>NC_046653.1:9984784-10584784 GCF_900324485.2 Mastacembelus armatus | reverse complement strand
ATTCAAGCAGCTACACCCCAGCTTAAACCCCCCCCCAAGGCCACATTGTAACTTCACCATTTATTCTAAAGGGACACTTGGTTAGAAAACTATAGATTAACAAATGGCTTCACCAAAAGACAATATAGATCTTCCCTGACAATTGCCTGGCTGTAATGGCCCTGTGTCCGGGAGAGCTTCTCCTTGATGCACATACACAATCTGCTGAAGTGGTTGTACATAATAAATGGAATTAATTTAACAAACGTCATCGTGTTGGTGTTTTTGATCTTATATTGAATAAATATGATAATAATGAAAAGCTGGAAAACAGTAGAAGACCTTTTCAAAGGCTGTCACATTTTGAGAACTCATTCCATCATATTTTTTCATTCATTACTGTCTCTTAAAACTAAATTTGTTGTCATTTGATTACAGCGGGATTGCAGCGAGAAGAATATGTGAACCATTTGGAATCACCTGTCATCACAAGTATAGGCAAACACAATGTGCTTACGCTAAAAACTATCATAATCTTTCATATAAACGATGTAGTTTCTAGGTTCACAGACATTTGCGTTTTACTTCACAGCACCATAGTTCCAGGTTAAGTCACTAATATCAGGAGCTATACCATAGTATCTAATAAAGCATCAGACCCTGGTCTTTCCACCTCACTTCACTGAAAGCTTGGTTGTCATAACTTTTAAAGCTCCTAAACCCATGGTCCGCCCACTGAGGTGCCTTCACTTATTATGACTTTTTAGTCCCCCTTTTCATGATTGTGTGGGCATATACAGACTCTGTTTGATTGACAGTTCGCTTACCATCCTTTTAGTTTTGTTCACACCTGTTAGACCAGAACAACTTACACTTTTATTCTGTTAGGTGTGGATTTTTTTTTTTTTTTTTCTCAAATGACTCATACCGGCCATACTGCAAATATAACACATGTTTGGTTTTATTGGGCATCAGTGGAAGAGTCATTGAAGGTTAACACAGAATCTGTAAACCTCTCACACTTCATAATCTTTCCAGATCATCATTCTGTTCCAATCAAGATTATTGCTGCTACGGACAAACCTGACATTAACTGCTCCAGTAATCATCATGCATATCCCCGGACTGAACTGATGAGTGAAATTGATAGGTGCTGTTTTCCTGACATGTCCCCCAATTAATACAACCCACGTGTTTTCACAAGACTGTGCTCCACGGTGAGATAGATATTCTGTTATTTAATGTAATCAGAGGTGCAAAACAGAAATCGGTGTTAAAAGTGCACCAAAAATTTGGCATGACCCCTATAAACGAATCACTGAGCATGTAGTTCACAGCCATAACAAACTGGCCCTGCATGAGTCTGCACACTGGTGTACATAGATACACTTACTTTAGAGGTCTGTCGCATCACTGCTTTCTACTGAACACCCAAAGAAGTTGATTGTTTTCAGAATATCACTGTGAGACAATTTCAGTGTCAAAGAAATACTTATAAATCTCACCTTGTAAAGGCAATTTAAGTGATCCACTTTTTGCCAGTGCATGGAGATGTTTTCAATGGCAAAAAAATGGCCTTGGTATTAAGCAGAGAGAGCATCTAAGCCAAAAGCTTAGTGGAATGTCTTTCTTAAGCAAAGACAGCTTATTCAACCAAAGCATGCAAAGCACAAAATAGATTTTTCTGTTCATCCCTCTTCAGTATCACCTTTCTATAGAATGTCAGAGTTGAGATGGAGAGAAAAAGAAGCATATATTTAACAGGCTATAAACTAAATAGAGCTGATGACATGTGTGTTAATTTTTCTTCAGTAGGCCGGGAAATGGCAGACTTTTTTTTTTTTTTTTTTCTAAAAATCCATTTGTGTCTTTTATTTCAGTGTCTCCCTTAACAGGCTATTTACCTCACATAGAAATGCTGTTCTCTGTCTTGTTCTCTTCTGGCCCCCTGTCTTTGTTCAGAGTGTGGCACATTTCTTAGAAAACATGAGATATGGGAAGCTTAGTCTTGGTGTTCTACTGAAGGATGGACTGCTTGGACACAACAGTTTTGTTGAGCAATGATGTTGCTTCCTCAGCTAGCCTATGCAACTTGGCTATACTCTCTGTTCTGTATCAGCCTGAGATGTACAAATGTTTATTTTTCATCTTTCCAGAATCAAAGTTCCAGGAGTGACCAAAGGTTAACACATAAATACTCAAAAAATTCCAAATCATATTACTTCACTAATACCGTAAAATATCTGAATATGTGCACAGTATAAATATAACCACACTTGCATTACTGCACTGTCAGGTGGCTGATCCATATCAAAACCCACTGAATATTTCTGCTTGCTATTTACCACAGTTTTCATTTATTATGCATGCAGTATCTATAATGAATGTTCTTTCTTAAAGACTGTCTTTTTGTGTGCCTCCTGCTTACAGTATTTTGTATCAGAGCTTTTGGAGACTGATCAAAATCTTCATACCCTTTACAGCACTTAGAATCTTAGAAACCCTATAGACATTCATCTTCTTGCCAGGACAGATGTCTTCAGTTTCCCAAACAGAGAAGCAGGTGAAAAATAAATGTTGTGTACCAGGCCTTTTTTAACCCTGGTAAAAAGGCTCATCAACTGCTGCCTTACGGCTGTTTACACCTTCTCTACATTTGGCCATGAAATGTCTTCAGTGTTGGTGCAGCTCTCTGATACTTTGATACATTGTTTTGTGTGAGTAAGTTGTCATGGCCTCTATATGAACCCTTGCTAATGTCAGCTGTCGGCAAGACAGTTTGATGAGGGATTTTTTTTGTTGTTGTTTTGTTGCCACAGAGTTGTACATCCTTTGTGTAGGAGACAAATAGCTCTCAGTGGGATTTCTCTAAATAGAAATGTTGACCAGTCTCACTGTCCTGAACTAAAAGTGTGCATGAAAAAGCTACTGTGTTGTGTTAACAGTGTCCTGAATGACCTCCAGTAACAAGGCAATTAAGATTTTTTTTTTTGGGGGTGGTTAAAAATATAGCAACACCCTCCTATCGAGTCTGCACTGCTTAGTCATCAAATCTTTCCTTCCCTTCATTAAAGGATAAAATGTCCTGCCATCCCTGCTATATGACTTTAAACGTTAAAGCTGTTTCACTCGCAATCCCGGAGGAATTACTCATTTCCTATCAAAGTTAGCCCCACTGCTGGCATAAAACCCTGCTCAGAGTCTATTAAAGTCATGTAGGACACAGGTAATTTAATTCATAAGCCAAGATTACATCGGAGTTGTAATGGTCTAATGATGAAGCATGATGTTTGAGTTTCGGTTAATAGGATTGCCTAATAGATGACGGAGGCCAGATAATTGTCACCAAATAAAGAGCACAACATACTGTACAACAGAGCAACACATTTTGCCAAGAACCTTGTTCTCTCCAACTGCTCCGCAGGACCATGCGCAGAACATGCTGTTCATCCCCAGTGTCTCAAGATTCAAAATTTCATTGTAGATTATAATTATGTTGTCATTGTTTTTTTATTACTTATGTACAGTCAACCTTTCCAAAAGCACTCGGCACTGTATTTTTTAAATTCAACACATTTGCTCACAGGGAGAGGTGCAAGCACAGCGTTTTACTTTCAAAACCTGACCAGCCTCTTTGAAAGATTGGTGGACATGTAGGCAGGAGGTGTTTAGGAAAGGACAGTTGTGCCTCATCACTTAGGTTTCCTCAGGCTAGAGACTCCAATCTGCTATTTACAAGACCTCCAAGCCATTTTCTGGGCACAAAAAGCTATCTGTGTGGCTTGTTGAAATGTATCATACACCTAGTTTTAGCACCTTTAATACAAGTGCTTATTCTCAGAATCAGATGGCTCTAGGTTCAGCAACCTAAGCTAATATTGATTTGGAAATATAAAAAATGGATTTGTGATTGAGAAAATACATGTTGTCATCTTGTTTTCTACTCTGCACTTTCTATCTCTACTTCTCCCTTTTATTCCTTCATCCTTCAGTGTAGACAGGTGAAGTTGTTTTAGGCTGAGAAACTATATCTTAGATAACCCTGGATTTCCACCCTGGAGGTGTAGGAAGAGAGGTGCTGACACACAGATTAATAACACACTCTGTCTCTCTCTCTTTATCATGCTCTTTTTTTTTTTTTTTTTTTTTCTTTCAGCTGGCTGCATATCAGCAGCCTCCTTTCCTATTTGTCAAACATATGAATAATAATTACTTGCTGTGCTAATTCATTGTTTCGCGCTACCAGTATTCTTCGGAATTCATGCATACTTAAACTGCTATTATTCTGATATGGGTCATTTCGTGGCAACAATAGGCTCTGCGTTGCCAGGTCTCTGATTTCTCTTTGGTCTCATTGGACTTTTTCATTGCCTGCAGGAACCATGGATCCATTTTGTTGTACAGCATCAGCACACAGTTTTAGTATTTAAATAAATATCTTTATGAATGTTTGCTCAAAAATAACCAGATGGTGATTCATGTTGCTGTGATATTTCATAAAATGAATAATAAGTAGTTAAACACCATTAACCGTATTCAAAAGTAATTTTCATAAAATTTCAAAAACAAACCAATTGCCAATAGTGTCAATATAGATAATCATATTATGCTCTACCATACCAACTGTTCCACCTTGTTGGCACAGAAACATTGTAGAGAATTAGAGTATTTACCGCTCGTGTATTGCCACTGGTAATTTAACTTTAATTGTAGCAATTTTCATCCATTGGATAATTGACTTTTCAGACCTGACCTCACATTATCTCTGGCATTTACAGTGTGAGAAACATTCCTTATGGGGAAAGATGCAGAGAAATTGTGAAGCACTGAAGAGATGCTGTTGTTCTGTACTTGTTCTTGACTCTGTTAATGTTTCACAGCAAAGAACCCCCCCCCCCCCCCCCCATGCCCTTTTAGCATTTCTAAACATATAGGCAATCTATCTGTGTAACACACTCTGTAGTATGGACATGAAAGACACTGACATCTTTTTTACAGCTATAAATCCTTTCTCATCTCTTAGTGCAAACTGGTGTAAAGCATAACTTTTCCAGGTACACTCAGCTGGCAGTTTACTGGGTACACCGAGCTAAAACTAATGTGGTCTGGTGCAACAATCCTTCTTCATGAAGGCGATAATGTCGGCTGTATAATCATTTTGGAGGATGTAGAATTGCTTCGGAAGGGTGTTCTGTATAACACAGAGAGGTGTTTGTTAGTTCACTGTTATAAATGATTGATTATTATTATTTATTGATTATTGAATTTAGATGAATCATGCAAATTCCTGAACAATTGTTTTTTTTTTTTTTTTTTTTTTTAAATGACTTGATTTATATTCACCCTACCAAGGGATTATTGATTACCTCTGATTGGCACTGAATTATTAATTGATTATTTCTAAGATTAACTTTATTAATTAATTTGACTGACAAATGAATGTGTTGTTTAGATAAAGTTTTTCTTTTTTTTTGTTTGTTTCCCTAATTGGATATTCTACTCGTGGGTAATGTAATGAATGTATTTAAAATCTGTAGTGGAATTTAAATTATGTGTATGCTCATTTTTGATCACGTTAAATCATTGCTAATTCTCTAAGGTGGTTGTTTTGCCTGGTTTATTTCTCCCATCAAATGGTAGGCGGATGAGAATGTTTAATTTTGGCATACTGTGTGTTGATTAGAACTGACATTCACACACAGTGATTGCAAATCCCAATACCGCATCCAATAGAGCATAAATATTTTTAATAACATTCTTTTTGAAAAGGGTAAGATGATGTTAAAATACGATGGTTTAACAAAAGAATCCCTATTCTAGGCCAAGTTACTAGCATTCAATCATATCACATGTTGACTTGTTTCAGAACCTGAGGAGAATGATGGCTGTTATTTGTGCTTGGGGCTCGTTTTTGAAATAAGACATGTCCCATGCAATTTGAGAAGAAAGTCTCCCAATACGACAGTGTGGCCCAGCAGTGTTTTTTAATACTTTTTGGACAACAGTGGAGGTGCATGGTACACACACACATAAGCTAAACCAGATACTGGATTCACAGGTTGTGCACAAAATTCATTTCTGTTTTTAGTCTGTATGGATTTTGGAGAAATAACTAAAACGTAGAAGATCACCAGCCACATACAGGGGTTTGCATTCCACACTCAGTTCAAGGAATACCTAATTGCTAATGCACTAAATTTATCTTGATAGAAATTTTTAACTTAAATGAGCATGTTTTTGTATAATGATGCGTTTACACCATGTGAAGTTTAGCTTGTTTTCCCTGTCCTCTGTCCAACTCTGTGTGTATTCTGTACATTTCGACAGCAGCTTTGGCCACTGATTTGCATAATCCAGAATGTACTTTTTGCGTGTGCATGTGTGTGTGCATTTGCACTGGGCTTGAGCATGGGCATTGACTTTATTCTGTGCACTCCCAAATCTAATTATCCCAACTGGCCTGGGGACAGGGCCCACTCAGTAACAAGAGAAAGATGTTGGTCGCAGATGGAAATGGAACGGACAAAAACCAGCAGATTTGCAAAGAAAGCCTGAGCAGTAGAAATATAAAGAAGATACTGAATTCTTTAGAACTAGGTCACTGTTTTCTATAACTCCATAAATTATGTCCAAAACTGACTGACCCAGCATTTTATGAAACCATAACTTCAACTAGAAACCACTCTGTGATTTTGTGAGAAAACCCACTACTTTTGGCTACTCTTGATTAATTGTACCTGTAGCACAACAGCATACAGACTGCACAATACACTGTTGTTCCCTGTGTCACCTTTAAGACTTAAGTAGGTGTGTTGTGTTGGTGATATTTTGACCTAAACCTATTAATTCATTTGAAAATTCCACTTTGCCTTGAGGAAGAAAAATAAATAAATCAAGTTGGTTTTTGGAGAGTTTTCTTTCCCTTGTGAACAATCAGTCATTATTCATTTCAGTCATCATTTTAAGATGTAAGACTCGTATGTGTGGTTCTGGAGGTGGTAATTATAACACTGAAGAAAGAAATAGAACAGTTTGCTTGAAGCCATTACTCTATATATTGTATTGTTAGTGTCACCAGTGCTAGTATCAGTGACAGCATTTCAGTAGACAGCCATGTATTTTTGGTCTGCACTGTAGAAATGGCGCACACTCCTATGATTACCAAATCTGCTGCTGTCTGAACTGTACATAGAAGGCATTTGTTTTTTTTTGTTGTTTTTTTTAAGAAGACAAAAGTAAATTTAGGGAATACATATGCAGTGTATTGCATAGAAGCATCTGAGGTGCTTTGCCTCAGATCACACTGAAAAGAACATTAGAGTCTTTACGCTGCAAAAACGTTTCCCACTGGGGAAAGTCTGTCTGTATCTTCATCGCCTTTTCGACTGAGTTATAATGGAGACTACACAGACTGGGCGCACACAAACTGGCAAAAGCAGACAGACATGCACTCAGACTGCTGAGAGCCAGAGCTTGGCAGAGATCTGATCCACACGAGAGCCTCCTCAGATCAGAATCCTGCCTTTACTTGGGTATGCAGATCCATTCCCAACTCCCCCTCCCTAGCACCGTTCTCTCCATCTTCTCCTCGCTTTCCTTCATCTTAGCCTCCCCCTCATTAAAACTCTTAATTGACTCATTCACACCTGCTTGTGCACTGGCTCATTTGGGACAAGTCTCCACCCGCAGAGCAGATTTTCTCATCAACTGCGAGTTCACTCGGGTGCACACTGTCCTTCACTCACCTACAGGGCAAAACAATGATCTTAGACATGTGTGGGTGGATCTAGGCGATTTTAAGGCTACCAATATGTGTATGCACGCGTAAAACAAAGTGAAAGATGCTGAAAGAAACATGCAAGGGGACAGGCTGCAGTATGTTAATATCAAAGATGCACCTAACATTTAGAACTGAAATAACAGACTTGTTCCTCTTTGCTAGTGCACTATATTTACTGCCCATATTTTATTAGTGTGTGAATTCCGAATAAGACTTTTTTCTTTTATATTGTTTCTGAAGAAATTCTCACAGTAGAACAAAGGAAGTCAGTGGCATATACACTCTGGTAACACAGAAGAGCAGTGTGCCACATTTTATAGATGCGAAAGTGATCGCTGTACTGTCAGGGGTGATCCATTAATCTTAATTTAGTGCTCACTATAGAGTAAACTCTGGAGTGTTATAAATGTTATCTATGAGTGTATTATATAGGGTGCAGTGAATTAGTGAATGAGAGGGTGATTTTTGGACACAGCATTAAAGTCTGCAGCCATGTGAGGCTGTACTTGTACGCAGTGTGTTTGAGTTAAATGGATGAAAGGCCGGGCCATCATTAACATATATGGAGTCATGCTGCTAGTGTGAGTGTTATCTTAATGTTTAATTTTTTTTTTAATGGATTAGTTTCTATGAAATGGTTATACTGTGGACTAACTGTCTGATGGCTTGTCTTGTCTGAAGTATTTTTAAATAATGTCTTCCAACCTAAATAACAATATAGATTGTTTACTAGTGGGACCCCATAGGAGCCTCCAGTAACATGCTCTCCAGACCAGTAACATGCTCTCCAGAGCACAATTTGATGCTCTTTCAATAAACACATGGTTGGAGATGTGGAACGGTCATGGATAAAACATGTTTCGCACTGAAACTGAACATGTGTTAAAGTGCTGTGCTTTCTGACCTATCCATCCACCCCAACGTCCTCCAGGGCCCTATACACTTTATACACTGTGTCACTTAACTTACTCATGTCATAACCTCAGTTATTTTACTGTAAAACATCATTATTGGTTGGAATAACTTGTTGGCCCTAAAAACATATGAGCCTGTTTTGTTTTCATAGGACAAATAAGAACAAATAAGAACATAGAACAATAAATAGTAATAATTGTCTTTTACTTAAAGTGCTTTGCAAAGCTGACTACTACTTTTCCTCAATTTCAAAAAACTGAGGAAAAGTAGAAATATTTCCATTATTCACATTCAAAGACAATAAGTGTCCGAATCCTAAAAGAAAACGAAAACAAAGGGAAAAAAACAATAAATTTACCTACATTTATCTGTACCCTCAGACGTTTATGAGACAGCCTCTTTAAATCTTTAGCTCTTTAGCCATATCAACATCTATTCTCCCTTTGGACTGTCTGTACCATAACTAATAAATCCCTCATCAAAACCACATTTCCTCAATGTAGATGGTAACCTTTTGGATGTGGCAGGAAATGAGATTTCCTGAAATACACCACAGAAGCAGGTCAGTGGAAGCAAGTGGGCAGTTGTTAAGTGTCCAAACTGTCATCCGTCACACAAAGACATATCCTGTCCTGCCAAGGTCTGTGTCACCAGTACATCATCCTGTCTCACTGCTAATGCCCTGTCGTTCTCTGTGCAGACTGTAGCTGCTGCATATCCTTCTCCCACTGATCTACCTTTTCTGAATATTTTCCCTGGAACAGTTGACTGAAACCCTTGTAATTTACAGACAATGTCAAGCAGGAAGCTGGATTAACATATTAAATCACATAGTCACACTTTTAAGACCCATTCACAAGTATGAATGATCATGAGCATATGGTTATTTTTCTTTAGATCAGAAGAGTTGTTTCAGTGTGGGAGCATTGTAAATCACAGTCTATTGAACTTTTGCTTTTTCAGTCTGAATGATCTGATAACCCCTGTGAGATACACCTAATATCTCTGAACGCTTTGCCAGGGTTTTACACACTGAGAAGAAAAAAAGTCTGGAAGTTGTTATGTCCTGTTTATGCTTTAAATTGTAAAACAAGCGTCATACTCACCAGTGTCGGCTTTTCACAGCCTCAATTATAGTTTCAAAATAAACGATAAAACACAATGTCTAAACAGATATATAATACTTAACACTGACATGCCTCAGTTATGTGCAAATGAAACAATATAAATCCTGTTTGTGTTTTTTTTTTTGTAGCTGTGAGACATTGACAGTTACTCTGAGTTTGCTTGCAATTAAACTATAATGCATGGACATAAATTCATATCCTTGTTCAGGGAACTCTTTCAAATGCTCCCTCCTACTCTGTAATTTATACACACACATTTTTTTTTTTTTTGAAGTAATTAGTCTTTAATATTCAGACTTGTGCATGGTTTTATATATTACAATCAATAGATCAGTTGACAAAGCCACATTCGGCTTAGGCTGCTGAAGACAAATTTGTTGTAAACTTAATAAAGGAAGTCTGGATGTTTAAAAGCCTTTATTAATCATCAACAGACAGCCAAATTATTCCAGAGCCTTAGTGATTTCAGCAAATTGCACTATTTTACCAATATGTCTTTTTGGCACAGATATGGGGGGGGATCGTTTAATTTTTAATTTTTTTTTTTTTTTTTTATGGAGTAGAGTTTTTAGATTGTATGGTATAACTGGATATTTAGGGAGCTTTGTTTGTGACCTTAAAAGTGTGGACACTTTCTGTAGAGTGAGGAAATTGTGGCTGATCTTCACTTCTTCAGAGCTGTTACAAGGTGATTGATTTTAAGGTTAAGTTTAGAGTTAGGTTTAAGGCTAATAGCTGTGGTTAGGCATCTCTTGTGATGGTGGGGCTTAGACTGTGAAGGAATACTGTGAGAGTCCTCATTTAAGTGTGTTCGTGTAGGTGTGGAAGTTAAAATGAGTTACAGTGAGAAGGTAGAATATAGAAACTTTCGAGGTTATGAGAAGATGTTCAGTGAAATGTTGTTTCAAATTTGCTGAGCTGAAATAGCAACCAAGCCACTGCTGCCATTTCAAGAGCTGTACAAGCAAACCTGATATAGAGAACGCCTAAAGGTATTGCCAATTGATGATGCTGCAAAACAGTGGATAATATTCAAATGTCAGTGTTTTCTGCACATGGCAGCTACAGTATGTTTGTTCAAAGCAGGGTGTGTGACATGAAATACAAACACAGACATCCATGTCACACAAGACAAAATGAATTACAGGCACTTGGATAGAATGGTGATTGGGCTAGAGAAATCACACAGGATATCAAAAAGGCTTTATGCACATAACAGCTAATAACTCATGATACTTGTGGCTTCATGCTGCAGATGTGCAGTAGCCATGATTCGGTGCAATCTGCCTTTCTCAGAACATAAAAGGATTTTTAAAAAAAAACAAGTGGTCTTGCAGGTATTTTGATGTTCAGTGCCTTTCTCTGCCCCCTCTGCACCCCACACTTCACACCACTCAGAGATTAGTTCCCCCTGAGTGGTGCTCGCTCCAGGAAAATGGCCTCATTAACAGCCAACGAAGCCACACTGAGGGCAATCTGACTCTGTCTGCGATTAAGCCGCACAAGGCCCTTAATCTGCCTAGCACATGATGGACACTGGTGGAGAAATTGAAACCGTCCATGGCAGGGCAGCCCTATGTTATTATAACATAAAGAACAGTTATTAAAGTGTCTGCAGTGTGGGGGAGTCAATCCTAATGGGCTTGACAGTGCTGCCTCTGCTCTCTCTCTGTCTCTCTCTGTCTCTCTGTTCCTCAGCCACACTATTTTCCCAAACTCACTTCTGTCTCTCCTCCATGTGTGTGACATGACACTGAAGAAGTACACTTATCCTTCGTGTGATGGTCTACATAGCCTTGACAATAACTTATCAGATCCGCCCTATCGCTGGAGTGTATCAGGACTCTGACCTGCACACAGTTTGTCCTGGTTCTTTGCAGCACCTTGGAGAAGCTGCTGCAGTTGTTTTGTAGACTCAGGTTGTCCCAGTGTCTACTCTCTCTTCATGTGATCCCAGACTGACTCATCACTGCTGTGATCAGGCCTCTGTGGGTGTCAGACCATCTGCTGCAGGACTCCTGGTTCTTCTTGCCCCTGAAAATAGTTCATGAACTCTAGTGGGTTCTTTATAGGCTTGTTGTCCTGCACAATGAACCTGGGATCAATCAGACACATGATGGTGTGATGAGAATCAAAAACATCTCATTTCCTAAAACCTCTGCACATCTCTCTTTGTTACCCACCGTTGTTATATTGTTTTTGTGTGCTTTGTAAGCTGTGCTTCCTATTATAGCTGGAAGCCCTTTAACAAACTTGTCCAAGTTATGGCATTGGTACTCAAGCAATAGCTTCATGTTCCCCAGTGTGTCCTGTCCCCCACTTTTGGAACCACTGCATTAAAGCATTGGTTCACATAATAAACACAGACAGCTTCTGCATTAAAAATTAAACTTTACATTCCTGAGATTCCGAAGATAGACACACATTGTGTTATTGTCTTTCATATGCAGAGCTATTGAGTGAGACTGTGATTCTTTGGATGGCTTCCAATGTCTTTCAGGCTCTGCTGCAGCAAAACATTTTTGACATGTGGGATAAGGCATGCAGGGTTTGATTTTAACTAGATGAAATGAGGCATACTCGATATGAAATTAAAAGACTCAAAGCATCCGTGAATGAAATGTTGTTCCAAAAGTCATGAGTGTCATTTAGATGGTTTTTGAAACAGTCTGAAATGCGCTCTGAAGTGTCTTGATGAATTGTGGTTATGCCACGCTATCATGAATCCCATTCATCCCCTTCCCCACTATGGCGACATGGACAGTGACCACAGCATTTGATCAGAACAAATGATTTGTTCAGTGGTTTAAAATGGAAAGATTCACGTTTTCAATCTCCTTTGTCTTGTAGACACAATCTTATTCTTCCCTCTTGACAGTATTTATATGGTTCATAAGACCTAAGAACTTGATGATGACGGAACTTATTTCGATGAGAAGGTGCGACACTTGCATTTTATTAAATTTACAAACAACTATGCAAAAACTTGCAGTTTGGAGGTATTTTTTAGTTGATTATATGGCAGGGTTAATAAATGGATTTTCCAATTCAAAACTGATCTTCATTTGAAAGATTCGATATGGATTCATACAATCCATGGATCGATTTTTAAATATATGCAATTTTTGGAGTGCTCTGCGTATGAACCATCGTGATTAGTCCGCCTGTAAGAGAGACCCAAAACATGACCGAAGCTACAGCAGTGAGAGCACCATCAGGCCTGAAGGCAGATGTGTGGCAGCATTTTGGATTCAAAAAGTATAACGACAAAAAACATCTGACAAAAGCAAAGCCATAAGCATGCCGTGCCAACTCAAGGTAAAATATCCATTTTTAATCAAATAGAATCAAGTCCTTGTGAATCGTCATCGAATTGATTCAAAGTGTCCAAAGTGTGTACATTTTTTTCAGATCGCTTGCTTCCACTAAAGAAAATGCAATGCTGCAATTCTGCTATGAATAGTCTTAAATCTAAACTAAAGTGGTTACAATCAAAACTGCTGCTTATGAACTCTAGGTTTATGACAATTACATACAGCATGCTGTGGTCTAAGTTATCTGTTAACAGTTTGGTTAAGCCTTCTACATATTTTTGCCTCCCCAGATTGCTTAATTTGTCAACATGCCAGGGTGTTGCATACAATACATAATTAGAAAATGATTTATGTGACGAGCAACTACCCGATGGAGGTTTCTTCATCGAAGACACAGTATCACTGATGAAATAGTCTGAAATGCATCAAGCTGTTGAAGATTTGTTTGAGGTTCTGTCACTTGCATAGTGATGACAGATTTGCAGTTGATCACTGAAAGAGTCGCACTCTCTTGATCAGAGTGCATCACAGTGGTCACACACAGTGATCATAGATGAGTTATTGACCTCCCACAGAAAAGAGGCTTTAGTGAAACGGCAGCAATTCATCACATGCCTCGTGGCTGGAGATAAAAGGCTTCTCGTAACTTTCAGGAATTAAAGGCTGCTCAAGCTTCCGTTTTGCTTTTCCACTGCCTGTGTATTATATTGTCAATTTTAAATGTAGTTTCCACTTCCACAAGTAGCCCACACATATGAGCTCCATCCTAAAAATGCAATCTATGGCTATTTGACTGATCCGCAAGGATTATAAACAAAGTGCAGTTCAGTAAGGCTCCAGAGTGTGACCACCTCACTTGCATACAAGCCCATTTGGTGCCACTAAACATTTTTGTTGACTGAGAATCTAGCTGGCCTGTCTGCCATTTGATTGATGTCTTTGCTGTGAGTGCACAAACAAGTCTACTCTGCTTCCCATAACTTCTTAGTGAGACACTGAGACAACATTCTCCAGCAAAGAAGTGGACTTTTCAGAGCATATTGGATGCTGCAGGCAGGTTGTGACAAATCATACTTGCAGGTTTGTTGCTTTGGTACCTTTCCAGCTGCCTTTGTCTCTAACATATACCTGCCCCTGTTGGTTTTTAACATTTCTTCTGCCAGGCAGCTTTGCTCAAAAGAACTTTTATACCTGAAGCATTTCTTAGATTTTTTTCTGTAACAGCACATCAGCTTGGCTTTAGGTGGTTCTCTGTGAGTCAGATCTTACGCGTATATAGTCTGACATTCATTAACTGCTTTTATCAGTTGTGGTGAAGTACATGTTCATTCCAAAATCAACTAAGAGTGATAATAAGTGTGATATATAAGATGGTGTGGCCAGATGTGCAGTGCTTATCACTCTAAATGATAAACACAAATTTATTCACAAGAATATTCACTAGAATGTAAAGGTTTTGCTATTTAGGTTTTCCTTCAAATCTATTTACAGTTACCACCATGGAGAGTTTATTGCACTGAAAGCTAAATGTTTTATTAGTTTTTAGGTCCATAGGAAGTAACACAACTGTGCAGTTCCACACCCTATTTTGATAAGCAGTAATTTAAGTTACCCTCACATGGACAGAGAACACTACAGGATCTGTTACATTTGAGTTATGCATCAGTGCTTGTGTTTGTGCATCATCAGTGCACTATGGCATGTGGGCGTATTTGTTTTTTCCGTGCACATAAATGTGTGAACATGTAAGGGATTTAATCTGGGATGCAGCTGCGTTTGCAAGTGTGTGTCTGTGTATGTGCAAGAGGACTACCCACAAGGTGAACCCTGCTCAATTAGGAAGAACAAACAAAATGTGTGTATTCCTCACTGTTGGAGCAGGGATGGGTCCTGATCAATAAGCTGCCTCTCCGGGCAGAGCTATTAGCAAACAGCGCCATGTCTAATAACTGAGGGCTGACCTTTTAGTTTAATGCTTTCTCTGCTCGGCTCCAGGCCCCAGCCTTAGTGCAATAGCTGTGCGGCAAGGAGAAAAGGTGAGTGTTGTTTTAGTAGTTTGTAAATGTAATGTAGATTGATCACTGTCTTACAGCTGTTATTGCTGTTCATCAAGGCTGTGGGGAATAAAAGGGACAGGACTGAAGTTTTCTGCTAAAGTGATTCATGGGTCTGCCTGTCTTTATTTATATTCAGTCATGGTGTGGGTCTATAGAGGGCCTGGCATTTTTACACTTGAAGTCATTTTCATCTTTCATGCATAACTGTACGCCATAGATCACTTGAACTTTTCTATGGACAGGGACAATATGTTACCTATAGGAATATCCCTCCTACGGCTCAATATTACCTGGAGTGAAAAGCTTTATGAAGTTAATAAAAAGTACATTTGTGAAGTTGAATTTAAACTACAGGGAATTCCAGACTGGTTAAATGAAAAGACTGTGACCCACTCTTTGAAACAGGAGTGAGGATGGCATAACATCAGTCTTTTTTCAACCCAGCATCTCCCAATTCCCTTCCCTAAGCAGTCTTTTCAGTGATTCACACCCTCTCTCCTGCTGCTTTGTGAGGGAGTACTTTGCATAAAGCAGCAGATGGACATCTCCATTAGAACCCCCTGGCTAGGCTACTTCATCAGACTGTCCATCAAACTCCTGTTCCCTCTCTGATCTACACTTTTCCAGAGGCATGACAGAGGACAGTAAAAACTCCAGTCCCCCCCGCAGTGAACACTTCTGCTGTTACTCAATAATGATATCACTTCGGTGGGTTCTGTCTTTTTTGGGGTGATGGGATGACAACAGTCCAGGAAAAGTCGCATTTATCTTGATGATAAATTGGGGCATGTTTGGTTGTACGACAGTTGGCGGAGAGTCTTGGATGTGTATCAAGTTTTGTGTATGTGTGTGAGACAATGAGTACTGTGTGGATTCACTGGTTGGCAGCGGCTGCTCTTCTACAACACTGAGAGCTTGTCGAACCATCAGTTTCTAGATTAGTCTTCTCTCCCACTTGCAACATCCAATTCCTCACTGCTCCGCATGTGAAAAGCATGTTTAGTTATCAAAATATTATTTCTAGCAGCAGTAATGTGGCATTACTTGCTGTAAATGAAGTTGTGAATGAAGCAGGTCCACACTATGTGTCACAGTATATTCAATATTATAGTGAATACTACTGTACCTTCCTAATGTTACTTTTTGTAAGTAAGGTTGTAGATTAATAGGTGTTCTGGTGCTCTGTTTAAAGCACATTCAGTACTGTAGGGGCAAATCGATTGTTTTTATGGACAACTTAGGAAACTTTATGGTACCATGCAATTTTAAGGAACATTTTCAAACAGGCGGCAAGGCAGGAATTAGCATCTTGGAAAATCTGTTCAGTCAAAGTAGATCAAATATTTGTCAGCATCACAATCAGAACACTGGCTGTTGCTTGCTTGCTTTTGCATTTGGTTCCATGTACATACACACTCACAGTTTCCTCCAAGCAATACCTTTGTGCATACAGCCAACTTCCAAGAGCACAACAGGTGAGGCTCAGGATGAGTCAGATTTGACAGTACCCCTGACACAATGGCTGTCATTAACAGCTCTTTACCATGGGCAGAAAAACTTTAATTTACTGTGGGATGCCTTCTGTTTTTTTCTGACAGGAACACAGAACAGATGGAAAGAAGCTAAAACTGTGCATATACTAAAAAGTTGCAGTTGATCAAGTTGAACATGAACCTGAATACAAAGACTGTTTTTATTCTGCTGAAACAGGCCTGTTTTTGGAAAGCTTAACACATGGGAGGATTTTGAGCCCTTGAGCACAGTTGGATGTATACATGGCTCTTTTTCCTTCCTACCAATTTTGCTTATGGTTAAAAATGAAGAGTTGCTGAAATCCTGTCAAAAGTTTCTTGTCAGCAGATTCAACATGACACCCCTCTCCATATAGATTATACAGGGCTAGTTTTACAGATGTAGATGTCAGACATTTAATACAGCTCAAATTTGAATGAAGGCTTATTGCTTATTGCTATTGCTGTTCTTATCAGCTGTTGGTTAAACTCTACTGCAGATGAAACTGGACTGAGAAGCTGAGGAAAAGTCAGGGAATCACCTGCTATCCAGGATTCATCTCCTGAATGTCTGAACAACACTGGCAACCCATCCAATAGTTGATATTTTAGTATGGCCCAAGCTGAAGTGACCATACATGGAGTCACCTGAATTCCGTGTGACAAGAAAAACACTTTCACCTTCAAGAAGTTTGGACTTTTCTGTATTCAAGATGATTGCACAATATAGATTAATATATTTCAACTTGACTCAAATGAACTGTCAGAGTATGAAAGGTGTTGAGGCCACATCAATCAATAATGATGCCCTAAAAATAAACAGCCCAAACACAGCTGTGATGTTTGTGTAACGCTCTGAGTGTGTGTGATCTGTCTTGGGAAGTAACAGCCAGTGAAGTGGGAGTGTGTCAGCTCAGCTGTAGTGTCAGCAGATGGAGAGGCGAAAGCATAGATAACACAGCTGGTACCATGCTGCACCACTCATATTGATCACCAGGAAGTTTACTGTAATTCTTGCACGTAGAGTTTTCCTCTGCATATCAGGCAAGATGAAGAAAATACTTAGCACAGAAACATGAGTTAGAAATGTTATAACATTGCATCAGGCATGGAGCTTTGTTTCTTTACTTACCTGCAGGATTCTGCTATTTAGAGTGGTTGTTAGGAGTAGGTCTTTGTTTAAGGAACCAACACACTTTTTTTGGCCATGGCAAAAAAGCTGATTTATTTTCCCTAAACAGTGATGAAGGTCTTTATAAACCAAAAACAAAGTAATACTGTAAATGCAGGCTCATTGTCTTGAAGTGGTTTTAATGACTCTCAATAAAACCCATGATCCTTTTTTAAAAATATTTGTCCCACATTACACAGGAGTAGACACTGAAACTAATTCATAGGCAACAACCTGGCAACAGGCAGCAATCTTGTGCCAGTGTTTTTACAACACAGTCCAGAGCAAATTAGTTTTAGGGAAGATAATGAGGAATTGCTATTATTTTACATAACTGGCAAGTCAGCATTATGTTGATATAGAGCTTAAAATATCTGCAGCACAATATGCATTTGTAGTGACCACACTACACTCTAATTAACCTTTTACAATTATTTTTTATATGTTGTCAAATGATTATCAATTATTATCACACCCATAGTTGTGGTTCAGTAGGGGCAAACATAATCAATCAATATATGAACCAGTTAATGAGGAAAAAAATGAATTTAAACAATTATAGTAACAGGCTGCAACATAACCAAATTGAAAAAAGTGAAGTGCGTCTGAATACTTTCTGATTGCACTGTACCTCTGTCTCCTGTTTGCTGTTGGCCTGCGTCAAAAAAGGTAAAATGGCTAAAAAAAAAACTGTTAAAATAACATGCTTCCCTAACCTTATCCAAAGTGTTTTTGTTGCTAATCTAACCACAGATGAAACTGCAAGACTGGATTCAAATACCAATGTCTGATTGTGCCCTTTACCACCGCACCTTCCATAACAGTGGTGGTATATGAACGTAATTTCTAAGAGACAAGGTTGAACAATAGAGAGTCTGTTTTCTACACAAGCTTTGGGCACAAACACACAAAAGCAGCTCTCACCACAAGCTGATGAAATATTTTGCAGGGCTGCAACTGCTTATTTCCTAAGGTGCTTAGACACAGTCAGCATATGAGGCCATAGCCCCCTTTTTTGAGCAATAATTGGAAATCTTGCCTAGGTTTTTTTTTAAAGTTTGTCTTGTCAAATGCAGACTGGGTCAATTTTACTAGGTGATGTTTATGCTTTGCTTCCCATGGTTTTCGTCTTGAATTGAGCTTTCTGAAAGCATGAACCAACCTTGCAAAGGGATCAAGCTTAATTAAACTGACACCTTTGCTCCAGTGTTAGTAATAATAATTTTGCCACTGTATGGTGATTGGTAAGAAACATAAGATTTGTGGTCAACCATACATCTCAAAACCAAAATGATCTAGAAACCTTACATTCATGAATCTGTGCAGAAGATCCTTAGATAATTTTGTGTTAGTCTCATGAAAATTGGCTTTCAAGAGTCCACCTGGACTCTTTTGAGACCATCTTTTGAGAGTCTGCTGCTGATTAGAAATTATACCCAAGCTCCTTCAGGAACCCTCAGCTATCCAATTACCTCTCAAGTTTCAGTCCACTGCATGCCATACACACCCCGGAGAATGGCATTTCAAAATCTGAGGAATACTTCAACCAGTTTGCATGTACTTAAATCCACTTTGCCAGAGAAATTACTTTACTGGGGGGGGTATATATTTTGGTTATTCGTTGTAGAAAGTTTTATATTGAATGGAGGTGACTTGAGGGCTCAAATTGTTGTCTCACAGCAAGAAGTTGATGACTTCATTTCGGTGGCTGATTTCAATCCTCAACCCCTTTCTCTTATGTTATTTTCCACTGTTTGTGTATATGTCCCGAGGACTTATATGCTGGACAGATTTTCTTTAGTTGTAAATATGATTTTGTATTTTATGTGCTAGCTGATCCATTGCCTGGCATCCTGGCTGGCATGCACCCTGATATTTTATATGCCAGTGTCCCTTCCCAGGAATAGAATTGTAATAAATACATGATGGCCCAGCATTGCACATGGTCTGTTATGACAACATGAAAGTAATTCTTATTAGGTGTGCAGAAATGTAACATGGTATTGGTCTGGAAGAAAATGCTGCTCATCTAACTGTGATAGTTTTGTATACAGTGAAAGATGGTGTGTGGCTGTGTGTGAGAAGACTTGTTTAGGTCTGAAATGCAATAAAGTATGGAAGGATGCGGTTGAGAGCCATACCTTGACAGGTCAAAATTTATACACACAGCCTTTAGCTGAAACATTTTATATATTACTGCCCTAATGCATTTATTACCATGTACAAATCTGTTCTGATTTTATGAAGTTGTAAAAAGCTAGAATGAATGAGGAATGCATGAATAAATGTCAGGTGAGCTAATGCTCTCTCGTGGTGAGACATCAAACATGAATACACAGTGGCTTGCTTTTAAAAACAAAAGCCTGTTCAGTGTTGTTTCACTACAACAATAACTTGTTCTTTAAAATTGTAATTGCAGAATATCCCCAAAAGGGAGGAAAGTTAAAAAAGGTTCCTGACCTTTACACATGAAATTTATTTTCATGACTTTGGTCCATTTCTTAGCAGTATGGTCTCCTACAGGTACAGTTCCCTTTGACAGTACAGTATGACATATATGGTTATTACTGTCTCAACATACAGATGATCTTAAACAGGTGACCACTTATAAAATATGACACTCAGGAACTACAATACCGCACACTTAGCATAATGGAAGTTTTAACCAGACTAAGTTGAACTTGGCTTTTTTTTTTTTTGAAGATATAAATCTCTTTTTACCTGCTTATGAATGAGCCTGTGAGCTTCATTCACCTTACACCGATTTCTGTGGCCTATCGATCGTAGGAAGGTTACTATTCTACAGTAGTTCCGCATGGGAAAGTGTATTGACTGCAGAGGGGTGCTGCGTGTTGCAACATTAAGGAGAAAAGATGAGTGTGTCTGTCCCGTTATGATGGATGGCCATGAGCTGCAGAGGAGCTAATTGGCTCTTGATGAGGCTGGTGTTGCAGAGAGAAAGCGTACCAGGCTAGATTAGCACATTAGCAGGGTTAATCAATGAGGAAATTAAGGTATGCTGTTTCCCACTTACTGTTTCTATTTGCTGTTTTCTCTACACTTTTTCTTCTGTGTTGCTGTACTCAAGTGCTCCTTTTTTTTTTAGCTTCTCTCATCTGTTCTTCACTCTATATGCACAGTATTATGTACAGTATGTTTATAATGTACTTCATATGTATAATCCACCACAATGGATGATACAAATTTGTAATTTAGCCATGTCAAAGTACTTTTTATCAAGTCATTTAAAGGTTTTTTTTTTTTTTTTTTAAGATAAGGCAAAAGATAAAGGGAGGTAGGAAAAATGTTAGGTTCTTGTACAAAAATCTAAAAAGTATAAAATGTATTGTCAAATGATAACTTTTAGGATTTTGCATTTATTCCTGTATTGGGTAGGTATACGACCCTGAAGGCTGGAATTAGTCAGAGTTCCCTATTTTTCTTATGCATATCAATCGACTTCTCTCTAAGCAATATATTGTACCAGACGTTCATTTTAAAACAAGCATACTGCCTCCAATAACAATACACATATCTAGTTATGGCTAGAGTTATGGCTTGCACTAAACTGATTGCAGATAAAATAATTTAATGTCTCAAATTGCTTACTATTATTTATTTATTAATAGAGGTGATGGTCAAACATGGGCATTTAGAGAGTGAAGCCACTAGGGATGTAATGTATAAGAGAACTTAGCTGCTGCCTATCAAACAAGGTCATTCCCAGGACCTGGGGTCCTACCTTGCCTTGCCAAATGATAGAGTTCATAAACCACTGCACTTAAAAAAAACAAACAAACAAAAAAACAAAAAAGGATCTCAGAACAGAAATTTTCCTAAATTTAACCATGGTTTCTACTGAGTAGATAAAGCATAGGCACAGTATTCTAATTTAAACTCTGGCTGAACCCTGTATTTGAATCCTTTTGAAATCCTCAACAGCCTTTCCATGCAGTTTTAAACATGTCTGTACAATAGTTGGCAACTTACACATCTATCAGTACATCTTCTTTTTCCACATACTGTAGCATATTTCATAAATAGATTTTTGCTGAAAATTTCTTTTTTTTTCTATTTTTGTTTGATTTGCATATTCATGCAACACCTTTTGTGGCTCACTGCCCCCACACTCTCTCTCAGTCATTCTTCATGACTCTTATCCTCCCACATACGCGTTGCATCTATCACTGCACTTTTTTCCACCCATGAAACTGCATATCTTGCCAGTCTTCTAAATTGATAGCTGAATCTCCCTTAGTGTGTTGTGGTGTTACTTTGTGTGTGTAATTATGTATAAGCCAGCATGTGTGTTTTATATATATATATATATATATATATTCATATTCATATATGGCCACTCTGTCTAGTGTGCACTCACTATATAATAAAATAGATATGATGACAACAAAAGTTAATTATGATTGTGCCGTTGGAGAAAGCACTCTAATGTGTTTTACAGAAACCTGGCTTAAAGAGGAAATAAGCCAGTGTGTCGCCTGAAGGTTTTACACCGTGATCCAGGGTGCCAGGGATGATCTTACATCACAAGTCCGTGGGAGGTGGACTGTGTATTTTTGTGGATAATAAATGGGTGACGCAGTTCCAGATCCATGAACAAGTATTCTTTCCATGCTTGTAAGGGTAACACCAAACAAGCTGCACATTTTCTGTCATACAGGCAGAACAAGAAACAAATTACACTCCAGAACTGATGTAAACATTTTTATGAAATATATGACACTGGAGACATTAAAATAGAGTGACATAGCATGCTCTAGCATCCCGCATCTTCTGTTATAGTGTTCAGGAAATTGCTTTTAATAAACTAAGTCTCCACATCCTGACGGTTTCACTAAAGCCCTTACTCAGTTGTGTCATTTGTAATTGTGTTGTTCTTGTATTTATTTTTTTAACTAAACAATCTAAATTTAACAAATATGATTTTTAGTGCAATAGGACTTTTATTCTCTGCAAATCTATGGAGAGAGTTGAAATTAAGCATTTAACATCTACTCTGACTCCTTCCAATTTGCATATAAAAAAATCGAGACGTACTGGTAACCAAATCTTAATACTGTAGCCACCTTCAGCAATCTACACAGTATATACGAACATTATGGATCAATTTCAGTTTGTCTTTTACTTTATGAAAAAAGTGGCTCTAGGGTACATTCAGCATTCATGGTAAAAAATATAAACTAAAAGAAGGCTCAGTACATTTGCGCATGTGATCTTCCATTTTCTTTGTGCTTATTATTAGATGAAAATACTTGCTTTTTGAAAATGCTGTTATATTTATAGCCGAGATAGCCTCTAGGCATAGTAATTGTAGGATAGGAGGATAAGTAATTATGACAGGAGCAAAGGAAAAGGTTGAGTAGCATACAGAGCAACAAAGTCTGCATTAGGAGCAGGGAGGTGAGGTGGGTAGAGAGATGGGTCAATGAAACAGGTGGCTTTCACTCTGAAGACTGCTGTTCTTTTCCCATTTCCAGCTGAGAATTTGTTGAAATCATGATCATTTCATAACATTGACTGTGTGTTTTTTGTTATAACTATGGTGACGAGGGTATTCTAACCTAAAGCAAGTGCTGATTATACCCCATACGATGACCCTTCCCTAAACGCTACCACCATGACACTTCCATAACCTTATATTTGAAACCATAACACCTAAGGTCTGGTACACCTGCCACTGGTACGCTCATATGGATAGCATCTTAGGGTAGGGACAAATGACCTATATGGTCATTAAGTATGTTGTTGCTTCAAACACACAAGCGCCACAATGTACCATTAACTTTATTTTATTTGCACACAAGTAACTTTAAAATCCAAATCTCATAATTTAGTTTAGGGTGACACCACAGTAAATTGTATATATCTTAATTATGTAATCTCTCTGCAGCACTGGCATGAGAATTGTGGGCTTGAAATAAACGCAGATAAAACTAAAGAACTTATTTGTTACTTATCTAGTGGCACACAAGCCAGCCCTGATAAATTGCAGCTGTTGACAATCACTGGATCCCCCACAGAAATTGTCAGTATCTTGAAACAGTGATTGATGGGCACTTTAATTTCACCAGAATATATATTACATTGTTAAGAAAGCCACACAGAGACTGTATATTCGCTGAAAGTTAAGTGATTTTTATGCCAGTAAACAAATTGGAAATGGTGAATAAGAATTTGTTGGGAAGTGTTTTATTTTCTAATATGGCTGTGTGGTGTGGAAATATAAACGTCAAAATTAGATTGAAATAGCAGAGGATTATAAATACTGTTTAAAGGTGTGTAGGTGCAGTTACCAAGCTGTGAAATGCCATATGAATGAAATATTCATAAATATAATATATATAGAAGTAAAATAAAGAAAAATTGGCATTCATGTTGTGTGTTTTAAACCTCAGCAAAGTGGTGCAGACAGATAAGAGCAATCAGTAATGTGTATAGGAAGTTATTCTTGCCAAATTCAGTTATGATGCTGCTTTATAGCTGTCATTGTACAAGGTAACCCATCTCTCATTTCAGTCTATACTTTACATATTTCCATATTATTGATTATGATTTGTTTTTGTTTGGTTTTGGTTTATATTTACAATGTCATCCTAGACCTGTAAGTTTCCATCACCTGAAAAATCCATGTTGTTGCTATAATACCAGGTATTACCAGGTAATGCCACATACCGGCTCATAGAAGGATGAATTCTAAAGAACAGGAAAAAAGCAGCAAGTCTTTAAACACTACTGAGAGAGTGCTTATTTATTTAAAAAATACTGGATGTTTTGCACTTTGGATCTTAACACACTGTCCTCATCACCAGTCTTGAGTTTGCTGATTTGCTGTGAAATTATCTATGATTCTGAGCGCCCTAGGATTTCTCATCCAGGTTGAGCTTCCTGACCTTGGGGTGAATTGTTTACTCTTTAATCTCATGTTAGTAAGTTAAAAATATTTGTTTTCTAGCGATAAACAGAAAAATGCTCTTGTAATAAATGTAGTGAAAAAGTGATGATATCAGCTGTGTAATTAGTGATTTTGACTTAATGGGATTTTAAAATGCAGCCCTAGCATATGCGGTTTAAAATTGTATATATTTTTTTTGTTTGTTTTTTTGTTTTTTGTTTTTTTAACATCACTGGCCTGGAGTTTCATAACATTAGTCAGGACTTGGTATTTGACAAATGAATGGTAAATTAATTAATAGATACAATGGATGCCCCCCAAAACCACAATACCAGTGTGTCATTGAAAGGAAAGAGGACACAAACTTTCCAGATTATTTGTCTTTCTCAAAACTTCCTGTCAGGTTGACCCTTGTGTGAACCAGCTGCTTTTGCATTTGCATAGTACTGAAATGACAGCTCATCAGAACACCAGGTTCACCAGCTCACTGTTTCTATGTCTCAGTGCCTCCCATAACTAGTCCCCGCTTACTGTGTCCCTGTCACTCTCCCACTCACTCTTTTTATAGACATTCAGTAAAGTTGTCTAATGACTGGGATAACTGTGCTGTATAACTGAGGTATCAGTTTTTTGTTTGCGCTTTTAGTCATTTAAGGGATAAAACACATGATTTTCTATGTTTTTGTTTGTTTCTACGAATCACATACAGAGACACAAACCAACAAGGAATTTTACGCACCCACCACAGCATCAGATTAACCAGCAGGTTATCAGTCTGTGCCCTAGACCTCCATTGTTGCCTGAAAACTTAAAAATACATCAGAGAACCACACCGCTGGTGCTGGGTGGTATATCTTCCTTACAAAAGATGTGAGGCCTGTCATTTAAAAAAAAATCAAAGACTTAAAATGATCATTACTTTTTACATTCTCTAACATAAGTAAGCAATCTGTTCATGTTTACACTAGTTTTGTTGCATTGACACGTGCAGCTTTATCAGAGATGTACCTTAACAGTACATGCACATGTCCTGGGTCTAAACCATGAAAACAGATTGGTCAGGTTTTTGAAACAAGTCTAGACATGAAAAATGGAACCGTATCAGAACAGATGTGTTTCTGCAGGTCTATCTGACAGAACTACCATGCTTCAGTTTAAACAATGCACCTGTCTTCACAAGTCACATAATGACTTGTATTTATTTCTGATCATCATCAGTACAATATGCTAAAGGTTTTCTTAATTCAGTAGTGCTATATGGAGATGTCTTGAGTTATATATGTTGCCTTTAATTTTTTTTTTTTTGCTTTTTCTTATAATTCATGTGAATTTTATCAATACCAATCTATAGTAAAATATTTATTTTTGTCTCATAAATCTGCCTTCTGTAACTGATCATGCATGGTCAGCACATTTAACCTGGATAAGTAAAGGTTTTAAAACATTAGTGATGCAGCAGTAATGCAAAGGTTAGAAAAGGCAGGCCTGTGACAGCAAGATTGATTTCTAGATGGACGCAGAAGTGAACGGCTGCTCTGTGGCTAATGCATCAGACTATCAGGCAATGTCCAAGTGTGAATGATCTACCCTTTGCTTAAATAATGATCAGATTCCATTGGCACACCATTTAATATTGGCTGCCATCGAGATTTAGAACTTTAGAACTTTAGAAGTTTTCACACAGTAAAAGTTTTCTCACTTTTTTTTTCCTCACTCATGCCACTTGCCAAATATCACTCTCTGCAATGTACAGTATTGTATTAGGTAAGTTAGCCAGTGGGATAATATCCTGAATGTCTCCGTTTTCTATGGCAAACACTTCCCCTACTCTCCATAGTCCTCTTTTCCTCTCATCCCCCTTTTCCTTTTGTCCCTCCCATTATGCCTGATGGGTTGATTTGGCATCTCCTGAGACTCCTATTTGACTGACAGGTGGGAATTAGCCATGTGTAAACACTTCACGCATCTATTTGCATCCCATCATCCTTGGCAGCACCAATCTCAAACACTCTCCACCCCCACTGATCTGTTGCACAATCCCTTTTCTGCTGTTTCCTGCGTTTCTGCTGTTTGTATGAAAGAGAGAGAGAGAGACATGGAGAGACAGAGCGCGAGAAACGGTGGTGCTGTGAGGGGTCCTGTACACATTTTGAGGGTCACCTTTCCGGATGGTGAGGAGGTAAACGAGTGTCTCTGAGAAACTGCTTTCAAAGTTTTTCTCCCCGCAATTCAGATGAAACCAGAAGACACTTATAAGCCCACAGGAAAAAGTATAACATGTAAAAGTGTACAGCCAAGTCTGAAAGTAGGGCAGTGATGTACAGTATGTTTTGACTACTGCAGAACCATGAAATAAACAATGAGCTCTAAGTGCTAACATTTAGTTTAAAGGTTTGTGGAGGATGTTAACATCTGTATCTCTGAGTGGTTGGGACCACTTCTAAAACACTAATAGCAAATCAACTCCACCAAAATCTACTGTTGGGGAAATAAAGGATATATCAGGATTCCACAGGGTTCCCCAGTTTGAACTACTAGATAGGTCTAGTATCAGTAAAAGTATGAGTAATGTGTGGGTGTGGTGCCTTTGGGCTGTTGGAGGACATCTCTGACAGAGCTGGGTTAGAGTAAATGACTAAAAAAAACATTTTAAAGCAAAAAATCTTTGCTGTTGAAACCAATGTATATATTGAGAATAGAAAAATGGCCATGTTTAAACTTTTCTAGAAAAAAAAAACAAAAACTTTTGAAGTTGCAGGACCAAATTAAGATAAGTAAATACTCAAATATTTAGGTTTCCTGAAGCAGAATGTGCGTTAAATTACATAAAAATCACATAGGGTTTTGATAGTTTGTAGTGCATCTCTACATCATGTCTAATCTAATAAGTTAACATTCTCCAATAGTCCTAAGAGTTTAATCTTAGCAGTTGTTCTCCTGGATAAATCTTAGTATTGCAGGCCAAAGCTCTATTCATGTATTTCTATTTTGACCCTCACCAGGAGAGGCGATCATGCTGGTTGAATCCAGGCAACAGAGTTATTGATCTGTATTTATTTTACTCACCAACTTCAAAGTTATTGATTACCCCTCAGAAGGTTGTCCACTCAACAAGGTGAAACTCTGAATCCTGAGGGCAAAAATATAACAAGAATGACATAAAAAAATACATCCACAAAGTTGGACATAATATGCTATTATTACTGAATGCTGTCATTGCCAGTATAGAAACATTATTAGGTCAAATGTATGGCCATCACACGCACACACACACACATATGTCCTAATCTCAACGTGACTTTAGGTTTCATTTTGAGATATTTAGCCTATATCTGTGTATATAGCTATAGTTTTGTGTAAGCATGTATCCACGTGCTGTTTTAAGGGGCTGTAGCCATGCGTGTGATAACTACAGGGAGCCCAGAGTTTTATAGCCCAATTATACTCACTCCGATAATATGAACAAACCATTACTCTCACCAGCCCTGACATTAACGCCCAAATGAGCAATAATTAACTCAGACAGTAAACTAGGCACATGAGCAGCTTTGCAGAAACACATACACACAGTAGGGCACAGTAGAAGTGTTCATATTAATGTATGCATGTCCTTTACACCCCTTTGCAGCATTTAAGCATGTACTGTATGCACATATATAATTTTTTTTTCTTCATTTAAATAATTAAACTAATGGTAGATTCTTTTTTCTGCCTTATTATTTTGTCAGCTCTTACCATCAGTGCTTACCCATGCAAAAGCAGTAAAATGTTATGGACATTAATAAGGAATGCACAGAGATGAATGTAAAGTGATGCCTGAGCCATTCTATTACGCTTCAGGATGCTTGTATTATATGCACAAATTAGCACCTTTCCTTTAGCATGAATGAATTTGCACACTGAGTATTTCTCATAAACAAGTGAAAATTAAAATGTCCACTTGAATGGGTTTTGTGACTGTGGGAGCAGTGAGGCATTGTTGTGCCTTGTATTGCACCATGATAAGGACTGTTCCAGCTTTATCATGGTGCAGTACAGCCATATGTATAAATCAAGCCATGGCACACAAGCTACACTCAGTCTTTCTCTCGTACACAAGCGTGCCTGCGCTCCCTTGTCAGGAGACTGTTTCAGCTGTTGAGCGCTGTGAGTTTGAGCATGTCCTAATGACTGACAAGCAAACAGCAGCTCATGCAAATCAGCCAGTGGTACCAGAGTTGAACCCCTGCATCTGTCTTACTGAATTCACATCGGCACTTCTCACAGTTTCAGTTGCAACAATCCTTGTCTGTGTATTTGCATGTGCCTGCTTGTGTGCAAGTACATCTGTAATATTTCTTAGTTGTTGTCATGTATTGTCTAAAAACTGTAATCAGAAAAGTATTTTTGCATCAATATTCGTATAATTTGTATAATTTTTAATTTTTAATGGGTTAAAGACAGACAGCGTCCCACTGTCACTTCCACAGTGGTGCGTGTGTGTGTGTGCGTGTGTGTGCGTGTGCGTGTGTGTGTGTGTGTGTGTGTGTGTGTGTGTGTTGGTTAAGCTGCTGTTTGAAACTGACGATATTGTGTGTGCAGCAGTTAACAATGCCACCTAGCAGGCAGCCTATACTTAACCCTGTAACATTGCAGTAACAAACACAGTATGTGTGTATACAAAATGCTGTATACATTGGATCGGTCACATGCAATATAACTGACAGCTACATTGTTAAAGTGGTGCACAGAATCTCTTAATGCCACACCCACACAGGCAGGTGTAAACACAGACACAACTCTTACTCAGTAATGATCTATTAGCAACAGACAGGAACGAACGAATTTATGGCAAATCCCTTTCTCAGCAGCTACACTATGTATGAAATGCCATTGCTGTTTTAGCTCCTGAACTATGAACTAGTGTCATTTTCAGCAGCATGTGTTCTCCAACTCCATGGCATGTCCTACTGTACCACTCAAAATCCTGTATCCATGCATTTTAGCGTTGAAGACGATTTCCATCATATTACCTTCACGCCTTAGTTACTGCTCTTACTCTTAATGTTTTTAGTTACTAGAATATTTTTGAAAAACCTATTCATTGCTGCTTATTTATTAATTTTGTAGAGAAGTATTTAAAAATCAACTTGCTGGAGCTTTAAAGGCGAAGAACTTTGTTTATTTTCAAAACAACTTATATGTCATGGTGTGTATTTAAATTCAAAATAAACGCTTGCGTTCGTCGACCAGTGCATGTATGAACACCTATTCATGCATTGATTTTCAGCCATTCTTGTGCAGAACCCATGGTAGGCATCATCAAAGCTGTGCTTATGTGCCACTGAATGAAAAGAGCTGTCTGCCCTGACAACTGTACAGCCCAGGGAGCTGCGGCTTTAGCAAAATGATTGCAGTGAGAGAGTGGCCCTCTCATCTCTCCTCTGCAATCTGAAGGTGCCATCTTATTCTCAACAGATGGCACACAACACCAAGACTGACTGAATACCAATTTAGCTCCCCCATCTGTTTTCTCTTGCTTACTTTTGATAAAAGACACTCGACAGAGTGTTGGGATGTTCCTTTATCTTCAGATTCATTTTCAGTGCTTCTAAGCATGTTAAAGAGTGATTCCAACATGCTCTGTGATTGTTTTATGGCATCTTTGTTATAGTTCTTGTTTGAATTGAACTCATTCATATAAAAAAGAAATTGATGATGCTAGATGTTTTCCTCACTTCATCACCTTTATATAATTTAGCTGACACAGGTTTTTGAGCAAATATCAGCCTTGCGAGTTTCACCGGTATGCCATAATTATTGAGAAATAGGGCCAAGGAGTTCTGGTAGAGTAATAAGAATAAGACAGCATCAAAGAAGGAGGGGTGGGAGTGGTCTCTCAACTCCCTCAGAAGTGTCATCACTCATCCAGACTCTTTCACCTCTTCTCCCTCTGACCCATCACTTACCCTGCATTCATTTCACTCTCATTTTACAAATTATAATTTCATTACCAGCATTCACCACATCTCCTTCATCTACATAACAATAATTTAATGTGCTTTAATGGGGATGGCTGTGCTGAAGTGGGACTTTGGAAGGAACGTAGTGTGCACTGGCTAAGACGAGAGACATCAGTGGGGTCAAAGGGCAAATGAATGCTGCTGCAGTGGCTATTTTTAGGGCAGGACCACCCCTACACATACAATACATAGTCAAATACATGTATAGACACATTAAGCAGCTGGACAAATACAAATAACACCATTTTATATTGACTGTATTTGCCTAAAAAAGGATGTACACCGTTTGACAAGTGTATCCTCACTGGCTGTTAATGAGGGACCATAAACCCTGAAAAGCCTCTGTCTCCTAGAGTCTAGGGGTCAGTAGGGCCACAGTCTTAAACCGATGAATTAAACATCACTCTATCTGTCTGGCAGGTATAAATATTTCTCTTCCATTCTGACTGGAGCAGTGTGACACAAGGCTAAAGTCTTCCACAGAGTCCCTGACACATTTTGACACAGGGGGCAAGATGATGATTGTCAGCGTAATAGGATACAGGGTGAATCGCAGTTGTAGCGTAGGTTTCATATTAGGGCCGTGAAATGGTGTCTACCTGCAGAGGAGGGATTGCAGAAGTAGTGTGTGTGTTTGTGTGTGTGTGTGTGTGTGTGTGTGTGTGTGTGTTTTTAGATGCTGTTGTTGTTGCTGTGAATTCATGACTGCTTCTCAGCATGACAGCATTGTATTAATGTTTTTTGGGACAGAAATGTGGCATCCTGTATAGAGAACAGACATCATGCTGTAACTTTGTGAATCTTCACACTCATGGTTGCAGTTTTTATGATTTTTATCCAAGTCATTGGGCACCATGTCAGCTTTTCACTTTACTAAAGACTGTGCTTTTTCTAGAGGCTGCCTTTGAATTTGCTGTACATTGTCTTGTCCATGAACCCAGTTCATGTCCTCTCTCTGCTCCTGTGTTTTCCCTTGTGTTAAACCCAGACCAGATCTTTGCTCTAGTTTTCCCACTGACTTACCTGCTCCACCATGCTGCCTTCCTCAGCTTTTAAGTTATCTTTTGGCATTCACTCACTGCCAGAACTTGTCTTTCGTGACTCTCCTGCATTCATTCTCCCTGCTTGTCTTGTTTTGTTTTTTTTTTTACCTCTGTTCTTTCTTGGATTCTGACCCCGCTTGTTCCCAGTCTGAATCACTAGTTTGAAAATTTTTTTGTTTCTTCAGAAAGTCAGTACTTATTCCAGGTTTTCTGTAACCTTTATTTCTCTATGGACTCCAGTAGCTTCATGTGCTTAGACTCCATTCATGAACATTGAAGTCATTTTCACTTTCCAACGTAACCTCATTGTGGTCAGCCCGCTTTTGGGTTCTTAATTTACACAAACATGGCAGTGTCAGTGGAGAATACTATGTTACTAGACAGGGAAAAGGGGAAAATCTTGTGCTGCAGAACAGGTTGCAATGGTGTGATCATATCAACATGTCATAACCTCCAAACCCTTCTTTGTGGATACAAAGCAAGATCTCTATGCAGTTTTTAGTGTCTCTATATTTAGAAACGTAGAGCGAATGTGCTTTAAAAATATTGTGTAAAGGGCATATAAAAGCCCGACAGCTTGAGTTACTGTACTGTTACGTCATGGTGTGATGACCTGCAATCATGTTATTTACAGATAAGCTGCCCTGATGTAACTTTGCTGGTATTCAGGTCTCAAAGGTTTAGGATTTATGGAACGACAAGATCCATATTCCCAGCAGTGGCAAATCGTAATATATGTTTGAAATGGAACTGAATTGTGTTTGATATTTTCTGGTTTGCTCACTCTATTCATTACACAATGTCTCTTTTTCCTCTAAGTGAATTCTCACCATCTCCTCTAGTCTTCAAACTTTAGAGTTTTTACTGGTCTTAGTCCTTCTTGAGGCCTGAGAATAAGAACAGGGGCCTTTGTTTGAAGTCACGGGGTCGAAGGGAGGTCAAGCCAATAGAGGATCAAAGAACGTGTTCCCAGGCACTGAGGAGGAACCGCTGCCTTTGATCTCCACCTTACTGTGGACAGCATGGTGAACTGCTGCTCGCTGCTTTGGATCTGTGTTTACTTTACCTCAAGGGTACTTTTCTGGAAGAGAATCTTATATGCTCTGTGTTAGGAAAGAGAAAAAGCACAAGCATAAATGACTAACTTTAAAGCTCTAAGATATTGACAATACAATGATCATACCCACTAAACCTAGATCAGTGGTTGTTTTGTTTTTTTGGGGTTTTTTTCTTATTAGAGTAACTTTACTACCTGGAGCAGCCTGCAATCCTAATGTATCACTTGCATATTCATTGTTTGAGACACAGGAATGATAAGACAAATTCAGACCAGTTCAGGTTAGGAGAGTTCCAAGACAATTGGGGCTACCATGATGACCAGTCATCTCAAACAGAGTCACAGTCTTGTCTCGACAAGCCTCCTAATATAATTTATACTTTATATATTTTATTCATAGTATAGTTCATGTTTCCTAACATGATGGTCTGGGCTGAAGGTTAAGGTTTACATGATAATGTTCTGCTTTATGATGCGTTTAATATTAGTACTTGGCAGGAGAGCTGTCTGTATTGTTTGATAATGGTAACAGTGTCGATACTAAACCTTGTAATGTCAGCACTACAGCATACTGCGTCTTCTCATCCTTGGAACTTTGGACCCCTTCAAAGGTTGAACCCACTAAGTCCAAATTTCACGTACTTCGAAAAACACCTAATGTCTTTGAAATTGGCTTCCTTTTTGGTTTTCTGGTACATGTGCAGCCAAGACTTTTTTTGTTGTGTGCACGCATACAGACATCGGTACACGCTCCGCCCTGACCTCCGTGGACGTGAGAGGATTACGTCACTGGACCGTAGCAGATGTGTGGATGTGGACAGCATAAATTGGTTTTTACTTGGACATAATAGGGTGTAGTGTTCAATCCACAGTGTGGAAATTTGAGTGAAGGAGCAGAGCCTAGAAGGTAGGAATATGTAAAGAGCAGCCATAGGTAGTCCATGCTATAAGAAAACAGTTTAGACAGTCACTGAACTGTTACTGGGGCCATGGGTATGTGGTGTGTATGTTGTGTCTTCCCAAATATGTAAGTAGTTCTATGGTTTGTTTCCCTAGGAAGTGTTAATTTTCAGTCTTCTAAGAATTTAACAAGTGGAAATTGAGTTAGGTTATGTTATGTAGAGAAACTATAAAGCACAAGAGACTCATTGCAGAATATTTTAGTATATTCTGTCTCTGTCATTCTCCTCAGTGCCATTTTAGTATAAACTGAACTGTGATATCTTTAAATTGCTGACTTTTGTCCATAGTAATAAGTTAACCAAGATAATGGATTTATTTGTCCAGTGCTGAAGTATTGTTGATACATGTTGACAACAAATTTCAGCTTTCTGTTTAGAGCAGTTACAGCCATTGGAAGCAAAGCTTGAAAACACCACACAGATTGTTACAGATAAACCAACAATTACCTGTTCAGTGAGATGTGTTTTAGTGAAGAATATGTTTATATTTAAATTTGTAGAAGAAACAATGTACGCAAAGAAATCAAATATTCAGACACTTCAACTAGTAACGCACAGAAGCCAACTTGGGTTCTTGATCAGTCGGGAGAAGAGTGTCCACCCAGACTATCACAACTCGAACACGAGTTTTGGAGCTGGTTCAGGGTTAAGAAATCAACTCCTGCGTGTCGACATGGCTCCACAATCCCCACTGCAGTAGCCACTCATACAGCTTGGGACACCTTAAGCACCGTTTCACAAGCACTGCCAGCACAACACCTCCCCTAATAGAACAACTGCCTGTTTGTCAATGTCTAAGGATGACCGTTTCAAAAGGGATTCATATTACTGTTTTCTGATCGGCCATCGCTCTGGTTAATATTTTGAGGCTGGTTTAAAAAAAAAAAAAAAAAATGGATACAACCAGCAGCATCCTGTGCTCAGGTCACATGTTACATCCACCTATAGTACTGTACTGGACTTTTCTTCCCTGACTTATCAGGAAAACATTATCCATGGGTTGTTTTTGGCATTAAGTGACTTCTGCTGGCCTTTTCTCATCAGAACAGACCATTCTTTGGATTCAACCTTGTATTTTCGCATTGACTTTTGGAGAATTGGTTGTGGTCACAGCTCTCTGAGGCTGGATAAGCCTGATTGCTAGTTCTGACTGAGATGGAGCTGTTTTCAGGGGGCTCTAAGGGCTCTGATAATTTGTCTTATATTGAGGTTGTTGCTTGTTGATTTCAAAAGTCTTTTCTTGGAGCCAGAGAAGTTTCTTGGCGTTTTGAGAGGTCTCAGCTGCAGCTGCAGGCGCAGCTTTTCTTCCTCTGAGCAACTGATTTTGACCATCACTGCTTTGCTGAAGGATGTTGTTATAGAAATGCATCAGTTCATAAAACCTTCTTTCACAAGATGAACCAAACTGAAACATTATAATGTTAATATGATTCTAGGCTTTTATGGTTTATTAATGTTGAGCCAGCTGTCAAACATTTATGTTTTACATTTACTTTACAGAGGTACAATTTGATTCTTTTTGGAAATGGTGTCATAGGAAAATGTGGCTATTTATGAATAGGCCTAATTTCTATTCTTTGTTCATTAACTGAGAGAAAGGGAAACAGTAGTAGTGAAGTGGCACCACAGGAGTCATTCCGCAGGAAAGCATAGTCCTATGTAAAACTGTGAAAGGAATGGGAATTACATTAACTTTACAGTACACACATACTGGATAGCAAATGCAACTAATTGCGCAGCACCCATCCACAGTTCTAACAACTGTGGCACAAGAAAAGAGTATTCAATTTACCGATTACTACAGTTGGAGGTAGCAATTTGAAACTGAAACTTGCAGCATACCAATTTGGATGCCATTGTTTAAAAGCAATAATATTTATTGCTTTTAAGAAATATTTCTTGTTTCATTTAGACTTGTTTTGTCTGTTAATAATCACCAATTGCTTATTTTTCTGATCCACTGTAGGCTTGAGAGTGTTCTGTGGGTGTTTATAGTATTTCTGTTTTTGTCCCCCTCACTGCCAATGTAAGCCTAATAGTACTGTATTCACAGTTTATGCGGTTTTTATATATCAAACATGTACTGTTGTTATTTTATTGATGTGGGCATTTAGTGTTTCTTCAGATTTTCCGCGTGGTCGTGTAGACTGCAGTGCTTGACAATGATTGGTCAGCTTGTGAGGTAAAAGACGATATAGTGTCCTAGTGAGCCATGACATGTACCCTGCACAATACCAAGACCCTGAAGCTGAAGAAGCTAAATGGAATTCAGCCTTTAGTACTTAATGCTACTGTTTATACCTGTGACTTTCTTACTGTGTGATATGTCAGAAAGTCTTCCATGGAAAAGGTCACTTACGTCAAAGGGAATTCAGGTGAAACTGAGACTTAATACCTCTGTAAAACTGTGAATGGTCAGGACTTAGAGGAATATAATATATGTAAAGGGAAGTCACAGAAAGAAAATTAGGCAAGTCAGTTCAATGAAACAAGGAGAGTGTGCTAGTGTTGTTAATGATATAAGCTACCATGTTTTAGGCATCTAGCAGGTGAAATAAGGATTTTTGGAGACCAAAAAAAACCTAACTTCAGGACGTTTGTGGGCAGGCATAAGAGAACTGCACACTTACTGCTTTGTAGTGTAAGATCCTTCTCATTTCTCAGTGCTTGTAGTTGTTTGTGTCGATGAAAAGTAATGTACCTTGCAATGTCTCTCTCTGCATGTTGCCATTTGTATTAGTTAGGGCTAAATAAGTTTTCCACTCTGTCCACTTAGCAGCATTTAGGGCAAGTCCTTTTCGGCCTTTGAACTCATTTAGCATCCTCCAGTGTATATTTATGTTATTGGGGGTTAATTTAGCTATTTGGTGTGTGTGATTTGTGATTGTTGCGGTGTTAGGTTGTTGTTGTATCTTTGTTTGGTTATTTTGCTATGTAACGAATAAGTAACTTTAACTGGTAACCTAATAATATAGGCCATTTTGCAGTAACGTTTGTGTGGTTAGGTATATGCTGATACACTCTACATTTAATAGCTGTTTCCCAATAATACCCTTACGAGTTTGGGAACTGGATAAGAGGCCAGTGTAAGCCATGTATGGAACTGAACTAGAAAGTGAGAAAACTCCTACTTGTGTCATTGAACCACATATTTTTGCTGCAGTGTCTGTGGTTTGAACTCTTAACATGAAGTTATACCAGGCACTTAACATGTACCTGCATGGTTACAGGTTCTGCTGTATGGTAGAGCATCCCATATCCCTTCATTATCTTTGTTTAACTACTCAAACGTCATGTCTTCTACTGTTGTACTGTTAATGAGCACATACTACAGAAACCTGTTTTTTGGGAGTTTTTTGTGCTGAACCTACATGTAAAAAAGTAAAACTCAACAGCTGTTCTGATGTGGTGACCTTTCAACATTTGGAATCAAAATGAAACTGTCTAGCAGTGTGGTTTAATAGTTCATTTAAGTCTCAATCTTAAGTACTGTTGTGAGAAACACACTAAATGTTCATGTTGCACCCAATCAAAAAGCTGTAATTCCTTTGGTAACAGATCTCTTAGATCAGGCTGTTAAGCAACAGTGAGGACACACTGGGGGAGGCACAATGTGACATGAGTATGGCCGGATGCGCTAAATGAGAGGTGGTGAAACTTTTAGATAGTTTTTTTTTTTTTTTTTTTTTTTTCTTCTTCTTCTTTTTGGAGGCAGTTTTTAGGAATCAATTTATATCCCATCAGCTTTTTTTCTAGTAATCCAATTAAGAAACTTTTGTCATTTGGCAGGCAGCTGTGTGGTAAACTTTTTTCCACTTTTTTTCTCCTATAATGTTTTCAGTGGCTTCGCCCCACTTTAAAACCTCCATCCTGCACTTTTCCAAGTTAATTTTCTGCCTCAGACAGTCTAGAGGTTACTTTGTGGAAACTTCATGGACTGGAGAACAATACAGCCTCAATCCAAAGTAAAACTTGTAGAATCTCTCTGGATGCATTCAGTTCTTCATTTCTTCCTGCTGGCCTAACCTTTTTCCCTTGGTGTCTTCTTCCCCTATCTTTTGAACCAGCAAAACTAGCCATTTCTTGGTCTTTGTCTTCATGTTTGTTTTTCTACTGCAAGCAATGTTTGATGAAGAACATATGCAATGTAAATAACTTTAATCATGATGTCCTCCTATCAACATGCCTATCAGCATAGTACAGAGGACTGAAGTCTGTAGACAGCAGCAGAGGACGCTCTATGTCTTTTTTCAGCACAGCTTGACCTGAAATCTCACAATAGAATGGTGTGTGTGTGTGTGTGTGTGTGTGTGTGTGTGTGTGTGTGTGTGTGTGTGTGTGTGTGTGTGTGTGCGTGCATTGCTAAAAGCTCTTTGCCTTTCCATCGTTCCTTCTCAGGTCAGTCAGGGATTCACACCATATTCATTTAACATTTGTTTCATTTTCACCCACAACCTCTGTCACCATCAGAAACTGTGACATTTTGAAGAGGCTTTAGGTCAGAGCACTAACCCCTTCCCAAACAAGATGAAAGAAAGGTTTTCTAAATCACTTCTTGTCATGCAAGCCTCTTCATTTTTATTTATTTATTTATTTGGGACTTAGACTTAGTATTTAACTGGATTCCTTTGCAATCTATGGAGGGATCTGTGAATGTAAAACAACCATCTGGCTCACTTCAAGCTCAATACAGACAATGGTGCAGCTGGAAAATCTGTCAAGAAATAATTATCTGTCAAACTGTGATGAAATGGCTTTGCAAAAAAAGATAAATAAGTCAATGATTTTGACTCCACGCCCAGTAATGAACACCAGCATGTCCACCGGATGTCTCTGTGTTTTCCATTAAGATGAAGCCTGAATGCGACACAATCAAAATGTACAGTACATTGGAAGTAGGATTCATGGTTAAAAACCCCAAGACCAACATTCAAGACTAAAGTACATTTTAATGCAGTAAGACAAAGAGGCTAATTTATTGAAGGCTAACCTTTCAATAATAAACCAGATTTATTTATCAGATAAGTGTTCATGAAATTTATACCCAAAATCTCAGTACCATATTTTCCAGTCTATAAGTTGCACCAGAGTATTAGAAACATTTGTACTTTTTCGGAGGTACAATATTATCTTCAATTGCATCACGAGTGCCATCTAACATTAGTGCCTATTCAACAAAATGACAGTAAATTAACACATATGAGTCACTTTGCTGTATAAGTCACAACAAGCCAGAGGAGTAAAAAAAATTGTGACTTATAGTCTGGAAAATACGGTATATAAAGTACCACTGAACAAGCCATTATAACAAAAATTGTCTTATAATGCAGTGTTGATTTTTTTTTTTATTAGATATGTCAAACAACAGTAACATCCAACACATTTATGACAGGCTCTCTTTAGTATGTATTGTAACTCATTGTTTAGATGCCCACAGGCTCTGGAGATTATAAATTCTCTGTTTGCTTTGAAAGATACCAATATAGAAGTCATCAAGTTGAGCTGCCAAAGCTCACAGCCAGTAATCAGAAGAAAGTCAAACTGTGATGGTTCCTGCATTGAAATTGAAAGATTGCAAAAGGAAAATAAAATGTGTTAGGATAGAAAGAAACAGATGTATATGATAACACAGAGTGAAATGCCTTCCCCATTGCCATTTCACATGTGAATGTGCAAATGCCTTGGCCAATCAAAATGGCTCAATTTTCCATGGAATGAAAATTACGTAGTATGATCACGATGTCCTAGCATGATTTTGTCACTGTATTAGTGACTACTTTCAGCCAAACAGAATAAAAGTGGGAAGGTGAAAGAAAGAGATGTGTTGCTGTTGAAAAAAGTGTCAGAAATGTTTGTGCAAAGCCCGTAGCAACAAAGGGGTGCAGGGAGGGACTGTGTAGTAGTAGTATTTTTTTTTTTTTTCCTAAGGTTTAGATTTTAAGCATGAAATGTTATAAATACATCAACAACTTAAAAGCTGCAAGTCGAAAATTCAATTAAGGACTGTAATCATTTGGCTGAGTTAGCAGAACCAACAAAATTTTGATTAGTAGTCTAATTAATGTTCATGAACTGTGACAACAAAATTAAAAAGAGATCAGAGCAGCATCAGGTAAAGTAATATGAGATAATATTATATGTAATATGCAGTATTTCAGATTAAATAAAAATTGCAGGAGACATTCTGTAGCCTACAAAAAATGTTTTTTTAAATTTTTGCTTACCTTATTACCCTAAAAAAATCTTAATTTGTTTGGGTTAAAAATAATAAAATGTGATCTCTTTAAAAAAAAATGTATTTTTTAAACAGAATTTGAACTAATTTTCAGAGTATTTATCTTTGTTTGTTGTTAGAGATACTGATTACTAGAAGAGCAGAAGAGTGTCCTAAATTTGTAGTGCATTGGTAATGGGCTCTATTATGAATTGTACTACTACTATAATAACAATGAAACCGTTAACACACCTGCTTTAGAGTAGCTTAAGCTAATGTTAGATTTGTAGAATAAAACAGCCCAAAAATCCTACAGTCTCTGAGTGCATATAGATATACACAAAGACATGCTAAAAAATGTCCTAGTCCACTTACAATTGAATTCAAATTATGTTTCACCTTTTGTAATTTGTGTCTTATGATAAAAAAAAAATCAATACAAAAGTCCACATCTATTCAGCCAGACTGCATGTTTTTTTTCTGTTTCTTACTCTTTCTGCCCTTCTGCACACATCTGTCTCCCTGCCTGGATGTGAGACACTGAGTTGGAAGTGCAAATTATCCTCTCAGCGTGCCCTTGCCCTTGTAGCCCTGTTTTGATTTCTCTGTCCTCCCTCCTTGCCAACTCCTCCCTTCCCTTCTTTCTTCTTTCCTCCCTCTTCCTCCTTTTAATTTCCCACTTCACAGTGTGGTGGACAGGTTCTGTCTTTATCATAACAATTTACTCTGCTTTAATCTGCTTTGGAAAACACACTGTACACAATTGAAGGGCCCTAATTGATTTATACAATGTAATTACTCCATTCTCGCACGTCTCATAAACGACAAACCTGGTCCCAGAGCCACTAATTAGAAGGAAACAGGATTTGCAGCTAATATAATTCATTATTTCCAAATTAGAGCCAGATAAGTTGTCACAATATAATGATCAGGCAAATGAACATAGTTGTTTTCTTCTGTTGGAGCCCCTGGTTTTGGTCTGAAAAGAAATCTGTGTGCGGGCTACAGTGTTCGCTTCTGTGTGTGGCAATTCTGGGTCCCCTGGGTGGTGCTCTCTGGACCCATATACGTTTTCATTTGTTTGAATGAAGAACCAGGCCAAATATACATATACTTTATTTACCCAAAGTACACGGATTATTCAGTCTCAAAAAGATGACATTTTAAGCAACATACATTGAAAATGTCATTGGAAATGATTGGCAGCCAAAGGCAGTAACATGTCTATTTACAATCAAGATAGAAATTGTGTACCAACTAGTACAGTGCGGATGGAATGGGTGCAGTTCAGATGTCTTGCTCCAGGACCATTATGTAGGAACAAAACAAACAACAGTAGATTACATGAACAGTCGGCAATCAAATGCATTTCCTGTATTCATGTTGAAATTGAAAGTGACTGGCACATCTTATGTGCTTTCTTGATTTCATACTGTATGTAATGAAATAATGGTCCACAAATGGTTAGAGCCAAGCAATACATCAGGGAAGTTTTTTTTTTTTTTTTCAGCTAGATATGAGGGGAAGTTGACATACAGTCCATATACACACTATCCACCCTGGATGCATTAAAGTAGCTTTCTAGGAGAGCATTGCAGATTAGAAGCCCCATGTTGGTAAAGAAAACCTAGGCACAAAAAAAAAAAAATGTTATAATGGGCCCATAGCCTCCAGCTGTTACAGCAAGATGCTTCACAGCAGCATGTTGTGCTTATAAGCAGCATAAATGTAATCTTGTTGCAAAAGAGCCAGCATACCCAGTCAGCCCTCACTGGATAAGGAGTAGTTTCAGTAATTGTGCATATTTAAAGCTGCATCTTTGTGTCTTTATTCTCATGCACAAATATGCACATCACTGCATCAGTGGCAGTGATCACATCAATGTGTATGATTATATTTTTCCGTGTGTGTGTGAAAATGTAATTCAGTCTATGCCTGATGTTTAGGCTATTAGAACAAACAGCCATGGGGGTGTGGCTGTCAACACTCATTAGTGCTGTTGTCACCGTCGCCACTTGAATAATTGCTGCCACTGTAAACTCACCAGTGTCACTGCACTCCACGCACAGCAACCTGCGACAGCATCGGCCCACCACAGTGCAGCTTCTTAGGTCTATTAATTAGCGTGAGTCACAACAGATTTACTTGCACGTGAATGTCCGCTTTTTAATGTCCCGGTGAGAGATGGGCCATTTGGCAGAAGCAGGGGGGGTCATCAGCGATCATAATGTTGTTTCATTTTCCTGTCAACTTCAATAAATGTGGAAGTTGGTCCAAATACAGTTTTTGCTCCCACTGTACATTTACATGATACAGGTTGAATAAGCAAATATGCTTCTTGTTTGTAATTATTAGGATACTTATATTATGGTTTTGTGAACTCTTTATATTACTTTATAATAATAAAACCTAATCCATTTGTTGTTGATATTATGGTGTTTTTTTTATTCATTGTAAGTTTTCTGTGTTAACATCCCATGGTCCTTGTATTTTAATAAGATGCTGTCATACTTCAGATCTCGGTAACTGAACTTACAGAATTTTAATAGGGTAAACCACAGAGAAGAATAAACCCACAGTAACATTACATTGTTTCATTTTTTAAAATATTTTCTGTTTAACATGTACTTAAATAGACAAAGGGTCTAGTTAGAAAGTGAGCTGAATATATTACCTGTATCCGTTTCTCCACCCTCAACAAGTTTCCTCTTTCTGTTCTTTTTATTGTCCCAAGACATTATGATGGTTACTCCTTTATTTCTTCATTTTTCAGAGTTTTTTTTTTTTATATATTCAATTTGGGTGTAAATTTGCTGTGTGTGTCTGTGTGTGTTTGTGTTCCTTATTGTTTACATAAAGTAGACACTGACTTTGGCCAAGCTGTGGGGTCTTGTTTATTGTTGTGCGCAGCATGCACTGAGTACATTTAGTTTTTGTAATGTGACATTTCTAATATGCATGTTCTCAATTGTTATGGAATAATTGGTTGGCTGTAATGTCCTGGATGCTGGATGCTCTAACTACAGCACACCATGAATACCAATGTGGCATTCCCAGTGTGAAGGGGCGTGCAGACATATTGGTGCTGTCAGGTGCAAAACATTGGGTTTTCAGGAAAAATCTTTTCATTAGATTAGCATTTACTTGATTTGGAGCAGTATGTGTTGCCATGGGTTAGGGTAGTTTGAAGTCACTGTTTATTTGTAGATGTATTATACAGTTATTTGATGTATGGTCACCAGCATTATAAACCTTTGGTTGTAGGTTTAAAATGATTTCACTTTTCACTAGCAATGGTCAGTATATCATGCTGAATTTCCATGACATTAACTTGTCTGAGATTAACTGGAAAGAGAAACACGGATCTTTCAATCCAGCACAGTGTGTTTACTGCCTGACCGTACAAGCGTCCTGTACTAGGTCAAGGATGGGCTTTTTTCTTTTGAGAACTTAATTTTGACTTTTTATTTTTATGAGGAAGAATGTGCTCTTTTTTTCATTCAGAAGTTACACACTGTAGCCTTGCTTTACAAAAGATATGCCATGACATTGGGAGCAGGAAAGAGTAGGATGGAGAGAGGAGGAGAGAGAAAAAGAAATCACTCAGGGTAAAACAGGCCAGCAAGGCAGGAAGAGGAGAACCAAGGAGAGGTCGATCCAGGGTCGGTGAAGGCCCGGCGGCCATGGATCCATCTCTAGGAGGACAGACACTGATAAGAACCAGGTAGCTCATACAGTGCTGAGGTTTAAGAGGGCACCAAGATAACAGCCCGCTGATAGGACCGACCAACTCAGCTGGACTGCAGATAAGAGGCAAGGACTTGTTGCCCTCAACAGGAACAAGACTTCTAATTTTTACAGGACTTGCACTGGTGTTCCTGCAGTGCCAGCATTACCGTCACTGCTGTGTTCTGTGGTATAAATAACTTGTTTTCTTCGTTTTTTTGTTGTCAGCCATACATTTGACAGTGTTTTCATATTTTTACATTAATACTTTTTGATATTTATTAAATTTTGCTTTTCTTTGCTTCATGCTACTAATCTATCCAATGAATTTTAGAAGATATCCACATGAAAAATACACCCTGATCACACCCAGGTGTTTATACATTTTATGTACAGAATGATATTCAGTTTCTTACAGTTTTTTTTTTTCAAAAGCAGATTGAAAAAGAAAAATATTAGATTGGTGTTTATACAGTAATTATTTATACCGTTTTTCTTTATGAGGCTTAAATTAATTTCTGTATTATTTCAGCACTTTTTAGCTTCAGGTGTTTCCTACATTTAATCATGAAATCACAAGAATGATATGATAATAAAAGGTTCAAGTTATTTTAGCAGCACAGTGCCAGAGGGATTGGCATTGGTGTTAGCCTGTAAAAACCCATGTCAGTCAAAGCTGGATTTCTGCTCCTCTAATACTGTGTTTTACGACACGCAGCTGTGTGTGGTGTGCACTTCTACCCAGAGGCGAGATGAACCTGAGCTATGCTCTTTTACCTTTCCCTTTTATTGTGCAGCAGCCGAAACACAGTCGTCAAACCTCCATATGGAGCCCCAAGGACAAAAGATATTAGCTCGGAAATGTTTCATTTTGGAGGGAACACACTGGTTCTCTGATCTTTTCCATTTAGCATTCATCTCACTCAGCGTGCTCCTCCTACAAGCTTTGCTCCAGTCGTTTGAAGTTAACCCAGGCTGCCGGCCGCCTTGTTAGCTTAATAGTTTGGATATGCAATTTAGGAATGATTTATCGCCATCCACCGAAACAGCCTTCCCATGTGCTTTTGGCTTTTGTTGTTGTATTTTGTCTTTTCATGACAAAAGCACCAACTGGTCTACATTGAACGTGGTCGACACAGACTAAGTTTGGAGGAGTCAATTGGCTTGACTTTGCAGAGTGTAGGCCTTATCCATTCAGACACAGACCTGTTTCCAAAGCACTCAGTGCCAGCTAAATTATAGCACTGCAAATTTACACTGAAGATAAAAGAATAAGTGTTTCATGTTTCATTCATGCACATTCGAAAAATGAATGCATTTAAAATAATTAGCAAACACTAAAGTACTGTGTGTTTGGACTGAATGTGGTGGTGGACGTTATCATGCTTATACAGATAAACTGTGCCCAAATTTGTATGTGTCTCACGTCTGTATAGCTGAATCCATTATGTCCTTACAAATGATGAATAATGTACAACAAAGAATAGTTTTACAGGACTAGTTACTCCTATTTCATAATTTACTGTAGCCAAAGGTGTTCAGTGAGGCCAGTCACGCAATGGGCAAACTATTGCAACTCCACACTATTTCATTTAGTTGGCCAATTTCTCATACGACCAAAGTTAATTCTCAGAGTTGACTTTTTTATCATTAGTGCTGTGATAGGACATTATTAAACTGTCTTATTAAACTGTCTTATGTGTTTATCAGCACTTCCACTGATGTTTTAGATGACTGTCCAGTGGGAATGTACTTGATGTTTTAAGTAAAGTTATCAGTACACTCTGTTAAAGATGAAGTTTTTTATGCAGTAATTATGAAGTGCTGAAACAATGACTGCATCCCTGGTATAAATAACTGTCATTTGTATCCACGTTTTAAAGGTACACATAATCTCATGATGTGTGTATTTTTTTCTTAAATAAAATGCAATAATGTAAGGCAGCCGACACTCACAGCCGGATGTTTTATTCATCACGCACATTTGCGCATCTGCTGGGTAAATTTACCACATCTCTTTACTTTCGCATCAAAGTCTATTTCGCTTGCGTCCCCTTCATTTCAATTTCAGTGGAACTTAAGAACTCTGGCCACTCATCCAGTTACCCTTCGTTCATCCACGCACACATTTACACACTTTACACACACACAGACACACCGTGCAACACACCATCTGTCCTTCATTCCAGGAGGTGGCAGTGCATTGTTCATCAATCTTGGTGAAAGTGAGAAACACAGACAAAGTAAGATGAAGATTTGTTGTTTGTGCGTGCTAGCATATGCGTGTGTGTGTGTGTATGTGTGTGTGTGTGTGTGTGTTTGCTTGACATAATGTATTTGTGTAGTTGTGTGTTTATGTAGACAGCCATGGATTACAATGCCACACTCCTGTTACTCTAACTCTGTCAGCCTGTGTTCCCTCCATGCCTCCACCCCTGCTGGCTCCGCACTGTGAACAACTGGGGGTTGGAGTGGATGTGGTATCAATACAGCCACAGACCCCATGCGGATGTGTCCCATATGTTCCATTATTGATGACAGTGTGTACCCTCTTCTTATAGTGCATCACACCAAAGAGCTTGAGTTCAAAATCAGGTGGCAAGAAACTTTAGGATTTCAAACAGGTAGTTGGTGTGCTGTGTGCTTGCTCATGAGTGGAGAGGATACATTCATTTGACAGCCTAAAGGAACAATTTTAGATTTGGTGGGTTTGGCAGCTGTTGTCTGCAACTGTCTCATTTCATGCCCCTTTGGTTTTTTTATCTGGAGGTTTGTTTTGACATTTTCAAATCAGAGAAAGCAACAAAAGAAACACTGTCATTATATACAACATTTAATTGTATGACAAGTGGCAAAAAAGACCATAAAGAGATTTATTTTATTTGAATTTATAGTGAAGGCTAACCAACTACAACACCTTTACAGGTACAGCACTTAAGTTTAAGGTACTTGGACTTGAGTGTTTCCATTTCATGCCACTTTTTACTTCTTATTCACATTTCTGATGGAAATATTGTTCTGATTACTCACTGTATTTGCTCACTGACAGCTTATAACAATATAGAAATTAGGATTTCTACATATAAAATACATTAAATTTTTATAAAATGTTATATTTTGTATTAAAATAAACTGCCCTTGATAAATCTGAAACAGCTGATTGACAGAAAATCTGAAACAGCTGATTGACAGAAAATTAATTGGCAACTGCACCAAAGTGAAAGAAATGAAGGCGTGCTGGGAACCATTTCAGCTGCTGATGCTGGTTCATGGACTCCGTGTTTGGTTTTGTGATTTATTAGCCAGAAAGTCTTGTGGTTAGGTTTACCCTGCCATCCACATCAATAAATGTTCATTAATTGTAACATATTACCTGCTGCAAAATAATACAGATAAGCTCATGAAATATGTCACTGTTGAAATGAGGGCCTTCTAATGTTGCAATTAGTGCCAAAAACTAAAACAAGGTAACCCCATCAGTCATCACATTATTCGTGTCATTCCTTTTGCACATGACCATGACTCATTTTCTTTTTTAAAGATGGTTAATATCAGAATCATGAGCCCCTCATTTCAACAACAGTTTCTAAGCTTATCAATATTATGTTACAACAGGAAATATTTCACTCTAAATAATCATTGAGTATTTACTGAGGTTTATTGTACGGTAACCCCAGCCACAAGACTTTTTGGCCAACAGCTTGTGAACCTCAAAGCTCGTCCATCAACCGTCAGCAGCAGCACTCAAGCATTTTGTTCAGGAAATGCAGATTGCTCTGGTTTTTAAAATAATTTAGATCTTTGGATTATTGATTGAACAAAAGCATTTTGAATGTGTCACTTTAGAATTTGGTGAATTGTAAGAACCACTTTTTGAGTTTTTACACAACAATTAAAATGATCAATCATTTGATAACAAATATTTAAAATGGCTGTTTACTTTTTATACTATAAGAATATTTTTCTGTTTTTTCATACATTTACATGTCTTTTACTTGTGAGGAAATACTTTTAGAACATGGTTCTTGTAATTACATTTTGTAATGTAAAAAGTTAGTAAAGGACCTACTTGTTCAGCCACTCACCGTCTGCTTCTGACACACAGTATTTGGGATTTGATTACTGATGTTCAGGAGTGTCATTTTCATTGGAACAACTCAGCTGGGAGCCGTGTAAAAATCCTCTGGGTGCAATCTGTCTCGATTACTGGCTGGATTCCTCCTTGTCTGCTATCTTGAAGCAATTAGACCACACTTAAACATCCTCAGTCTGAGTTATTTGCTCCCCTCCCTGAATGTTCTTACTGTCACTTTTCCCCATTTCCCTCTTCTTCTTTTTCGTCACATCTTTCATGCTGCGCTCTATTTATCCATTACTATTGCTGGCTCTCTCACACTCTGCCTAGTTCTCTCCTGAGTCACCTTCATTCCTCTTCACCCTCCTCCTCTTACTCGGCTGTGTTTTATGGCTAAAAGCTGTTATTCCGCTCGGCTGCAGCCTGACTCCTCTCTGTAATATTTCATTCATCAGAACAATTAAAGCGGAACATTGGTTTCCAGGGTGATAATTAGGGTTTGATGAGTGAACCTGAACACCACCAGGACAAGACAGCTTGATTACTCTCATTTGCCGGTCTCTGTGCTATTCCAGGGTTATTATCCATTGTCTTGTCAAGCAAATAGAGGAAGAAAATAGCCATGAAATGGAGAGAGGTGAGACCTAGAAAGACAGATAGAGAGAAGTGTGGAGGTAGAAAGAGTCATGGGAGAGTTTGTTGAAGATGAGTGGCTTGTAATAGGAGCAGGTCTTTTGGTTAGCAATACACCACATTAACTCTGTCTCCTGCTGCTTTTCAGTAAAACACTCATGGCATCTCTAACCCTGTGCCCTGCACCGGGAAACTTTTCAGCGAACTTCAAATCCCATTCTCAGATTTTATTCTGTTGAGGACTGAGAGGGAGGCAAGCTTATCGAACTCCAAAAAGACAAATATATATATATATATATATATATATATATATATATATATATATATGGACTGGGACACAGAAAGTGCTTATGGACTGTACAAATACACAGATGGTATGTGCTTGCTGACAAGGCTGCTATGCCATAAGTTTAATATAAGCATTTGGGCAAAATCTGTTTAATGACTAACACAAAAAAAAAAAAATACAGATGAAGTAGATTAGGAAGAATACAAAGTGAATTGTTATTCTTATATTGTAGATTTGTATCAGTTGCAGAGTTGTGAAGGTCGCTGTCTGTATGTTGGGACATGGTGATGCACATGTGCATCAGTGTGGGAACATTTGTGTTTGCTTGCATGTATGAAGTATATATCCCCAGTTAATTCGCTCTATATAGTCCCTTAGAAGAATCAACCAATCAATGAATTTGACATTACCTATTCAAGGTTGTGATCTGGGAGGATCAACCAATGAAAGAGGTGTTTAATATTGACCTCTGTGTATGTAAACCAAGGTATACAGCAGTTAAAGTAACTGAACTGTTAGATAATTTTATAAATCTTCACAAGATATACAGATCAACAGTTCTTAATCATGCTGTAAGTCTTCTCAGATGCCTCTTTTGTGAAGGCATGGGGCACATCAGCAGATGTTTTACTTGAATTGCAAACTCCAAATGTTTGACGTGCTCTACCCATGTCTCCAATCTGGTTTTATTGATTAGATTTGCTTCTGCCTCCTATTAGCTTTTGCTGGTGTCATTAGTAGAGTTTCAGATACCTTTTCCAATGCAGTGATTTGTGTTAGTGTGTTGGAAATGGATTGTGTTTGATCTGACCAAACATAAACACAGTTGATTTTGACATAAACTTACATATAAAAAAAAATTTCCAACATGTTAACTTACTTTCTTGTTACTCTACATTTGTTTTTACTCATGTTGTGAGAACTGTAACCTATTTACACACTTACAAAGAAAGAAACCAACGTGTGTGTCTGTGTGTGCGTACTTGTATGGCCAACAGTGTGAGGACTGTTTTGAGTTTTATACCATAGGCGTTAGGACATAGTGGACTCGGTCCTCACTTTCTGACACACCTTTAAAGGGCTGTTTGAGACTTAAGACTTGGTTTTAGGGTCTAGGGATTGGCATTTAGTTGAGATGGTTGAAGCTAGGCTCAGGCACTAGGGAATGCTTTAAGCCAATGAATGTCCTCACAAAGGCTGTGGTACAAATGTGTAAGTGTGTGTAACTGTGATGGTAAATGGAAGAGCCTGTAGTGGAAGTGACCCAAATACTAGTGACCCAAAAGTTTGTCTTATCTCCACAGGTAAGCAGCTGTCAGCTTTTTCTTCTTCTTTTTTTTTTTTTTTTTTTCTTTGCTGGATGTAAATGTTGTTGACCTTCTGGAAAAGCAGTTTCTCACAGCATGCCGCACTAGAATAATAGCTGTGTGATGTTTGTAGCTAGAGCTGACCTCTCCGTGGGCACACAAAACATCTTTCCCACCAACTGGAAGTAAATTGCTTCCAGTTCTTCTTCCCCCTCCTTTTTTTTAGTGACATTTCATCGGGCCGTGGCACTTACATCTCAATAGTAATCACTTCAAACTTGTGATGCTCCATTTGCTTAACGATTAAGCACAGAGAGGAGGCTGAAAGAATTTTGCTGCTAATTCGATGCTTTAATGAGCCTGGTAATTAGAGCTAAATGTTAATGAACAGTAGGTACTGCAATTCAATGCTTGGGCAGGGGTTTCCAGCTAAAGCTATCGGTCTCTGAACAGCTATGGTGCTGTAAAAAAAAAAGAGCATAACTAAACATGTTGTATAACATGTTCTGAAACACGTTGTAAAATGGTGCAGTTGCACTAGAAATAACTAGTACACTACTAAAACAATAAGGGTGATGGGAGGAATATGTTTTCTGTAAAGCTATTTGCAGGAAAGCTTATCAGAATAGAAGGGATTTAAAATGCTAAACACTTAAGTTGCAGAGTCAAAAAAAAGAAATGTAAAAAAAAAAAAAAACCTGATAATTTCACAAAAAAATGTCTTTGGAGGGACAAGTAATGACCATAAGAGTTGAAAAAAAAAAAAAAGGAGTAGAAAGAGTGGGAAATGGGGCACGGGAGAAAAAAGCTGATGTGGATTGAGGATGGAGCCTCACTGTGTGTTTGTGTGTGTCTGTGAGTGTGTGTATGTGTGTGTGTATGTGTGTGAGAGGGAGAGAGAGAGAGAGAGAACGCGAGTGAGTGAGAGAGAAAAGAAGAGAGGAAGTGGTGTTCCCCCTGCAGCAGTCTGTCGGCTCGGAGTTCACGGTGGCTGAGCAGAGTGGAAGGCGCAGCCGGCCCGCAGGGAGCACTTGGCACGCCATCAGCTCTGCACCAGGCAGGCTCGCCGCCCAGCCAGCATAGCCCAAACACACAAGCATCGGCGATCAAAACAACGCCAAACAAACACCCACCAAACACATTGGCAGCGGTGGGAGGGGTACAGTGGGGGGTTGCAGAGACACAGCAGAGCAGTGGTGTGCTGTGCCTGCTGCTGGTTCCTCATCCTGCTCGGCCATATTTAGAGGCAGAAGTGAAATGCTTGCTGAACTACACTGCTGAAATTTTTCTCAGATTAAAAGTCCATAACAATAGCTACTTATTCTAACTGTACTTAATATACTGTAATATTTACAATGACATCCCTTAAAATATGCAATTATAGTATGTATGAACTAAATAGCATCCTGTGTTGGTTGGTAATAAGAAACAGTCATTTAGTAATAATGAGAAAGCTTAACAACAATTAAAATTGTATTTGTTATGAAAATATACAGCCATAATTTAGAGAACTTCACAGATACACATACTCCAGAGACAGGTTGGGCAAAGTATTACAACTCAGCAGTAATACAACCTAAATACTGCTAAATGTTTTACCAAAACAATCAAAAATGAAATCTTTCTATTTTTGCAGTAATTTAAAATCGTGTGGCAGTGCATTATGCACATCTGGACTTGATATAAATGATGAGGAGCAGAGTCCTCTAATATCGATATAATTGCTAGGGATTCTAGGCTAGAATACTTGATATATTCATTTAAGGGCCCCTGTAGAGATAACACATGCATCTACAACCTCTATATTTCTTAACATTACATCAGTTTCATATCTTAGGGTTGTGCTATCCAGTGGTGAAGTCTCCTCTTTCCTGGCCTTGTCATAAAGGCGAGCCCCACTGTTCCTCCTCTTCTTGCCAGTTGTCTATATGCCAGTAAAGCAAAATAAAAAGAGAAGTAAATGGCAGCACCATCTGGAGTCTGCCCTGCTGAAGAGTGAACAGAAAGTGGTAGGGGGTTGATTTCCAGTTGATTTCAATCAGCTCCTTTACAGCACAGGAGCCACTCTATCAGTAACCCCCGGGCATCAGCTCTTAGGATGCCTAAATATGCCAACACAAATGCCAATGGGAAGCAAATCCCGAGTCCCAGATTTCAGGTTTCCTCTGGACTGTACTGATGATGGACCAAAGAGGGCTTTTATTGTTTATTCTGCCTTGGGTTTGAAAGCTGAAACAGTATTTATTGCAAAGCTCACATCACACCCTGCAGGGTGAGACAGAAACACTTCAGCATGGGATGGGGATGAGTAAAGGAAAGAAAGCATGCAGTTTGGGTTTTTAATTAGGAAGTACTACAGACTTTTTTGTGACATTGTAAATGTTAATAGTTGTTGCTTTCTGACTGTGTTCTGTACTCTATTCACTCTACTGAAGGCCACACTGAAACAACAAGCTGTAACACACTAGTGTGTATATCTAAGTTTTTAGTTAGTAGATTTACACAGCAAGAAAGTTCCAGGTTTTGAATCCTGTTTAACTTTCAGCCTTTCATTTATGAATTTGTATATACTCCCTGTGTCTGTGTGGGTTTTCTGTGTCCAAAGACAGGCAGTTTGAGGTTAGGTTAATTGGTGACTCTAAATTGCCTGTAGAGGTGAATGTGAGTGTCTGCCTGTGACAGACTGATGTCCGTGTCTGGGGTGTGCACCACCTCTCACCCATTGTCAGCTGGGATTGGCTCTGAGAGCTGTTAGTAAGTGTAATCAGTCCTATCATAATGGCTGTGAATTGATCCGTTCCAAGTGATGTTACACTGTAGAAACCGGGGCCAAACATCCTAAGCTTTCACTTTTAGTACCAAATTTACTCTTTGTGCTTCCATGGACAGTAGCAAAGTTTCCACCCAGTAACTACATTTGCCCAAAAACCAGCAGAAAATGTGAATTCATTTCACCCACTACAATTTTACTGCAAATATCAGATGTTGGCTACACTGAAATAACAGGGGGCATGACAAGGTGAAGTACCTCAAAGAATTTCAAAGCAAATATGATAAAAAAAAAAGTTTTATATTTATTTCATGTTTGAGAACCATTATATCTCCTCACGTTTTCATCTGCCACTACCTTTCACTTCATCAGTGGAAGCTTGTTTTTATTGATATAACAACTTTTGGACCTCAGACAAGCGTAGAAATGTTTTTTTGATATTTTCACCTTTTTTCAGATTTCTGCTGTTTCCACTGTTTTTTTGTTTTTTTTTTTGGTTTGGTTTTCAAGCAGATTCAAAATTCAGTACAGTAGTTGGAAGGAAACCCACTTTGTGTTTTCTTTCTGAGCTGCAGCAGCAGTACAGAGTTAAAAGTTCACATTTACTTCTTCCTCCAAACTGCTGTATTTTTTGATTGTTGTAAGGACATTATTTTGCAAGAATGTGATGTCATATAAAATTTAATGTGGAAACCAGTTTTTAAAATGTAAATGTACTTGTTAAGTATCAGAGTACTTTAAGTTTAAGTTCTTACCATGGGTTTTCAAAGGACCTGCTGAGTCCAGCCATAAAGAACCCAGTACCAGTCAACCATGATACACTAATTAATTAACAACTTCCTCTTTAATCTAATTAAACAGGTTGTCAGCACAGGACTCCAGCCTGGAGACTTTCATCACTCACCTTTTCTTGGATCCAACCCCACACAGTTTGACTTGTATATAATTGGACAGGTGTAGCCATTTTGATTGCTTTTTCCTCACATTAATTAGCTGTGGATAATTAGTTAAGACGAACATTAATCTGGATACTACAGCTCTTTATCCTCCGGAGCTGAGGGAAGTCACATACTTGTGTGAAAAGTTCAAATGTTAGAGTTTCTTCTTCTTCTAATACTTCTTCTCCCGCTCCTCTTTAAGTTTCTTTTATATTAAGTCTAAATATGTCAGTTTGTGTATAGTGTAGTAATGGATTTGTTTATTTTAAGGCAGAAAACACCAAATCAATGTTGAGAAGGTATACTCCAACAATTGATTGCATTGTATAACAATTATAGTGTGGAAAGCACTAAGCTAATACAGACGTTCTGTTATGCGTCATGCTTTGAGTATGTAATTGAAATAATTCAAACATAATGAGGGTTTCTCATGGGAGAAGAGCTGACTCAGGTGGCAGTGAGACCAGAAAAAAATCGAATTTAACTTTCACTTCTCAATCCAACCTTCTGATTTTGCAGTAGGCATCAAAAACGTTACATCATTGCTCAATGCTGAGAGGTACAATACGACTCTTACAGGTATTATCACAGTCATCATCACTGTCGAACACCATTGTCATTAATAAATACACTTCACCACATGCCCGGGAAATAAAAGTAGGAGATAGGGAAGGAGGTAAATTCAGGAGGGCAGGGAAGTTTAGAGTATAGAAATGATAATAGGTAGGCAGTGGAGGAAGACAGGGAGGGAAACCATATACCACCGTGAGGCAAAGGGATATGGGAGAAAAGAGTTGATAAAGGGAACAGGTACTGATTGAGAGGGAGGTTGGCTAGAGGACAAGATGAGAGGAGATGATGAAAAGTAAGAGCCTGAGAAATTGTGGAGAAAGAGAGAAGGGAGGAAAGAGGGAGGGAAATAAGGGAAAGAGGAGGAAAAGAAGAATGAGCACTGGTTAAAACCTTGTCAGTCATGTCAACATCAAATGAAAGTTCTTGGCAAGTTCACGTTTCTTCAGCAACTTCCTTCAGCTATAATAGCTACCTATAGAGTTTGCAGTTGTCTGTGTAGCATTAACACCCCCAGATCCACAGCAAATCCTATGGGCTTGCTCGTGTTTTTTACTACATTCTTAAAGGAAAATAAGCAAATATGTCTTTGCAGTAACAGATGTATATATGTATGCTTAAATACAAAACTTACATCACTGCTTTCAACAGTCCAACATGGCTACTGTATTTGGACTTAAGATTTATATGCAGTATTTTCTTTTTAGCTTTGTTAAGGACTACTGAAGAAGTGTGGGTTGAAAAGAAAAAACCTTCTTTCCTACATTAATAAATCATTATCTGAACTTTCACACACACACAAAAACAGCAGAAGGAAATACTATACATATTAACACAGCTACTGTGAAGTAGCACATAGACTATGGCCAAAAAATGTATGAATTTTATGTGGACATGGAATTGAGCTGTAATACTGATTAACTATTGTGTTTTACAGCACATTTTTATTGCAGTTCGACACTTCAGTCTGTTTGGTCCACATGCTGTTTCTGGGCCTTTTTTTGCCTGTCATATTTTAAAATGGAATTATTTGATGATATTGATTGATTATATTACATGGATATAATTGGTCAGTTTTTCTAGCAGCCTTTAAAAAAATTTTATTTTTTATCTGCCAAACTTTAAAAAATTTTATTTTTTAAAGTTTGGCAGATAATATGGGGACATTGAGGAAAGTATAATTAAATCAATGTATTGCTGCTCAGTGGAAGCACAGTGTGGACTGCCACTGGTTACCAATATGACATTAGCTTAAGTCTGTCTTTCTCTCCCAGTAGGTCCAGTCTGTATGCATGACATGGAGCCTGATCTCGGTGCTTGTTTTGTACAGCAGTGGTTAAAGAAGGAAAGGGGAGCGGGAGGGGAGCTGGGGGTATGGGCTGACACTCGCAACATGTGAGACATGCCCTGCCTCGCTCTGGCATACTTGCACCCCCTCTCTGTTGTGTTGGAATTAGTTAAATGAGCAATGGCAGATAGATACATGTGGCTATGTGTGTGTTTGTAGGTGTGCGTGTGTTTGTGCTTTGCGTAATTGTATGTCACTCTCTGTTGTGCCAATCCAAAAATGTTTTTTTGATTTATCTCTTAATATTTCAGCAGTTGCTTAATTTTCCTTTGGTTGTCCATGCTAAAAAGTTCCTGATGTTGTCTGAGCTGTCCACTCCTGACTATCTGTAAGTTAGGAGTATGAAGGGTTTCATTTCCACGCCTGCTGTCAGGGATCATGAGGCTGTAGTGAGCCATCAGTCAAAATTAACAGCCTCATCGAGCATTCAGGACGGGCTTAAATTAAAAGCAGTGGAGCTCAATATTGTTTTATGGTATATTTACATTTTAAAGCTTGATTTAATTATCCTTGGAGTGGTGAGCTTCCACAGTGGCCCTCCCTCAGTCAACACCCACACATCACTTTCCTCCCTTAAAATATGAATGGGACACATAAAGGTCAGAGATAGACAAGACTCCTGTGAGTGCTGATCCGGCCACAGAAACTAGCTGGTGCAGGATTTAGAGTCATGTAAAACCTTAAACCAACTTATGAAAAAGAAGTAAAACAATGTGTGTATTTTCAATGTTAAATTGTTTTGTTTCACATCAAAACGCGTCATCACGTTCATTGACCCTTTAGGGTTAATAACCTTACCGTGTAGTGACAATAGCCCTGAGAGTTGAGGAATAAATGTACAACCTGCCCAAAAGGTTAATGTACAACAAAATTTCTTTCTAGTACTATGATGCTGAACCTGGATTATACTACACCAGGACCACAAGTCCGCTCATGGAAATGAGATTCATCATTTGTTGGTATCATAGTTGAACATTGATGCGTAAAGTAATAAAGTGAACCATGTCCCATGATGATCAAGTTGTAGTCATGACTCGGGTGTAAGGATCATGTTTTACACAAAAGTTCTGGATGTTAGGTTTGGCATCCACCTAGCAGATGTATTTGGAAACTGTGAGGCTGTTGGTTTAAATTGCTTGTTAAAATGACCCATTTTGTTTGAAATAATAAAACATTTGTGTGGCCTGGGGAAATATTATAATATAAAGCCCTATATACTGCATATAATTATTCCTGGACATCAAGCCACTCCAGTGCCTGTTGTTTCTGCAGCAGCCTTCTTTAATAAGTTTGTGCACTGCCACTGGGCAGTAGCTGTCCATGGTGCTGAAACAGCACTGCTGCATGTTTCCTCAGTGCAGTGATTTTGTTCTACTTGCTCCCAGGATAACTTGTCCAGGTCACTGAATTTTCTTTGCTTTCACTTAGGTAACTGGTGTACCTTTCAAAGGCTCACCTCTTGATCAGTGCTGTATCATAGAGTAACAACACAAAACTATACTGTTTGTCTGTACCATCTGATCTATAAATCTATAAATTATTATTGCAGTAAAAATGCTTATGTAGTCTATTTTTATTTTTTTATTTTTTTATTTTTTAAGCTGCACTGCATGGAGCTTACCTTTGGCATTCAGGAAGCTTCTCCAGTATCAGGAATTTGAGAGATGTAAGAGTATCTATACAAAGATCTGCTTCGGATTTCCTTTTTAGTTAGCAATAAAATGAACACCTCCCATTTAATGACCTTTCTTCATGTCCAAATTCTAAAGGAGGGATACAGACCCTAGGCTGTCTTTTAACATAGCCATTTGTGCACACTGCTAAGCCTTGTGTGCACAGACTGGCCACCTTCTTGGGCAGTGGCTCTCCACCAGTGTGAGCCCTGATCGAGTTTTTCCTCGCTTCCTCAGGAGCAGTACTTTGCCTTGCCCCCCAGCATCCACCCTATGTGCACAGGTGGGCCAGTACCTCTCCTGGCTCCCCATCTGCTACTGTATTTGATGGCCGTAGGTCAGGGAAACAGACAACTTGAACACCAGCAATCTGGCCAGGTGGGGATACCCATGGCAAGTCATGGATACCAAGGTCCTAGATATGGGCTGCCAAGAGATGGCAGCAGGACCTAAAGAGAATCATATTTACTACTGCCATTATTCCCGCCATTACTTCTCTATTATTTCATTGTGTACTAGCACAAAAATGAGTAGCACTCTTTGTGCTAATCATTGCACAGCCACAATAACAAAGACAGTTGCATTTTTCTTGGCCAGTGCCAGCTGTCTTTGTTATTAGATGTTTTCTTATATATTGATGTATTTTCATGTTTCTGTGGCAAAATTGTCCAAATGTTCTTCCCTACAATCATAAATTGCTGAATTTTAGAGTTACAAGTGTAATTAGGCTAAGTCTCTTGGAAGTGGAGTGAAAGAAAGTCAATGTAAATTCTGTACAAGGAATGAAATAAATGTGTGTGTGTGTGTGTGTGTGTGTGTGTGTGTGTGTGTGTGTGTGTGTGTGTGTGTGTGTGGGTGAATGTGCTTGCCTGCTTAATGTGCATTAATCTGTACTTTGGATTTTCCAAATTTGCACACAGTGAGTTCTTACCTAATGCAGAGCAGTTCAGATGCAACATTCAGGGGACCTTTATATATTTGTGTTGTAGATGGCAATTAAGACTTGGAAGCTAAAGCGCTGTTCTGGCAGTGAAATGGGCAATACTGAGAAAAAGTAAAGGTCTGTCTTTACTCAATCTGGGATTTGATTTTTGTTTTAGGGCCATTAAATTGTCTACAGTGGAAGAGGGAGGTATTGGCACAGACTGAAGAAACTGCAGCAGAGAAAACAAAGGTGGTGCAGGGAGAGAATGACAAAGGTGGGGGAAAATATAAAAGAAGAGGCACTCCGTGGAGATAGATGAGTGCATTAAAGGTGCTAGAAACTAGGGCGAAAGAAGAGATGGCAAAAAACCTGAGAAGAGATAGATGGACAAAGTGATGGGAAGCGAGGATTAAGAGATAGAAAGTTGAAGGACTACTGTGGGATATATAGGAGGATTGAATTGTAGAATCGGAGTAGATTGGTCTACAGGCAAATATGTGTTGAGGTAGACGGAAGTGGCTAAGGGGAAGTGAGAGAGAAAGAGAAGAGAGAGAATGACACTGACGGACGAGGGAAGTAGGGTGAGGTAGAGGGGAAACCATGTATTAAGTCAATGGGATAATGATGTGTCAAAGCGTGACCAAGCTGTGAAAATGGGAAAATGTCTTTCATCATCACCAAAGTGTCCTCTCCCTGACCCCTTCAGGTGAAAATTAAAATGGTGGGGACTCAATGGAAAAACAGTTTCAATTTACTTCTAAGTGGAGTAACATTGATTCTGGGTTGAAAGCAGGGCCTGGAGGCTTACACACTCAAGAGGCCAGTCTCTGTCTCTCCCTCTCTCACTGCTAGAAATCATGGCATCTATCTGTGTCTGCATACTGTCTGCCAAGATCCTCAATTATTTAATCTGAACAGCTGCCCTAACAATGTGTTTCATCGTAAGTCACACAAATTTGTTTCCTACATATTTGTCATGATTATTAGAATATTATTATATGAATTTATATGATTGTATATAATATTTAAAGTGAAAATAGACAAACATCTAAAGGTGAAAAAGCGTCAGTAAAGGAGCATTTCTTTAATTCTCTTTCATGACAGTACAAACACTAAACACTGTTAGGAAAGTTGTTTCTTTTCACCTCTGTCTCGGACTTCACCCACCAAGGCCCCTAAATTTCTCTCAAACTTTCACGTCCCTGCCATTCTCCATCCACCTTTCCCACCAGTGTCAGTCACCTGATCTACATTACCTCTTCCTGGTTTCCTTGTCATGCAAGCCTGTAGTTAAATTAGTTTGTGTCCTTCATGCTGTGGGCTCCTGCTCTGTTTTTGTTTCTGAACATGCCCGGCTGCCTGGCTGCTTGTCTGCTTGTCTGCCTGCCTGCCTGCCTGCCTGTCTGTCTGCCTGCCTGCCTGCCTGTCTGTCTGCCTGCCTGCCTGCCTGTCTGTCTGCCTGCCTGCCTGCCTGCCTGTCTGTCTGCCTGCCTGCCTGCCTGCCCGCCCGATTGTCTGTATTTTTTTTTTTTTCATTGTTTCATTAAAATCTCCTCACTGCACCAGCCTGTCTGCCCGTGTCTGCATTTAGGCCATCTTCCTGCTCCCTTATACACCAAACATGGCAACTTACTGATAAATAAGTGTCTATATTTAACTCATATATCACAACAGTGATCCAAGCTTTAACCAGCTCATATACAGTTATGTGGTATAACTGTTTTTTCTGTTTTTAACATGTATTTGGAAGATCTCCTGTTTATGTATTTGACATTTTCTGTTTGTTTTGAATACATTCAGGAAGAACAAAAGAAACTTGCTTTTACAGTAATCAAGAAAGAAGATGTCAGCATACAGCTCATATTATTTGAATGATAATTGATCTCTTGGAAGTTAAGCTCAGGAGCACTGAGGGATCAAACAAGGATCATAATGATGACCATTAGAGACAGGCTGTCGCCTTTTGGCCTGGCAAAGCTCTGGATTTTAAATGGCTGTTGATGAGATGCTAGACGCCAGGAGTGGTTTTGTCTAGGGTTTTTGAGGCTTGTTGGGAGACATGCTATGGTCCCAGAGCCCCATCGCGTGTTGTGTGAGCTGTAACCCAGCATGAGGATTTAACCTGTAGCGTGACCAAGCAGTGTCTTGAGTGCAATGGTGAGAAAGACACAGCTGCAGGCATTCTCTCTCTCTCTCTCTCTCTCTCTCACACACACACACACACACACACACAGAGAGAGAGAGAGAGAAAGAATCACAGTTATGAACATAACCTGGAATGTTTTTCAGGTAGAAAATATAAACAAGTTTTAAAACACACACAACCACACACTTTTGTGCACTGTTACTAATGGGCATTGCGGTCCTCCAACCTAACTGAGCATATAGGTGGTTTGTCTCTGCTGTACCTTCTGACACAAATATAGATGCATCTCCTGAATTAGTAGTCATGCCTGTGACAGATAAATTCACTAACATAAAATAAATCAGTTGTATAATTGACAATGGTATGGCAAAGGTTTGGCTCATTTTATGTAGTTAGGGAGAGGTAATGGTTTTGGTAACTACTTTGTTCATGATAATGAGGAGCAGGCAGTTAATAAACATGGGGAATGGTATTGGTTTAAAGAAACAACGTTGACTATCGGTTTGACATACCAACAGCAGTGTTACAGTTCAGTGTTTGGTCAGCCCATCTGTCCACCCTGACTATCTCCCTAGCAGCATCATCTGACCTCCTCTGTTGCACAGGTTTAGGCCATGTCTCCTGTAGGGTCAAGGACAGGTTGTTTTGGGGATTTTGGCTGATGCTGTCTCACTCTGCTGCTAGTCTTTTCTTGACAGTAAAGTATAAAGTACTACAGGCCATAACAGGCTGCTTACACAAACAACCTGCAGGGTCGATGTTTATTGGAAGATAGTCTCACCATTTAATAAATGCTTATTTACTATAATGATTCCACAGTTACTGAGGGATAAGTAACTGAATATAAATAGTGTAATGAAACTACATAGCCCTGGTTATTTATATTGGTGTTATTTTATGTACTATTGTGGTAACTTAGTGTCATGTGATCTCTTAAATGTAGTTGGGGTTGTCATCTCTTGCGTACAGTACAAAGCTTGTGTGTACTTATGTGAGTTTACAGACAATCTCTCTTATTTCTTAATTGATTATTTTGTACCACACCTGTACCCAACTTCAGCTGGATGTGCACACTTTCTACTTTTTTTTTTTTTTTTTTGCCACCAGTAACTGAAGACCTGTCTGAGCAGGTCAGGAGTGTAATTGTATGGGAGATTTGATTTTTAGCAGCAGCAATAACTGCAGGCTGACTGACAGTGAATAGTGAAACTTGTAAATCCCCAGTCATAGGTAATGGTACTTTAATGTAACAATCCACTAAATTGGTTCTCTTTTAAAATGTATCCACATTCCAGAGGCTCAAGGATACAACATCGATATTTCAACCTGAAGGAAATTTGTAAAAAGTTAAACAAATAAATTAGAACTGGATTAGATAAAGACCAGAAAATTACTCTCACTTTGGAAAATTTTCCTCCTTCCTAATGTCCGATTGGCCTGTATATGCTGTATGAATCCACTGACAAAGACATGGCTATGCAATGCATATGACTGCTTCAAGAGAAAAGGCACTGTGACACATATTGACTTGTGCTGGGCTGGAGACAGTATTGATTTCACAGTCAGAGATTCAAAGACAGAGGCACACAACAGAGGAGAGACAGAGCATATTAAGTCACCAGCTGCACTCCAGACCACATTACTGCTTCTACACAATACTTTCTAAAGCAGTCCAAACCAAATTCCTCTGCAAAATAAGGATTTCAAACATCATAGGAATTGACCCATATGGAACTGTATTTGATTCCAAAGTAAAGTGCATTTGGTTGGATTTTGGGGCCAGTTTTGTTTATAGCTGCTCTATAGTTTTACAAGCGGGAATAACACTTTACCATGCTTTATCGCTACACAAGAATCACACGTGGACGTTTATCCCAGTGTCTATCGGGAAAAAGGGGCGCTCCTGAGTTGTGTGCCTGTGTGCGTTGATGGCATGTTTGACATACGTTGTGCGGTGTAGTGTTCACCTTGGTCAAGCGCAGCGAGGTTAATGGCGGCCACATCAGCAGGTGACTTAAAAAGCGTTTAGTGGTTATAATTGATGATGCAATTACTGTCTGGATAAAGCCGAAGTCTGTTTCCCCTCCAGCATTATGCCCTAAGAGCCATACATCTTGCTGCAGGCTGGCCTCTCCTCCTCATTCCTCCAGACTGTCAGCTACCCTTTAGGGAAAATTATGTTATCACCAGAAGGGTTTGAGTTCAGTTTAGTTAGTGAACATCATGTAGCTATTAAACCACTATTGGCAAAGGGCTGAAGGAGAGACATGCTGATATCAGTAATATTTTTGGTGTAATATTTTCCCTCTACTGAAATATTCTCAAGCTTATATTACTGTACTGTTGTATTATTAATAGATCTTGATAGAAGCACCGGTTTCCTGGTTTGATTAAATTTTGATTTAAAAAGTCTATAATTGATTTATTTCGATTCAATTCAATTCAATGCTTGATGACTTAGTTAAAATTTTATTCTGAGAACTTAAATAAATGAGTAAAACTTTTTCTTTTGAAAAAACAATGTCCACATTGCAGACCAGAATTCTTTTTAGGGCCACATGTGGAAAACAGTTAAGCAAAACCTGCATTGCTTACAAGGACTATCATTCTGGCTTTTTTAAAAATTCTATCCTCGTACAGCTACTGTCAGTTGCTGATACTTCAACTGAGTATAGCACATCCACTCTAATTATCACTTTGAGCACAGACGGGACAGAAAGTCTGCTCTCACTGACTAGCTAGCATTATCAGCCCTGCAGGGAGAGGCTAAATAAAGTACAATCCACAGATTGTTCAGTCAACTTCACATCTTGTAGCCAGGAATAATATCTCTTCAGCAAACACAAACCCAGGGCTGAGATCAGTGTGAAGTCTTTTTTCAGTCAAGAACCTTTCGTAGATTTGATCTCTAAATTTGGTACGTTTGCTGTTGGACAGAAGCAGATGGCCATTATCCAGGCAGAGGGATGTGGACATAGATTGTTATTCATGTCAGTTTCTGAGACATGTTGTGACAAAATGGGTAATATAGCCAGCTATTATATTTATATATATATATATATATATATATTACTTTTCATTTGAATAAAAATCTGGATTAATTATTTTTTTATCCAACCCTATGAAGTCTACCTTTATTATGCTTACTCACTTGCTCAAATAGATGGTTTTAATATGGTTGGTTATTATGCTCTAATTAATCCTCTCTTTAATTATATGTAAGGAAGAGGAACTGTTTTCACTAACCTCAGTGAAACCTAACTTTGAAACTTAATCAAAGTGTGTTAAATTGCTAAATTTGCGTATGATTTTGAGCTGTAGTGCACTTTAACTGTCAGCTATTTTTAATGATTTTAAATGTTTTACTTTTCCTTAACATATAACCATTATGCACTCAGATAAAACATGGTTATAGTTCATTAGATAGGTTTTTAAAATACATTTCAAGCTTAATCTTAATCCAAATGCAATGGCAAGGTGTAACATCTCTTTTCAATACTTTCCGATTCCAACCAACATAGTACCAATTTCCCCGCAACTCCTGGTTACTCTCTTTTTATTCCAGTCATGACAATAAATACTCCACTGCTCTCCTTGAACTTCCAGGTGGACTTGTCCAATGATGGGTCCAAGTCATTGGGTGTGTTGATTTGGGGTTGGATAGCCCACCTTTCACCTAATTAGAGTTTTGTGGGACCTCCTAGGTGGCCTCTGGTGGTAACCTGCAATATAAACACAGCCTGTCTGTGTGAGGAGTGTGTGTGAGTGGCACAAGTTCAATTCACACAGCAGGTGGGGACTTTTACTGTTATTACCTAAGGGCTTTTATGCAGACAGATGCCTTCTCAGCAGGAGGCATTCACAAGAATGCATGCTTATAGGGTTACACACTCACACCAACCTAGCTTCATCTGTAGCTACTCACAAACACATGCATTACCGATATTAGTTTGGGGATACTAAACTTCGAAAAAATGAGTAAATCAATGGATAAACATTTTTAAAGGTAATAAAACATATGTGACTGTGTTTAGTTGCCAAACCTGAGCAGTTACAGTTGTCATTTCAAAGTGAGTGGTAGACATCCAAGAAAGAAGCTGTGACTTCAGTCAGTCAGAGCCAGTTCTCAATAGTACTGCACAGAAGCTGAAACATTTAGCTGATTGATCCATGGTGGTAAACTGGATAGCTAGGTTTTCTGCGGTTCTGCTTATTGTTTTTTGCAATTTTCTGAAATTTCATACACCACACTATTCAGCTACACTTTACCAACTGTTCAAGTAATTACAAAAAAAGCATTGTATTATTCATTAATGAAGTTTTTTTTTTTTTTTTGTGGCACACTGGCCAGTCTGGGTTGTCATCTTCTGATGGGATCCTTACTTTGTTATTCTTTAGGAGTGAGTATCTAAAGCAGCTGCGATTAAAAACTCACCTTGCCTGAAGCTTTTGTTAAGCCCTCTAGCTAATCTTGGCACGGCTGTCGGTGTAAAGTGCTAGAGTCATGTGAGATATAAAGTACTGCACTGCAAGGTTAGTCTGTGCAAATTTGCAGGTAGTAAAGTTGCCAAGACTAGTGTTTTTCTTTGTGAATGCATATAGCAAATATCCTATGATATATATTTTTTTTCAGTTTTGGTCTTATTTTTATTGTTGATTTTTACTCAAAAGCTTTACTGAAGAGATGCAGAGTACTACCAAGACATATCATCATATTACTTTTCAGGTCACTACAGCAGTGCAGTGTGATGTGCCACATGCTGTACTGCTGCCGAATACACATTTTGTAACGCTCTTCAGTTCACATTTGCAGAAAATCCTGAAACTAATAATTATTTTAATATTCTGCCTTATCAAACAAATTGTTTGTCAGGCTGTTCACGTGATCTTAGCCATAGAAATTCTAGCACTGGTTTACTTGATAGTTTTTCCTTGGCCTATCGTTTTGTGGACACATTGTGGATGGTGGCAGGCAAAGAGACAAGGGCTTGTGCCTTAAGAGTCTACTAATTGGTCAGCCTGTCAACATGTGCTGCAGTGTCACTGACCTTGTCTTTTTTTGCTGTTATTTTATGCAGACAGTGCCACTATTATGCCACAGCCTTCAATTGAAGATTTTTACAGTATGGTATGGAATTCCCATTGTGCAAAACAATTTTAAATGTGGTCATATGAGAAATATAATAAAGCAGTAAACTGTATAATTTACTATTATCTTCTTCTTCTTCTTCTTCTTTGGTTACCATAGTTGGCCAAAGTAGTAAAAAACACACCTTTTTAAAATAGTATTAAAATACATCATTAGAATACATCATATATTCAGACTTCTGTGTAAAAAAAACAATAAACACTTGATGTCTAGATATCTACTTTGGTGTTTTTGGACTCTTATTTTGAAAAACAAGGTAGTGTCCCAGCACCATATGCTTCATTGCCAGCTTGTAATTGTCTGTTTGTTGAGCTGTGAAGTCACCCACAGGCCGTCAATATGTCTGTCATTGGAAAGTCCTCACCTTTTCAAGTTGTCAGTGTGCCTGTATGTGCAGGTTGTTGACATTATATTGTGTGTTTCTGTGCATGCATATGTATCACTGTGCATGAGTGGCTTTTCATGTGCTGTGGTGGTGTGCCGGTGGTTGGGTGAATTTGTTCTCTGTGGAGAGAGAGAGATTATTTAAGTTCGGAATTATGAAGTTTTACTGACAATGAATTAATAAACTGGAAAAAAGGAAAAGTACGTGACTTTTTTAAAATATACAAGAAAGTGAGGTGTGAGGTGTGTGAGCAACCATGCTCTTCATGGTTTTAAAACTTTAAGAAACTGCAACCCCCAAAAAATACAGATTTACAGTCCATTTGGCTGTATTAGCCTCAGTATGTTTCTTTGTCAGTGTGTGTTATTATTGTAAATGGTCGTTTTTGTCCCACGTGGAATGGAACTGAGGTCAAAGTAAATTTTATGGAAGAAAGCTCACTGCATTATTTCTGTTCTGGGGCTTACTGATCTCAGATAATTCTATGTGCTCCTTCCTTTTCTTGCAGGGCAATCCTATACACTGACTGCTGAACCTACGACTGTGTTTCTGCCCATTAATCACTTTTGCAACCCAGTATCCCTAGTAGTTATGGCTGATTTTCCACCTCATGATCTACATTAAATAACCAACATTCTGAGTCTGTACAGGAAGTGTCCCATATGTATGTAGACATGTAGTAAATGTGCACAGATCAAACTTTCATGTCGGATACAGTTTTCTTTGCTCGAGTTTGTCTCCCAATTCATTTTTCTCTTTTTATTGACCAGTTGATAGAAGTTGTTAAATTATTACTACATCTGAGCCATCGTTCAGTTTTCAGTTATCAACATTCTTGACTTTTTATTCAGGCTGAAAACCAAATAAGAGGCACAGTGCAGACTTTTCTTTATATATGTCCAGTAGTTTTGACTTGTGGATGAATTACTGAAACTTGACAATACTTGGACCCACAGGTGAGTGGCATCAAAATCTATCGGACTTCTTCTGACTTCATCCCCACTTTTTTCCAAAACCTAAAATATAAAAGTTAGTGGTGTGAACCAAAGGGCTTCAAAAAGTCCAAACAGAACAAACTCGACCCATTCAACTGTTTAGTTTCCTTTAGCAGTAACTTTTATTTCTGTCACGGTGCGGATAGTGGAGAAATTGGATCTCGTGAACAGTAATGTCTCCCTGTTACATGTCAGGAGGTCAAAACCTGCTGAGAAAGGTATGATGGATTCCTTCTTCCAACATGGAAATTACAATCAAGATTAAGCAACTGATTCTTTACATCGCAATGTCTCTCTCATTTTCTGCCCCCCCCCTTTTTTTTTTCTTTCATCGCTCTCTCATTACTCACATAATTCTGTTACCTAGCGCCTAGATGAGACATCAATTCCTCTGCCACTGAGAATTGCAAATTAGCTTTGAGTTAGCTCTTGAGGAGATGGGAGGAGACAGGAGTGGGAGGCGGAGAAGAGATAAGCTGATGAGATGTTTGAATTAGCCCTCAGTCGCAGTGGGAGAGAAAATGCTGGGAAATTTGAGAGACTTTCAGTGACAAATTGGGATGCTTTAATGCCATGAGTGACGTATTGCATCACAGCAGCATGCTGTGCTGTTCTAGCAAGGGAGAAATTAACATGCCACCATGCCTCAAACTGGCTTTGCAAGGTCAGTTGGGTAGAAAATAATAAGCACTGAGCTAAACATTGGGGACATTAGATCAACCAACACAAAATTTTATTATTAGTAGGAAATAAGAACCAGATTTAAATGTCTTTAAAAAAAAATCACTCACTTTCTTGAAATCTTCCTTCCTGTTTGTTACGTATTAAATGGAAAGTCTCATAAATGTATTAAAACAAACGTTCACTTATCAGAGCGCCATGTCTATCTGTGCATGTTTTGTCAAACGCTGCTTCTTTTTGATATTTGAGCATTTTCCTTCTTTCTCTTCTACAAAGGCCAGACAGGGACAGATTAAATTTCAAGCATAAATAAATATTGAGAAAAGGTCACCTTTCCATCTGTTATTTGTGCAACCTCTAAAAGTAATTACATACAGAATGGTGTCGGCAAAGCTGTTTGTGTGCTTTCGTTGTCTAAACAGCATATCTCCCACAGCCCATTTCATATACACCTGCGGGCTGTGCAGTGGTAAACAGGTGAAGTAAACATGAGTAAATGAATGCAAAATCTGATTGCTTTCCCAAACATACAGAATCATTTATCAGGTATTAGTTTGGTTAAGAAAATATGTTGACTGTTACAGGTTTGCTGTACCTTTGTCAGTAATTCAAAGAATATGAGATATGTTTTTGGTCAGATTTCCTTGTGCCATGCTACTATAGATCCTGTTGTATATATTAAGGTGGCCAAATACAGAAAATAGAGAGTACTCTCTACACAAAAAGTACTCCATGCAAAAACATGTTCATCACTGTGCTGTTGAATGAGACCTCATAAACTCATAGGCGATAATGCATGTATTATGAATGATGAAACAGGCCGCGTCTTCCCTGCAGCACAAGATCGCGTGCTTGCCTCCTTTTAGTCGGGAAATAGAAGGAGGTCACACATAACATCAGGGGGAGAGGCAAGTGATGGCACTGAAGCACCGCACTGCACTTTGAAGAGGGAGAGAGAGAACTTTCTCTTGGGACTGATTTTTAAAGGCCAGGTGGTTCTCTGTGTTGTCAGATTTTAGATTCACGCTGTTGTAACCGGATATTTCTCTTCTTGAACTGTGTTCTGTACCTGTCCTTAATACAAAGCACTGGGGGTGACATCAGCATTAGCAGATGATATTTTAATCTGGTTTGTTGAGTGGGCATTAAAGGTTCTGTGCAAATGTCTTGTAACGACAGATCTGATAGGCTGCTACACTTAACACAAACCCAGAAAAAGTTGTTGAATAATGTCGAAATGGAGTCAGACAGACAAACATGGCATTTAATTTATCTTTGCTGTTCCCTCACACATACTGTATTCTAGCTTTGACATTTTCATTTTAATTACTAAATATGTTTGTAATTGGTTTTGGTAAAATCTTAATGCAAAACAGAATTTTTGATATTCAGTGTTTTCACTGAACACACCCATGAAGAGCTCGTACTCTTTAATTATTGACGGAAATGCGAAGGAATTTTGTTTTGTGGCATTATTCAAAAACAAGTACTTCCATCATTGTCATACGGCTTTCATGAATTCATGTGTATTTTCATTTGAAATAAATTTTACATGGCATGAATATGCCTTTGAGCTGCTGAGTCAAAGTCCTGGCACCCTTTTGTTTATTCAAATTCAAGCACTGAGTTTGAACATTCATCCTTTGCCAAGACAACACTTCCTCTGCCCAAAGCTTCATTTTGTTTACCTTTTCAATGTTGAATGTGTTACAGTTGATAGCTGCAGATGCTAACAAGAAGATTGTTTGGGAACGGAGTAGAGCGGCAGAAATTTCTGCTGCTCCCTCTAAGTATTTTGTTTATCTCTCGGTGCTCTGGGCTTTCTGTTTGCTGCCTCCCAGTAGTTCTCATACTGAAGCCATAACAAAATGAAGAGGCCGCTGCCCTTTAACTGCATTTAACAAGGTAAAGCAAAATGTAGTGGTGCCATGAAAACATGAATACTCAAATAGAGATGTGTATTCATCTCTTCATCAAGAATAATACACCAGGCTGCCGTTTCATCTGTTGCAAGGAAGTTAAGTGACAATAAGCGTGTCCTTCAGGGAGGACACACTTCGCACCCAGTTGGTAGATCAGAGGGGTCACATGATTCGACCATTAGATCCTAATGACCCTCACCTGAGCTCACTTCTGTTGTTTACCTAATGAGCCAATTCTGGCCAGGTGTGAAGTGAAACCAACTCAGGACTGTGGGTCTAAACACTCTCGGCCAATTTGCATAGTTCACCTAACAAGCCTATTCAGGCTAAGGGGTAGAGTGAAACCAACTTGAAAGAAAAAATTGGAGTTTCCTACCAGCTTTTCTCTGATTGATGAAGCCACTTGGATTAGTGCCGAAATGTTTTGACCTAAAAAAAAAAAAACTGGAAGTCCAGTTACCATGACTCAGTTTCTAGATATCCAGAGTTTTATGACTCCAGATTTTTAATGTGTACTTCAGTGACAGGAGTACATTGTACCCAAAAGTACATAAAGTCAGACAATCATTAGCATTATTTAAATCTGATGGCAGTTTGCTCATTGGATCTTAGTACAAAAGGAGTCACTCCCCATAACAGACATATTCACAGTTCACTCCCTCCTCCCTCTTGCTGGGCTGCCCACATATCCAGCTGAGGAGCCATGCAAATATTTAATTACATATGTCACTCTGAAAAATGAATTCCTTCTGAACAGGGCTCATGATTTTTATTGGCCTCAGTGGTGATCAGGAAATTACAGCAAAACTGACAGATCTCTCCCACTACATTAGGAAGCCAGTAACTGACAATGAAGCTGCCTTTCTATAAACGAGAACGTTAAGGCGCAGATACAGATGGAGAAATATTAAAGCTGAATGAAGAAATATTAAAAACCGTGTTGCAGTAGCAGTCATCATTAATCATCAGTTGTTAGTTTTTGGCTCAAGAACAAAATCCCAAACTTACTCATAATTTGTATGACCAAAAATGTAGCTTATAAAAATGCTAGTGTGAGTGTTTTGGGATGTTCACGTAGAGATGAGTTATTGGTATGCATCAAACAAAACAGTCACACATTAAAGCTCCTCAGGTGTAAAACACAAAATTACAGGATCTGACATCTGTTTGTGTAGAAACATAGCAAAAAAAAAAAAAAAAACATAGGGTCTATAAAAGTGGAGAAAACAAAATAGCACATTACAAGTAGGCAGCATTCTACATGATAAATAGTTTAGTTTAGTTAATCCAGTGAAGGACATCAGGGTGGATGGTGGGACTGACTGGAAGACTTTGGCTCATAGCACATTGATTTGCAGGCGTACATGTATTGCATCAAATAGAATCGTCATTACTAATGTTCCCAATAATGTTTGCATCAGAGAAGTTTTGATTAAACTTTATGGTCATTTGCGCTGCTCTTGAATTGCATTGTTATACTGACATGTTTTTATTGTTTTGTCCACTCCACTTATCTTAATGCATTTAGGTTAAAGAATAGAAAAAAGATTTCTGTATAACACAGTATTGTTTAACAGCAGCAGAAAGTGCAGCCTTCAAAATGACTGAATTAACACCTCTCTAAAGCACCGTCAACAAAAACTGATCATCACCATCTTTGCTGATTTATTGCAGGGAGGTTGTATTGGACTGCATTAGTTTTACTTAGGTAAACCTAATAAACTGAGTGTACGTGCACACTTTCTGTCAACTTTGAAAAGGTGCATGAAATATCCACTGTGGGGTTACGTAATGGTGTTTTGACACTCCAGGATTGCAGTTTTAAAACTAGAGCCATCTGTGCCAAGGTCTAATGTGAAGCAGCTTGTCGTAAACTCTTTGTTGGCCTCAGAGCCCAGGATCCATGAGGCTAATAACATCGCTGTTGTTAAAATTTACTGTGTTTCTACTCGCCAGAGTCAGATCCCTCATTGATCAGAGTAAATCAACTCCCACCAAACTGTAAAACATCATTTCGGAGTGATACCACTAATGATCTGCCCCAGCAGACTACACCCGCTGTCTGAAGGGCTGCTCCTGTATCCAAAGCCATGCTGTCTGTCTCCTCTCAAACAATGGCCTCCTCACACTTCTTCACACATCTAATAATGGGAATTTACTGCAGGTTTTTTTTTTTTTTTTTTTGCTTGCTTGCTTGGTGAGATAAACAGGCGATTGATGAATCAGGCATAATGCACAGGCTTACGGGCACAGACAGCATGCAGCCCACAGTAAATATGTGCAGACAGGATCGTATTTCGGCATTAGCAGTGAGGAGATGCATTTATTTTCCTCTCACCCAGACTCATAACAGCACTGAGCCTCAATTACCACGTCTGAGAGGTGCAGATAATACATGCAAACGGCACCACTCCCAACCATTACCAGCACATATATACAGTTTGCTTTCCACAGCGTCTGTCTGAACTGCACTTCATTGAACAATGTTTGTAACATCTACAGTAGGGTGATTATCTTCTGGAAATGTGTGTGTGTTTGAACATGTGTACCGACATGTGCCCAGCCATCTGGCCAGTGCATGGGAAACTAAAAATAGGGTCTTGATCAAAATCACATCATTTAAAGTGGGTCTACTGCAGGCGACAGTCTGTCTTTAAAAAAGTAGCATGCTTCAACTGTACTTTTTCATGTCACATTTCCTCTTTACTTATGGACCATTAGTAATTTATGAGAGCTAATAAGCTGCAGGCCACTATGTCAAATGAAAAAGGTGAAAATAAAATTTTTAAGAATGCTTTTTTTTTTTTTTTTTTTTTTTCTTTCTTCCCATTTTGACCTTGAGGCTCTTGCACCACAATGTCCCAAATTAATACTACATACTAGTTCTATGTGAGTTCTAGTAGGGATTGTGTTCACAGTGGAAAAATGGTAAAGTTATTGTAAGGTTAAGACAATACTCCTGACAATTTGTGTATAAAAACTTTGACCTGAAATGAGAGTTGGCTTGAGAGGATTTCAGAATGACTTGAGCGTAGCCTGGATGTGTCCCGAATGACTTAGAGACACGAAATGGGGCTTGCGTCTAAAGAGTTTACTTTTTTTGGACTTTCCTCCAAAGCCTCAAAATGGTACAGAAAACATCATCTTACAGTTACTTTGGGCTTCCTCACCTTTAATGCTGAGCACCAGGAGAAGGCTCTGTTAGGCCAGCAGCTTAGCCACAGTGCAGTTCCTGCAGCCTGGGTATGCTCTCATCACCCTCCCCTCTCCTACACACACTGGATGTCAACCCTGAATTGTGTTTTGATGTTTCTTCAGACCTACAATTGAGCCCCATTCTCAGCAGCCAAAACAGACATTTGTCAATTTATATGCATCAGGGCACTTTACCCCTCTCCCCCTCACTCGCTGCCACTTTCTCTCTCAGCTGTGTCTTCCCCAGTTTTAACTCTACCACTGCACTCAGTAACATTAATCCAGCATGAGGATATGACTGCCCCTCACCCCCCCACCCCCCACCCACTGCGAGTGGTGTCACATGTGATTACCATTATTTATAAAACTCACTCAGGCTCGGTTGCGTAGTCGGCCTTTCCCGGCCCTCGGCCCTGCACACTACAGTCAATATTTGCACGCAATCCTGAATTGTTGAGAGTTTCCATGGTGGTGAGAGCCTCCATTACATGAAATATTCAGGGTGCACAGAGACTCCCGTGAGGCCCTGCGCAGGGTTTTTACTCCGATTTGATTATACGACATGATTTTTTCATGAGCTATGACAGTCCTGTTGAATTAGAGTCAGCTCTGAGTCCTTGTGATAGTCACGGAAGCTGGAGAGGAGGAGGAGGAGCAGGCTGTCCTCATCCCCAACTCTGTCTTTAACTCTCTCTGTCTGAATTTGGGAGAAAACTCATGTTACTAGAAAAAAAAAAGAAGGATCCCATATGAAATACCCACGATTTAGATCACATGGTCACGTGCTCATAAGTACGTAATACCAAATGTCTTCTGCTTTGTCAACTTTGAGTATTTACCAATGTCAGTGTTTTAGACTGATGTTGGAAACCAGCAAAATTGCTTCTGATAGGCCTACTTAGTTTTTTCATTGACATCATGTCTGTGAAACTAACAGCTTAGGACAGTAAAACCTAATATATGTTTACCATTCATATACAATAAGTAATAAAGTTATTTAAAAATGGAAATAATTGTCATGCCAATGTATAATAAACAATCATCAATAGCTGTGTGGAAACCAGTATAAATAAAACATTATAGTCAGTTTAGGCTACTGGCCATCCCATTAGGAAGTCAGTGCACTATAAATCAGTCTTACAGTGAAAATGTTGTTTTGCCACATAATGTAATTATCTGCAACTTTCTTCTGATATACTGTGGTTTTCATAAAGTAATCAAGCAGTAATTTACAGAACCATTAAAGACAATAGTAATTGCAGCTAAGCTGTGCAGGGCATCGAGGGCTAAGTGTTTGTTGAAATGGTCAGCCTGAAAGCCTTGAGTACATGAATGCATAAGGGAGTGGGAAAGACAGAGAAACAGAGAAAGGAGTAATGCATAATGAAGTATTTGACGATAACAGAGGTGCCACAGACAGTTATGGTATTATGAGCATAAAATGATCATTAGAGGATTATAATGGCAAAATCAGTCATGCTACCACACACAAACAGAGCCTCAGTTAAGGGAAGTTAACAGTATTGTGTGTGTGATGATGTTATGCCCCATAAAAATATGACATATCGTCTGTGTCAAGATCAGAACCAGACATGTTTTAAACAGCTTGTTCTGGCTTAGTGGGGAAAATAACACCACAAATAGAAACAAAACAAACTAAATACAATTAAATATTTTCCTTTTTTAAGTGATTAAAAGTTAATTGATAGAATGAAACAACACAGATTACTGAACGTTTGCAGCATATTAAAAAAAAAAAAGTCATTATTATAAATAACCTTTAAATGGTTGTGAATGGTGATTTGATTGATTTGACAACAATAGGCGACAACAAGTGTTAGAGTTAAAGTGTTAAAATCATTAGCAGATTAATTGTTTGGTCGACCGACAGCAAATTATTCACAAAGTAATTTGGTAATCATCCAAGTCCTTTAGTTGGTGAAAACTCCAACGCATCCAATGTGAGGATTTGCTCGTCTTCTCCATTTCTGCCACTGTAAACTGAGTTTGGGTTGTTGGTTGGACGAAATAGGCCATATAAAGACATCACTTTGAGCACTGACAAATTATTATGGTCGTTTTTCATTACTTTCTGACACATTCGGCCTATACAACTAATTAATTCTGGGGAAAAAAATCTATTCTTTCAGCTCTCGTGAACAAAATATCTCGTCTCTGGGATCTTCTGATGAAAACCATTAAACTTCAGATTTTGTGATTTTTTTATTTTTTTTTTTTTTTTTCAGATGAAATTAAGGATTTAATATTTCTTTCTAAGGTAATAAAATCTTCTGTCTTCAGCTAAAGTAACCATTTAAAACCTCAGTGTATTATTTCAAATATGCAATTCCCCATAGGGCTGTTTGTCTCATTCAAGTTTATACATGATTGGAAATGTTTTCACAGGTCAAGGATTGAATGCCATCTCCAGTATAGTAGTGATGGCATTTGGTTAAATATCTTAAATATGTTAATGTGGCTGCATGAATAATTACTCTATAGACTGACAAAATACCTAAAATGCAAAACTGTACTGTTGAAGGATACTGTCTGAGATTCACTGAGCTGCATTGCCCCAGCTGCTGTTTCCCAAAAATCTTGCTACTTGTTTAGAGAAGCTCCAGATTCACCCCTTCGTTCCCTCAGCTAACACTACTACTGTTCTTACAGGCAAAGGCATGAAATGCAGCTTATTTTAGCTGACATTGGGCTTCATTCAGACATGTAGTTACATTTGATCTATTTTTGCTTTTCTAACGTTTCCAACACTGTCTCCTCTCATAAAGGTAATTATTTTATATTAAATTGTGTGATTGCATTGTGTGAAATTTGTTTTGTAAAAATGTTTTAACATCATTGCCTGATGAAGTTTTTGCATTGTTCGCCGTGTTGCCCAGTGATGAAGCGATACTGTGATATTTTCAGACACTGTGTGAGCCTGCACCTTCCTAGGACAGTCAAGGTCATTCTCAACACCTGCCTTTGGTCCACTGCACTGGATGATTGTCAGCCGAGTCCAACATTGTCGATTTGGCCTTTTGATTCACACAAACACACATTTCAACATATACACATACACACACTGAGAGAGAGAAGGAGAGAGAGTAAGACAGAGATTATTGGCCCCTGGCTTTAACAGAGTGAATCCTGGCTTCCCAAACACAGGCCTGTTTATGTGTGACCTAGCTTGACACAATAGGATTGGTCAGAGCCCGCCAGTGTGCACAGAATGACAGCAGTGAGACAAACACATACAGACCCACACAGAATAGCAGTGTGGGCTGAATACAGATGGAAGGACTGCTTTCCATAACCAGGCTAATTGCTTTTCTATGCTTTAGTTTACAATAAATTTCTAATAAGGATGCATATTATAGCCAGAAAGATTTTTCTGGACCTTTCATATCCCCATAATAGGAACCTTTTATCTTCAAACGATTCTAGTATAGTCTACATTCTGACCATATTATTATAGTTTATATATTTTTCAATAAAATCAGTGTTGTTTCTCTTTCCTCTCTAAAAGTCTCGATACAAATATCAACCAGACAGAAGAGATGTGTGAGTGATGCCGTGGTTAGCATTGATGCCTCGTAGCCAAAAGGTTTGGGGTTAAACAGGGGCCTTTCTTTATCAATTTTTTCTCCTGTGTGGTACTCTGGCTTCCTCCCACAGTGCAGACACATGCAGGTCAGGTAAATTACCCGTAGGTGCATGTAGGTCTGTAGGTCAGCTGGGATCAGCTCCAGCACCTCCACAAACCTCTACAGGAGAATTGGTATTTAATTTAATTTAAGGGTTTGAACACATTATTTATCAGTATGGCATATAAGGTTGGAGCATTTTGGCTAGTGTAGTGTGCAGTGCTAGAGCTGTCCATCTGCCTAGAACAAAATCCTTTAAAGAGCCATCTCCTTGATCTACTCTGATAATGTAATATTGAACAAAATGTTGATGAATGCCACTATCCAATAGCAGCACCAAGAGAACTGGCAAAGCTCGGATTTTGAAAATGTTGTTCTGGATACAGTATTTTTGGAGCAACTAATAACAATCTGTCACAAAATTATTATCATATTAGTTATGTTGCTGTGAGTGTTGTGTTGTTTATCTCGCTCATGAAACACTTGCATATTGGATGAACACTGTGCATATTAAAATTTGGAAACCTGGCGGTTCTTGGCTCCCCTCATCAAACCCATCCATGCAGACCAATTTATCAATTTTGTCAGGAGAAAAGGTCAAGTTTGCATATTTGTTTTTCTTAAGAAGCCAGTCTTTTATCTCAAACTGTATAGTGCTCGAGGTAGCCTGCTGGTCTGGAACAAATCAAACCTAATCAGTTGAGAGAGCTGCTCTTTCTGATGAGTTCAGGGACTGGGCTGAGCAACTGTGTCTGATTGTTTGACAACACTCTCATTCCTAGGCAAAGTGCTGCTCAGACTTATACAATGTGATTGTCCTCATTCTGGACTTTGGGTGTCCTGGGGTGGTTAAAGGACACTTTAGCTCTAAATCGTTGGTTAAATGGCAATTAACTCAACCAGTGAAAACTTCGCACACTGACGCTGGTGCTGTGCTAAAATACCAGCATTTGTAACATACTCATCCTTATTGAAATTCATTGCACAAAGTCACATTTTGCAACGTCCCTCATAAACTAGCGGTCGACAATGTAGTGTAGTAGTTTGAAAAGGACTACTATGTGTTATCACTGGCCTAAGTGAAGTTGTAACATGCTTCATCACCACAGCCGTAGGGTGTGGAGCAGTGAAGAGTACAGTCTGTGGTTATCTATTATGGCACTAATTATAGAAATATGCCTTGGGCTCAGCAACTGTCCCCGGCACTACATCAATCTGTAATCTATTCCAAAACTTGAGTGTTTTACAAGGTTAGAAATGGGATGAAATAGATTCCATCGTGGATGTAGCTGATGTTATATTATCTGAGGGTATTATCTTCTAACAAAAACAAGAAAATTAGCTTTGAAACTGAAGAAAAAGTTTGATTGGAACTATTATTTGTTTGCGTGTGTATTCATGCATGAGTGTTTCAATGTGTGTGCCCGTGTGTGTGTGTGCAGCTGTGTGAGGGTGATTATGGTGTGACAGCTGCTGACAGAGAGCCTGACTTGAGGCAAGTGAAGAGGTCTTAAATAAGGCAGTAGATTTCTGAGTAGCTACACTCTTCTCTGTACAATTTCCCTCCTTGTGAAGGGCTGCAATTACCATGTCAGCTGCTGCACCGCTAACATGAAGTAAATAGCTTAAGCTAATTATTCACTCTCTTGTTCCGTCAGAAGGGTGAGGACTGGGACACAGAAACTGTGAAACGGACAAAAGCATGGCTCAAACTGAAGATAGATTAAATGTGCAATATTGATCACAAGATGTTAACGTTCTGCCAGCTTTGTGAAAATACTGTTGTAATTTTCCCCTCGGAGACAGACAGACTACAGACGGAAAGACTACAGAGGCTTGAAAACAGATATTCAATGAGAGAGACTGCGCACAACCTCGTTCCTAGAAATTACATTTATATACAACACGTTTTGGAAAATAATTGCAACTGAATTAGCTTTTCATAGAGCAACAGTGACTTCAGTCACCCCGTTTATTTATATTAAACCAAATCTTCTTAATTTTAGAGAAAGTGCCTTTCTTGCCTAAATTTAACCACAGACAGGAGTGTTGCTGTGAACACTGGTCTGTGGTGTGACAGTCACACAGCAACAGCAGCAGCTCTACAACGTAAGTGTTGCACTTCATTCATTTAAAAGATGTTGCCTCAGAACATAATCCAGCCAGCGATTACGCTCGTTACAAATCGTATTTGCTGTTGCAGTTTAGGTTTATATAAACATAATTTCTACAAGCCTATCATTTATAGGGCACACGGAGCAACTCTGAATTTAAAGATTTAATGATTATTACTAGACATTTATTTGTGTAAAATCAATGAGCATTTCCCTGAGGAGCACAAAACAGAACAGACATTACAAGCCTCCCTGGCTCAGCACAAACTCAGGCTCCATTTCTCAACAATGGAACAGTAGAAGCATTCACTGTGTCAAATGCAATTGGTAAACTCCTCCTCCATACTTGAGTCACATAGCCTATTATTACTCACAATATTCTGTTCAAACTATTGAAGTTTGAAATTATTATTAAAATGTGATGCTACTGAGAATTGTCAAAACATTAGTAAGTCAAGATTTGTCATGTAATCAGTGACCACATGATCATTCCACGTATTGTATGACTGGTGCCACTTCTCTTTTCCCTTGTAAGGTAATTTACAACTACAGTAATTTTCTTTGTCTACACCGGGTGTCACATCAGCAGCTTTTGACCGACTGGTGTCAAAAAACTGAATCTGTCAGACGTCACTCTTGTTTTAAACGTGTCAGTGTACGTGTAATGCAATCACCTGCAAGCAGTGAACTTGAAAAACACTAGCCATTTCTGTCACCTCAGTACATTTATTTTTGCTGCAAATGCATGGTATGTGCTGAAAGATGGTTCATGCTGGCTTGCATTATATCGGAAATATATTGGACGCTGTCTTTGTAAAGAACCCTAGCTGAAGATGTTTTTAAAGGCCTGACTCAAAGCGTTTGAAGTGCTAATACTTTATTTATAATAAAAAAGTAGCTGTGAGCCATGGGTTTCTTATGTTTTTCCAAGAGCTTTGTGAATGTTACTTCTGAACTTGTTCTTTTATAGCCTCACCTGTATTTGCATTTTTTGCAGCAATACTCAGTTTCCTTCACTTCTCATCAAACGGTACGAGTCCTCTCACTGATACATAAATTTGTTTTTCATGTTTTCTGTTATAAAGCGAAACAGATTCAATCAGGTTTTGATAGCTTTCTTTGAGGACAGAACTTTCTAAAGGTTTAATAAGCCCGCCAGTAAGAGCATCTCATCAACATCACTCAAACTCAGAGGTCATTAAAAAAATCTGCCATTGCTCTCAATTAGTGGTCCCCTGGTGAGAAGTGTTTTTGAGTGGCTTAAAAGATTGTATGTGAACTAATGTTGAGCTTCTTCAGTGAAGTTACTCCGAAGTACTTTATTTTCCTCACACATGATAAAATACCAAGTCTACTGAAACAGCTCTTCAGGTTTGAACTGCCCTGTATGTTTTTTATTATAATATTTTTCAATGTTAATATTTGGATGGATAGCATAGATAGCAAGATCCTACTATAGTTATGACAGTCAGCAATGTGAGTGTTTCTCTCAGGTCCATCGTAATGTATGTTATTTTCATCTCCCTTCACCCCTTAGCTTACTATGATTACCACTGTCTCTATGTTTGTGTGATGGCTATATCTTTGTCCCAGTTGTTATGGTTCCTGCTGTTTGATGATGAGGGAGAAGAGGCAGGCAGCAGCACAGATACATTAGTATTACATTATTTATCAGGCTGCAGCACTTAAGTATTAGTGAGGCCTTTGAGTTCACACACATACATGTTGGCATTAGGATGTGCATGTTTGTGCACTAACACACACAAACTTGCACCTGTCCATGTCCCACTGGAGATTTTGCCTCATCATTGTTTATCTCCCAGATGCCATTGAGTTAATTGAGTTGGATGGGTTCCTTTTAATCCCTCGGGTTACTGGACTTTTGCTAAGAAACGTTTTTATTGGAACAGACAGGCATCTTAAAAAGACGAGGAATTCTCCCTAAATCAATCAAATCACAGTGTAACAGTGCTGATGTTGAGATATTGATACTGTTTAACACACAAAGACAAACTGATGATGGATCACTACTGTTTCTTTGTCACGCTTGACAAAAGCATGACCAAGCTACTATATTTTATTTTTAATAAAAACATAAATCATATGTGGTGTAATTTCTCTATCAGGAGGCTGTAGGAGCCTCAGAATAGGTGATCTGGTGATTGAGCATGTGAAATAGGTTATTCCACCAAAGCTTCTTTTTTTCATTATTTGTTTTCGATTAATTTCAGAATCTGCAGTTACATTCAGCATTAAATCCCTGGGTACAAACTCATTTAACTGGTTTAAATTAAATTTAAATTGTATTTGGATTTATTTGGTTCAATGTTATATTCAAGGTCTGACACCCAGAGCTTAGCAATTACCAATAAACAATGTTTCACCTTATTTACCCTATTAAGACTGACAATGGATCTGCTGTAAATATTAGTTGAAGCCTTCACTACTAAACAATAACAAATTAAATTGATATCAGTGTTTAAACCCCATTGGCACAGTGCTAATTCCTGCCCTCTAAAAGTAGGTTGCACACTGCCCAGATACACAACACTAACACTGTCAGTACCATAATCTACAAAGTAGATCTACCTGTGTAGTTAGATCAATCATATGTGTAGTTCCACTCTTCTTTGTATTGTGTAGCCTAAGGCATGAGGCTAAGTTACAATAGTATGGGGAACCTGCCAGTTGACACATACACTGTAAAGTTTATTCGTTGAATACATGTCAATATTTTGGGGTAAATTATTATTATTTAGCAACTTAATGTGTTTATCTCATTTTTTGGATGGATTCTAAATGTGTCGTGAGGCTTTTCTGTGATTAAAAAGTAAAAGCTTTGCTATCAGTGTGGATGATCTGTATCTTCAAATGCATATGTTTTCAGTACTACTCTAGTTAACTCACAGTCTGCAACAGCAGGGAAATTTGTCATTTTAGCTGAAATAGCCATTTTCCAGCAGGTAAAATAAAGACAACTTGTGCTGTCTCCAGTTACACAGAGGTCGAGAGAAGCAATCTCTAAAAAGGCATGTCTGACAGGGTGGTGCTCTCTCACCCCATTTAGCCTGTATGATGGATGGGTCATTTTATACACCATTAATCCATCCATTTGTCAATTACTAATGGAAATTTTGGGGTGAGGATGGGGTGTGAGGGTGGGGGGTGGTCGGTTGGTGGGTGCAGCTCTCAGGAACTGTCAAGTTGCTGAATGCCACCCTGCATCAGTGTTGACTGTAATTATACAACCTGTCTGAAAAGTTACGGTAACACCTCACCAAAAAAAAAAAAAAAAAAAAAAAAAAAAAAAGGTGCAGTGGATGATGAGGTTTATTGTGCTGCATGACTATTATCAACACTGTCATTCCAATTTCAAATTCATTTTCTATTGGTAGTGTGAACATGACTGGCTGAGTACCATACATTGTTGTGCTGTCTAATAAGCATTCGTGGCAAGACAAGTGCCTTGTTGATGACACTCTGCTGAGTGAGCAAATTATACTCAGTTTCAGTGTCACATTTGGCAACAGTGGAGAACAGAAATGGATTTGTTCCTAGACACCTTTCAAAACTGCTTTTAATGAAAGAAAATGTGAGGAATTATGGCAGATTATGCAGATAAACATGCAGTGGTATACTCAAGGGTTTATTATGTTGTTTCATCCCTTTTATCTAAAGTCTGGTGAGTAGAGGAGAACATTAGAAGTGTCTTTATTACTTGTATCTGTAATCAGCAGTTTATTTCCAGTACAGCTGCAAAAGAACTTTTAAATTGATGTAAAATTGTTATGTACAAATTTTGAATCAATTGTTTTGATTGTTTTTCTTATTGGTTATGCATACATGTGTACTGTATGGTAATTTGACTGTGCAAAAACATTGCAGTCCTGGGGAAATAAACTCATAATAAATCTAATAATGAATAAAACCAGGAGACAGAGAAGAGAGACAAAGACCTGAAAGTGAAGGCACATTATGGAAGTTGAAAACAAGGTTTACGAGAAGCTATCTGCTGTCAGTCCCTGGAAATTACCCCAGCCTCTGAAGGCGTCGCGTTTTCGTCCCTCATCTCTGAACGATGGGTGGATGTCTCTTTAACAGCTGGGGTTACCGACACACCAGCTCTCAGGCCTGATGAGCTGCTCTCTCTATTTGCTCTGCTCATTCTCCTGAGCACCGTGGCCATCCAGATTAGAGCCTATGGCCCATTAGGCAGCCAGAGAGATGGGCAACCTCACAAATGCAGCACAAGTGTGTATGAGTGTGCGTGTGCGCGTGTGTGCGTGTGTGTGTGTGTGTGTGTGTGTGTGTGTGTGTGTGTGTGTGCACACAGGAAAATAGACTCTACAATTCATTCTGGGGAAAAATTTGGCCTGGAGTTTGTCTGTAGACTTTGTGCTCTTGTACTGCTATTCTTTATAAAATGTCCTAACAAGGACATCAACCCTGAAGAAACTTTGGCCAGTTTAACATGGAATTAAAATAGATATAGAGGTTTAATTAACACTAGATTGCATGTTTCCTCATTGCTGTGAAGACACTAATTTGAGAAAAGCATGAGGTAGAAATGTCAATTGGTGGCTCCTCTGTTGTGACATGAAACAGATTTTGTATTAAAAACAGTAGGGTTCCTTTCTGTGCCGTTTCACTTCATACTAAAATATACAGTTATTTGTTCTTTATTCCAAACAAGCACTTTTTATTGTCTTTAGCAATTACCCACTCGTGAACTGCAATAAAAATGACGATATATGAAGATGGGTATATATAGGTGGGTAAATATTTAAAATTACTCAATGATGTCGCCAAAGTATATCTAAATGGGAATATATTGTTCAAGCTGTTGTATAATAAATCAAGTATAAAAAAAAGTCATGTTCTGTATACAATGGTACTTTTAAAAAAAGATTAAATGCAAAGCATAAGGGCCTTCGTGTTTATTCTAGATGCTGGCATTTTGTCAAACTTGGCTTAAACTAGAGATGAAATTAACTTGGAACACATCCAGCATCATGCTGCAGGAAAAATGGTTTATGCAATATCTTCGCCAAAATTAGAAACATTTACACTGCAGCATATTGGTACGTACAAGCTCAAGTCAACGATCACTCTCATGCACAGACACGATGGTATGCACACTGGGAGGGCACAGTATAGTGCTTGTTTTGCTTGGAAACAGTAGGAATTTCACTAGTGCCAGTACAGAGGTGGAAGAGGCTTCAGTGTTTCTGATCTCTGCTGCTGTTTTGTGGCGTGGAGTACTATGCGTTTAGAATGCTGAGGTCAGACTTGGGCACTGGGGCACAGTACACTACCTGTTCAGCACCAAACAACAGACAAGGTAATAGTGGAACATTTAGCAGCTAAAGTGCCAGGTATTTCCCTCAGTAGCTGGTGGAGACCAAAAATAGAGCTAAAAGAAGAATGAATATTGGACTTGTATTGATTAGATGGATGCAATCATGTCTTCAACCAAATAAGTGTTGTTCCAGAACTGACAGTTGTTTAGATGAGCAGCTCTTTGCTAAAAAGTTTAATTTGTGTTATTCAATATTATTTTCACAAATTGTGTTGCTGCCCCCACGTGTCATAGAAAACCAAAACAAAAACAAAGGTATTGCAGAGTTAACTGAGAGAAGCTTCTGTCCAAGTAACACTTGCTTTACGGCGCTTCGTTTTACCCAAATGATAATAGAGTCATTGTCCTGTTTGAACAAAATGAAACCTCAAGCTCAACCACAGGTCAAAGGCCACCTCCCTTAGATACCACCCCAAGGGGGTCTGTGTTTACAAACTACACAGCTCCATATAAATGCATCATATAAATCAAAAGCCTCTCTTGATTTTGAAAAACAAATCAGACAAGGCAGACTGTAAATTGCTGTAGGTGATTTTTAAGCACTGTAATCAGTTTGCTTTTGAGCAGTTGATTTTCTTTTTTTCTGTCACAGTTTTTTGTTAAGCTATTTCAAATGTTAAGTGTCATCCAGGCCTTGGGCAATGAAATTAAGGTTCGCATTGATAATGATGTGTTCCCTCAGGCCAGAGCAATAAGAATAGGACATGGGCTTCCTGTTGCGGTGCAAATTCTTTGAGTAACAAAATTTTATTGTGGATGAAGTGCAATGTAATCACTACCATGGGGCAAAATGTGTTCAAACGTTATTAGATCATTGCTGAGCGAATGTCTATAGACTATATAATTCACACACGTAATCAGTAAAACTGACTCAACGCTTTATTGTGAATTTTCTTTAACACTAGCAGTAGACACTCAATACAGACATCCAGAGGTCTTTAATAGTTTTAACCCAGGACAATAGTGTTTAACTGCTCTATAAGTTCTTAGGCAGCACAGTTTCACAACCAGCTTAATTACTGTATCTTTACTTACCCAGAACTGCATTAACAAGAGTTGGGGAAAAACTGAGTTTTTGAAGCTAAATAGCAATACTGTTATTCAAAGGTTTTTTAAATTTAACAGTTTTTCTGACCAGGTAAGGACCATGTTTTTGTTGATTTATTTATTTATTGATTGATTGATTGATGGTGATCCTGTTGTCATTAAGAGGCAAAATTCTCAGTTAAAACCCAAACCAATGACATTCTATCAGTGTGGTCAACATGATAAAGACATCCCAGATGCAGTTGTTGCCTTCTCCTTTTTAACAATATTATGGACTATATGATTCATTGTATTATTAACAACTAGGTTTTGTTTGTACTTAATGTACAAATTCATAGTTACAGTAAATTATAAATTTAAATATAATACATTTATTTATTTATTTATTTATTTATTTATTATTTATTTATTATTTCATATTATTCATAAGCGAAGTATTTGCATTATATATAATAATTAATTTTGTAAACTAGTTAAAACTAGCTCGACCTGTACCAGCTGCAACATTAAAGTGATTTACATCTTAATGCATCTGTGTATATAATTCACTTTAAATACTTTTAAGTATATTTTGATGCTAAACCATTTTAATGTCAATTTCAAGTTGTGGTTTTTAAATGTAGGTTGAAAGAGTAATTGTTTAAAGTGATCAAAAGTCTTAGGCCCCTTTCACAAATCACATCTTGTAAGTCAGTGTCTTTTAGTGTGTCGAACCCAGTGTACACAGATAAATTGATATTCCTGCTTTGTTTATGATACATTCCTCCCGTGTCTGTAGGACATTGGTTAAAAACATCACAACGTGATGATTTCCATTTACCAAAAAAATTATCTTCAACCGTTCCAAGACTGTCAGTACATCAGTCCACTTATTAAAAGGTTCATAAAAATACACCATCAAACAACATAATGATAAAGAAACCAGAGCAGCAAGGTGCTTTGCAGTTTGAGTGTATAATGGAGTTGGGGTGAATTTTGCCATTAGGCCTAAGTTTTCCAACTGTTTGTACTAACTCTCGTATGGGGCAGTTCTGTTTTTCACTAGCACTTCATGAACAGGACATTAGTGAACCCATTTACGTTATAAACTCTCATTGTCTCTGTCAGTTGTGCTGATGTGGTCTCGTTCCAGCTCTTTGCTTGTGATGAGTACAGATGGACAGAGCTTGTTCTCTCTGGACAGGGGGAATCATAGCTCACAGTTAGGCCCCCTATACACTACAGTCACACCTCATTGACCACTATTACAGCAAAGGAAACCAAATCATTGCAGGGGGTTGGCATAGAGGACCTCGGCTCAGTTTGCCCTCTTTGATAATCATTCAAAGTCATCGCCCTGTACAGGGATGAGAGGTGATTTAAGTAATCTGCAATATGTTCTATTTTGCTTTTTTAGTAGTTTTACTAATAATATTAGCATATAAAGCACAGAAAAGGCTGATGTAAACACTATCTCTTAGCTAGATAAAATGAAGTGAAAGTAAAGTATTTCAGGCAGAAAGCCAAACATCTGACATTTTATGGACTGCATTTGGGGTCTAAACGTATAAAGCAGTGGCAAGTGTGAAAGACATTTCAATATTTAATCCTGTGTTCCCATCGATGACAAGTCCAGAGTAGCCACACTGTTAGCACAAGTCTAAAATTTCTATAACCACCCCTTTTTGCTGAGAGGCACCACAACATTTATCCATCTTTTTATAGCTACAATACATCTGCACTGTGACATTAATAGCTTGATCCATTTCTGTTGAGTGTGCGGCCTCCCTCAAGCTACACTAGACACAAACAGGCCACTGTGGTCAATATATTCTACTCTAAAACCCTCTGTCCTCCAGCGTGTTAGCTTGTTGTGCCGCACAAAGTCAGTGGTCGGCTGGCAACTTCTCCACATTGTTTGTGAGCTAAGTGGTGGCGACGGATTGGGATGTTGATGTATTCACCTCCTCTGTGCTGACAGGAAGCTGATCCCATGTCCTGACTGACTGGGTCTCATCACAGGAGCCAGTGTTGCTTTGTTTAATCTGGTCAGGTTGGGGAGGGTTTGCTTACTCGCTCAATGAGACGTCCATGAAGATGAGCGGAAGACCTTCCCTAATCTTGGCTGACATTGGTGGCTTGGCAGGCAGAGTAGCTCACAACTGCCCTGCAAATGGATGGACTTAAAGCTACACTTCTTCTGGGCTAAAATGCACTGTACTGACATACTGAGCATGGCACAACGTTTGCACATCAACACTGACGTGATGGCTATTAATTATCCTGACGCCAACATCACAATGTCTGATTGGACTGAAACAGAAAATCCACCAAAAAAAAAGATTTAACATTTTACTATTCCACTCATTCCACAGTAAAAGTGATCAAAACAGTTTCCCATAGACTCATTCAGTGTGTTATACAATCACTTGAATAAAGGGATTTACTTTTTTATAGTTTACAGCCATAATATTATATTATATTTCTATTGAGCAGCCCCAAGATTTGCCCCTAGATGACATCAGCTTGTCTACAGTGATGTTCAACACAAGGGGAGCATTGCTCAGGTTTACTAATTAAAATTATGGTATGTGGTTTATTTTCTGCTTTAACTACTGGAAAAAGACTGTGCAAGTAAGGCTATAGGTCACAAAGTATGACAATAAAAGCCACATAATAACACTGGAGGAGCTGTTTGTAAAGATGTGTTTGAACAGATGTGTTGATGTGTGTATATACAGGGGGGAAACCTATTTCAAGCTCCATCTTTTACTTCCTTCCTCACAACATTAGGGGAAAGAATCTGGACATTTTCTCTGATGGGATTCATTTGGCCAAAATCCTATCACGCAAAAACACGAGTGTTGCTATTTTCGGGTCCTTGTGGAAAGCCCTGCATTTGAACCAATAGATGACACACACACAGACACACACACGCACATACACACGTGCCATTGCCTTGTCGGCTAACCCCCTCTAGTGCCGAGCATCCTGCACAGATGCGCACACTCTTCTACTGTAGCCGCCACTTCAGCTGCTCCTCAGCTGCATCCCAATCATTCCTGTTTTCACCGTCCACATCTCGCTGCTGCAGCGAACCGGACAGGAGGCAGGGAGTGAGACAGTCCTCACACTGACGAGCCAACAACAGGATTTCCGAAGTCTGTCACGACAGTGTGCGCCACGGAGACGCACCACATTTATAAGGACATCTTAGTGTCTTTGAAACAATGCAGTAACGCTGACTGAAGTCCACGGGAAAGCTTCAAAGTTGTTAGGAGCTAAGTGTTTCTTATTTCAATCCGACAATTTGATCTCACTTTAGAAAATTTTCCAGACTCCCCCCAGATTGTGTCTGTTCCGCGCAGCTGCCTCCAGGTAAAGGATGGATCGCTCGTCCATTTACCCGGTAGTTCTCTCCAACCGGGACCAAATGTAAGGACCAGGACCAGTGGATCAGTGCGTGTTGGAGGGGGGGGGGATCCGACCGCGTTTTTCTCTGACCACGTTACCTCTCGGCTAGAAGTACCTCAGATAAAGCCGGTGATAGATGTTGCAGCAGACATGAGTTTGGGAAACAGATTTTTGCTCGTTTCACTCTTTCTTGGAATTGTCTTCACTCGCTTCAGCCGCTGCAACCAAGGTGAGACACGCAACGAGCGTCACGATTTTGAGCAGCACAACTTCAGACCATTTGTTTTATCTTGCGGTCCGTTCCGCTCCCCTCATCCTGTCTCACAGTGTCACCGTGGACACACTTCGGGATGCTGCACTAATGTTGCTGAAATAGCCAGGAAAGTGAGATGACAAGGAAAATGTAGGACAAGTAGCGATAAACGGACTGACTGAAAGATCCTGACAGGTATCATCACCGAGCCAAAGTCATGCACCACTAACATCCGTGCATGTAGTGCGTTAAAAGTTGAAACGTCAAAGATATCACTGTTGTGTTGTGCCTCTGTGGCAGTCTTCTTTAGTGAGACACAGAAAATCTATTCATAGCTGTTTGGTTTTTTTTAAAGTTTATTATCGTGTCATTATTTAGTTGAATTAAGTGTCCGATTTGACTTAACCCAGATTCAGATTTAAAGTTTATTCTTTTTATCAGCTCAGTGTTTTTTATCCTAACAGTGAATGAGATAAGAAAACAACAAAAAAAAACCCTTTTTATGGAAATCAGCTGCTGAAATGACAAGCCTGAGGCTGCTTTAATTACAAGTTCTACATCACACACACACACACACACACACACAGGCACAAACACAGTAGAGAGTAGAGCAGCCAAAGATTGAATCATTAAGTGGGTGACAGAGTGAGAATGTCAGTGCTTCTGTTTGAGGGTATGTGAGTGAGTGTGTTTTGCGCTGGGGGTGTTGCAGTAGAATTTAAACACATACTGAAAGATTTTGAGCTGGTTAAGATGAATTTATTCAGTGAGCGAGTGTGTGTGTGTGTGTGTGTGTTTTCATGTGAAATATGTACTTCACGCTGACACACATCTGTTTTGCATGTTACGGTGTGTGACTGGGTGCATGGGGCAACGCTCCTGCATGTATGCTCCATTTGTAGAAGGTTTAAGTTCTGAGTATGGTCGCACGCTTGCTTGTGTGTGTGCGTGTTCCTCCGCGACACCACACGCATACACGCTCACACACACAGCTGCAGCATCAGTGAGGTTGAAAATAGACTTATTGATTGTGCGAGGACACAGCAGGATCTGCCCCCCAGGTTATATTTTATTGTTCTCTCTGTTCAATAAGAATGACGCTACTCCCTGTTCTCCTAGACAGCAGCTACATAACAGCCTCACTCTGTGTTTTTCTCTGCCACAGACTGAATGATTGAACTGATGTCTGCTTGCTATTGTACTTTAGTTTCTCATATTGACTGGTCTGGAACCTCAGCAGCACAATTGCAGTCGTGTTGCACAGAGAGGTGCAGCTCACAGTATGGACAAACTGATAATAAGTCAGATGACAAAGAAAAGTTTCCCATTAGGTGATGCGGCATAATGTGTCTCACCTCGCTACATCACGCTATTCTCAATACGCAGATCATATATTTGCCAAATTAATATCTGATTCCTGTTGTGTACGGTGGTTCAGTGGGTTTGCAGGTTTGATTAGTTTTTTTTTTGGTGGTGGGGGGGGTAATGGTTCTCATGGTTACCATGGTTAACGTATTCCAGATTTGACGGCATGAGTGTTTGGCTCACCTGGTGTGGCAAGTTCACATTTAAACCCGGTCTCCAGATGACCGTGAAAAGAGAAACTAGTCAAACACGTGTTCCTTTGTTCTTCCTGCTCCGTTACAGCATACAACTTGTTATGTAGTTAAATTGGGGACAAAAACCAGCACCATTACATGGAGGTGTTCCGGTGGAGTTCACTGCTTCTGAACACAGAGTCCAAAGTCTGGGGATTTCACAGACTAAATTGGCAGAGAAGTCAGCTGTTAGGACAACAATAAAACCAATCACCTTTCGCCTCCCGCCTGTGTGCCTGCTCTCACAGCAAAAATATCCCTCACATCAAATCATCTGGGATTGCAGACAGTTATTAACAAAGCTCTACTCACTCACTGCCAAGTTTGAACAAGCCCATTTTCTCCATCAGTAGATCTCTTTCCAAAATCTTTATTTGTATTCTTTTTCCCCACATTTTCCTCTCTTGTGAAGTGAGCAGAAGCAATATTTATTGTAATGAACATTCACAAATCTCATTTAATAACCTGATTCCTTGAGCCCTTGTAGAATTTTCCTCAGCAGAAGTTTGCTTAGACTCAGTAAATCAGGAGATGATGTCTTTGTTCCAGGTTGTTTTTCTTGACAGAGAGATTCAGGCATGAAAAATCAAGAAAGCAATCCAGCCTTGGAAAATGGATGAGTCAAATAAAAGCACCACATATGAAAGTTTTTTTGTTGTTGTTAGTCAAATGCATCTCACTGAGACACTGCTGGAGCTTTGAAAGTCAGTTAGCAACACATGACAGCATTGGATGAGTGCCTTGCAGCGACTTAAAAAGAGGCTTTAGTTATCAAATCAAAGTGAAAATAATAAATTGACTCTTTACATTGATTTGTGTGGATGGCTTATTAAAGTTCCCAGTCTTGCTGGTACCACCCATAGAGTAAATAATATGACCATCACTGATGTAGAAGGAGATACTCAGCAGCATGTGCTATTCAAGAATGTTAAGAAATGTTAAGTCTGCACCTCTGACTAGCAAACTACTGTGTATATCTATGTGTTATGTGCACGGCAAGGCTTATTACACAGGAACTTTATTTGCTTAACATAATTGGGTATAAGTTTTATCATCAAAGGTGCTTTTTCTTCTGTTTTTTCTTAATGTAATTACATAATTCCACACGTACAGATAGCAAAGTTATTCTTATTATAGCTGAGTGGAGCACATGCTGCTACATGCAATAAAAGGTCTTCCCACAAAGGTTTCCTGCCTGGAGAGACTGAGATGTATATTTTTGCCAGGGCTCAGCCTCTTCAAAGGCTTTCCTGTATTAAGATAATGATTGTTGGGTTGTAGCCTACTATATGTGAGCTTTATGACCAACTGGTGAACAAAATCCACTACATATTTTACTCTAGAGGAAAATAACTCTTACCAAAGTCATGAATGGTCAGGCAAATATGCCTCAGTGAACGCTGTTTAATTTGAAAATGCCATTTATATGAGTTAGCTTTGGTATTAAATGGACCATGCTGCTTGTGCAGTATACAAAATATACCTTAGGGTTTCAGACTGGAATTCTACCTTCAACACATTTCACGATGAAATGAAAATCAATTTGAAGACACTGGAAAGCTGTTTGAGTTAAGGGATACATCCACATTAGTGTTTTCACTTGTTTTGCTTAATTTACATTTTTGAGATTTACCAGATGGAAAAAAAAGAGTGTTATTTTATAGGATAAAATGAAGATAATTGCTCACAGATGTGTATACAATATTTCTGAAAGCAATGTCATCCTGCACCTGTTGTCACATCACTGACTGAGGTGTGGTCACAACTGTAGCAGCACATTTAATCCAGGAATGAACAGCAAGTTCACATTTTATTGGCATGGTTTCCCTTCACAAATCTCATTTAAAACCACTCAGACCTATTTCAGATCTAATCAAGCACATTTGAAAATTTGCTTTGCTGCCATTTATTATGATGTTGAATGTTTGATGATGATGAAGTGTGTGGAGATGCATGGAAAATCCTGTCATGCCTGTTAGGCTGCCTCTGCTATGGATAGTTTTCCATTCCACAGCATATCATCCTTTCGTCTGTTGTGAGCACAGCGCTTTGTTTACACTACTAAATAACAATGTGCTGTCCTCACTGAAATACTCAGCAAAATCAATTTTTGCAAGTCTCTGTTCATCAAACGCTGTTGTTTGTCTTTTAACAAAGCGTGTTGTTTACCAGAATGGGGATGTACGGGAGCTTGCATATTAGGTTTTTGTTTGAAAAGACTTGCTTTGCTTTTTGAACTACAATAAACTGAGGACAAAAAAGTATTTCTGCTGCGAAAAAGTAAAAAAAAAAAAATTATGTAATCTTTGAGCACAAACAAAACCAGCATGTAGCTAAAAGCAACTTGATTGGAAAAATTTACTCTAACACCATACTGAAATATTATATAATGTACCATGGTCGCCAACAGTAATGAGGTGCCATGTTTTATTTTGATTCAGGACATTCCTATGTAGACCTATCACCCTAAGCGCATTTAAAAATACAAAGTTATAAGTTAGCATGCTATAATTGAACGATCAACATGTATGACAGTCAGTACATTTATATTTACTAACACTGAATGATACTAACTTTGGCTCTGTTGTTAGGGCTGAAGTTATTTTGGGGTCTTTTGTGGTGTGTGTGAGGGTTGTAGACCAGACAGGAGATGTCATCATTCTACTGGAGCTCCATATATTTATGAGTTGGCCGGCTCATGTTCTATTTATATCTAACTAGTGGAAGTCCCAGAGGACGTTGAGCTGCAGGCAGAGTCTGTGGGTGCTTCACTGTAACACTCCCATGGAGGGATAGAGGGATAGAGGGAGAGCAGGAGAAAGAGAGAGAGGATGGGTGGCTATTATATAGTACATATGCAGTTTTAATGCACACTGGTAGGTACCCTCTTCACTGCATATATACCTTAATATTCCCACATAGACAGGAAAAGGTGCAATTGTATTAAAATATGTGTTTACACGCATGCATACATATGTGTATAAGCATACATCTGCATTGTTTTTTTAAATTAACAACCAGTTAATATTACCAAGTTTTACACTAACACTAAAGCACACACATTCAGGTTGAGAATGTAAGGTCATACCTTTAATTGCTGCAATATCAGTTCAATACAGTGTCAGCATGCTAGAGGTATTTAATTTGAAAGCATCTTTAGTCATTCACACAAATCTAGCACACTCAATGTGATGTCGCACTTTGATTTACTGTGTGGTGCATCGTGAAAGCTGTGCACAGGCTGATTAAAAAAAAAACACATCTCTTTTTTTACAGTATAGTGTTCTCTGCTGCAGAAGACTATACTGCCTTTTAATGTATATCAGTTGTTTGCTATTTATGGAAGAGTGAGGTGTGAAAATGCTCAGTGCTATGAGTGACACAGCAAACTCCCAGTCATTAGGTTGCTGTCCAGGGACAGTGTTGCTTACCTGCCCACAACAGAAGCCTGGTGTCCATTAACACCAGCAGCAGTGCCAGCTAGTCCTGCAGCCTGCCACTCGTGGTACAGACCCAGCACTGGTGGGGACAAAAAGACACACAGCACAGGGGTGCTGGAAGAGATCCAAAACCAGGCACCACAGAGGAAATATTAAACTAAGCTGGCAGAGAGGAGAGGATGGGAATGGAAGATGAAAGGATCAGCAAGAAGCTTTTGCTTGCTGTGTTGAACAGGATTGTCAATCAATAGAATAATCTGTTACATTGGCTGATAAATTGTTCATTTTATATACTTTATCTCATTGATGCAACCCAACAGGAGTCATTAGGCACTTTACACAGTTTGCTAAAAAACTCACTTTCTCAAAGTATTTACGTGTCATCTTATGCTCTAATGATTTGATGTACTTAAAGATTTCATTTTGTCTGAAATAAACTGAACTAGGGTGCAACGGTGGATGGGGGTTAGCACTGTTGCCTCACAGCAAGAAGGTCCTGGGTTCACAACCCAGCCTTTCAGTGTGGAGTTTGCATGTTCTTCCTGTGCTTGTGTGGGTTTTCTCCAGGTACTCCGGTTTCCTCCCACAGTCCAAAAACATGTATGTCAGGTTGATTGGTGACTCTAAATTGCCCATAGGAGTGAGTGTGAGTGTGTGAGGTTGTTTGTCTCTATGTGGCCCTGTGATGGACTGGTGACCTGTCCAGGGTGGACCCCTGCCTTTCACCCAAAGAGAGCTGGGATAGGCTCCAGCTGATCCTTGTGACCCCTAATTGGGAATAAGCAGGTATATATAATGGATGGAGGAATGAATAAACAGAACTACATAGCCTATAGTTCTGGATCCAGTGATCCAGTGTCGCTATTCCAGTGTCAAAATCTATTCCCCCTTTGGAATCTGTTTCCCTGTTGTTTAAACATTGGCCCAGACATCAGCAAAGACTTAGGCTTCTTCCGGTGATAACTCAGCAGCACTGTTTAAACAAATGTTTTGTGCCACATTACCTTATTAATAAAGTTTTGGGGGGAAAAATTGCCTTTTCAAACAAATAAGGCTGACATCAGAAAGATAGTGATGGTAAAGGGGGAACACCAAGTCCTTAGTTTAAATATTTATCAAGCGTAATAACTTACGTTGTTTTGATAACCTGAGAAGGACAAATGCTGCCTGCAGCAGTGCAACAATCAGTTCTGCGTTGTGTTGTTTATTGTTGTTGTACATTGTTTATTGTTGTTGTACATTGCTTATTGGATTCAGACTTGATAAAATCCCTTCAAACTTCCTGACATACAATGAGCAGTGATGAGATGTGGTGAGACAAAGTGAAGAGCATCACCTACTGAAAACTCAAACTTTCTCAACAAAAGACAGCAGGAGGAAAATGCTTCATGCTGGTCCCGCTGTTTCTTGATAGCTAGTGAAATGTGACGTTAAAGGTTCAGAGGCAATTGGTTTATAACTCTGCTTAGGGGGTGAGGTGGCTGTCTGTTATTTATTTATTTATTTATTTTTTTGTCCCATCATCAATGTTAATAATTTCTTTCACTGGTCAACCCTGCAGTAATAGTAAATCATTTCTGGAGGAAGTATAGAGTGAAAATGTGCACATTCACATTCAAGAACGAAATGAAAAAAACATGGCATTGATCAAAATCCATATTTGTCAAGTTGCAGTTACAACTCGTAGATGCTTAAATACTCAAACTTTTCAAACTTTCTCTCTTTTTTCTCCTGCTGCAGATATACTGTATACGTTATTTTCTCTGCTCTCCCTGTTTGCTCAGGGTGTCTGATTTCATCACTTCTCAGTTGTCATTCATGTCCAGCAGGTGGACATTTCCATGATGTCACCTCAGTTATAACTCAGGGATCACAAATTATGTTTTAGAGTATATTCTCTGACATACCTGGAGTGTCCACTCCTTTACAGTGAGTGAAGATAGTAGAGCATTTATTCTAATTCTAATTTATTCTAATTCTGTGTTAAACTCTTCTTCCACATGGGGGGCAGTTTAATAAGTTGTGCAGATTGCTACTTTAAAGCACTTAAGTAATTTTTCTAATCAATTTAGAAATTAGAATGAATAGAATTACTTCCTCTATTCTAACATAAAATAACTATGGAAAAAGCATCTTATCTCATATTTCATATATCAATAGCGTTTATATGATAATGAAAAAACATGATAGGCATAAGAAATCATTAAGTGAAAATCTGCATTAGATTTGTGACAGTTGCAGTTCAGTCTTTCACATACACAGGTAACACAGCCATTCTGACTGGTTTTGAAGGGTGTTTGTTAGACTGCATTGGATAGACAAACATAGACTCAAAGTAACTGAATAAAGAAGAATTGTCTGTTTCAGTTTTTATTGTAAATGTACTTTTATCTGCTGTACCAGTAAACCAGCACTGCAAGCATCAATGTGCATTTTACACCTGTGTTATATTTGTTGACTCTGACACCACTGGGGTCCCCTATCCTGGATGGTTTTCTTAACTCTTGGATGTTGTCATACATCCGTTTGGTTTTGATCTAAAATACATTTTACATTTTGTCTCTGCAGTGTGTCCTAAACTGGTTCTCAGGGAGATGAGGCGAAGCATTTAGTCGGTTGTGTATGACAGACAAATGCACACAGAGACACAATGAAAACCCCAGTGAGCAGATACTTGGGCAGTATTTGTCAGCCAAGCTTCATCAGAGGTGTCCTGTAATTTGCCAATGATATCACAGCAATGAAATGGCCTCCTTTGATGTTCATTTGCTTGTAATAGCTAGCTATCCCAGAGCGATGATGTTAATAGAGATTAATTCAAGAAATATTTTCACTGATAGAGATTTGTGCTGGCATAATGAGCCCCCCAAGGACCACTTACAGAGCTGTAAGTGGACATTCGTGACTGACTGACACTTAATACTCAAGTCATTATCCAAGTAGCAAATACTGTATGATTTGTCAGAAATCAGTGTCACTATGAACCGTGTGTGATTCTCAGCTTGGCATCTAAGCTCTAAGTCTGTGACACTTCAAGGACAAGTTTAAAGATAAAATTTTTTGGCTACCAATTCAGCAGTGAGAGAGCGGATTAGCTTTAAACAAGCCTCTCGAGTCTAGTGTTGGTGTCTTTTTTTTGTTTGTTTGTTTGTTTTGGGGAGTTTTTTTGCCAGTGACGACCCTCTCCCTGAATACCAGTTTTCTTATACTTGCTTCATGAGGCAGTATAGCCACATATTATTTGGACTTAACCGTACTGTCACACATACTGTGCATTTGGCACATTTGACAAGGTGACAGGATGGGGTCCATGCAATATTTATGGATTTTGTGCTGTGTCTGTTATTCCCTAATGTTGTCACAAGTGCAGGTAAAGGCATTTTTTTTAATTGAGTGGTGTTATTCTAGTGTCACACTGAAGGTAAATTCAGGAAGCCACGTCTGCTCCTTTTCACTGTAAATCACTTTTCCCTGGGAGAGTTACTTTCCCCCTGAATTATTAAATATACTGTCCTTGAGAGAAAGACAAAATATTGTCAAAAATAACAATATTTTCAAGGGTACATTTGCATTTCGACCTGAAAAGTTAGTCAGCTCTCAATTAAACTATTATACTGAATCACATAATCCATTGGTGAAGACCTAATTTACATAGAAAACGTAGCAGAAACTTGATTAGTATTTGGCTTATAACTGGAACTGGTTAGAGACACAAATAGTCTCACTCATATGTAGAGGAGGAGCATATTGTTGTGAGTGAGATTGAAATAAAGCTGTGGGTGGAAACGAAAAATGGCAGGTAAGGGAATGGACTGTTGACAGCAATCTGACTGCAATCCATCAGTCCCCAAATTGTGTAGCAAGTGGCAAAAATGTTCCTCTCACTGTATAACCTGCCACGCTCATAAATATTCATCTGAGAAGCTCATTTCTGCTAATATAAAAAATGTCTAAATGAACACGTTTATGACTGATATTTCAGTTTCCTGTGTGAGAAAGAGGCTTTTTGTGTCTTGACAGATTACTAATGGTCGGATTTTCCCCGCTCCTCTCTTTCTCATTTCAGTTGTGCTGCTGGATACGACATCTGTGCTTGGAGAGCTTGGATGGAAGACATATCCTCTCAATGGGGTAAGAAGAGCAGCTCTGCTCCAGATTATTGTATTTGGTTGTACTGTTTGGTGTCTCGAGTTCAAAATACTGCACATGAACGTTGTGTCAGAGATGGTTGAGAATGGGTACAATACCAGTGAGTTGTAGTTCATATATTTCTGTCCACATGGGAAATACTGTATCTTGGGCAAAGATAATGAGCCAATGTCTCCAACAAAGATCCCTTCATCTTGCTCAGTCTTGCTGTATCAATTCCTGTCATGTGTGTATTACTTTATGCCACAGAGATACTACAGTCAAAGCATTTAGATTGGTAGCCAGTTCAGACCAAGCTTACAAAACTAACTACAACACTGATATTGATATTTGACCATATTTTCAACATTATGTTAAACACTTTTGGGATGACAAGCTCATCTTAATCTTTCACCATAATGAAATTAAATTCCAAAATATGTCACTTTTCCACCAGCCATTGCTCAAGTTCTTTAGGAGAGGATTGAAAAGCTGATGAAAAAGAAAAAAAACATTCATGTTCCTAAAATGTAGCAATTAAGCCTTGATTTTATCTGTGGTGTCTTCTCAGTAACAAGGGAAACAATTAGTGCATGTACTGTATCTGTATTATGTATTTTATCAGCTACCCAAAAGGACTATTTTGATTTTGTTCTGGCAATAATTACATTCAACGCCATATACGGCTCAAACTCAGAACTCTGGAAACAGCAGCACGTGCCAGACTGAAAGTGTATCAGCAGCATGAAATATAGATGTGCAAACAACAAACTGCAGCTTCGTCGGATGAAAACCTTCATGTTTTGATCTCTCTGCTGTCAGAATACCTGAAGTACTGATGGATGTGTGCAGTAAGCAGCAAAGGCAGAATTGGCTGACTTCCACTTCTTTGTTCACATGCACCATTTTGGTGCTGACTCCTTTCCTATTAACGAAAGCACAATTCAAGATGGAGACTTATTTGAGGAAACAGGCACAGGCTCCATGTGTCCATGCCAAATTATAAGCGTCACCCACTGATGACTGGGGTGATTCACTTTTTTTTCAAAATGTCAAGAATAAAGGTAATGATTGCAGTTTGTGTCTGCCATACCCAATCAGCTGTGATCTAACACTGATACTCTGTGTAGCTGAAATCCAAACTTTCAAGTAGGGCTCGATCTTGAGCACTGTCTGTGCTGTCATACGTTACTGTAAAATCAGAATGTTATCATGAGAAAAGAAAAAACAAGATAAGTAATAAGAGTCGATTAAAAACAAAATAAACTATGACATCTGTATTGTTAGGTGACTCCACTCAGACTGTGGTTGTGTTTAAGTGAGCTGTGGCAATAAATTGCATAAGTAGAAGCTGTCTAGTGTCTCCACATCCTCCACTGTCCGGACTCTCTGTGAGTTTTGACTTTAAATGATATTTTCCTGGCAGATCCCTAAGGTCCTTCCCCCTTTTTCTGCCTCTCTATCTCTCCCTGCAAGGTCCTCTGTGGCCAATATCAGGGTTATGGAGGTGATTACATCATGTAGGTCATGGTGACAGCCGCCCACAGCGTTGGGAAAGAGGAGAGAGGGAGGCTGCCGCTTCCATGATTAAGCTGTCAACCCTCTCTCCTCCTCACTCATCCGCTATCCACCGATTTACCATTAATATTTAAGGCATCGAGGTGAGAGGGCCTGAGGGAAGGTGTGAAGATCTGGGGAGGTAAAATAGTTTAAATCCCCTTTACTACCTGGGAGCCAGCAAGAGGAAGTCAATCCTCACCATATTAGACACAGCCTGGTATCAGACCAATACAGCAGCACACCATGTAGCTGCCTATCAGAGTTGCACACTGGTTCTAGTTCTGGATATGAACTACTGCCGTCAGTTCTACCCAGTGCACGTTTTAAAATGACTTCATATGCAATAACTGCTCCAACATGATTACCAGGGATATAGCTGGTTGTGTGATATGAAATTGAAGGTGAAGTGGGAATTGAGGTGTATATTTATGGATGGGTTTTTATCCAAAGCCATTAACAACTCTTGTAACAAGAGGAAGATGAGTGGCTGTGTAGAAGAGTAAGGTTAATCACAAGTATACTCCAGTGGTTTGCCAGCATTACAACGCAGTGGCAGGACCCCAGATTAAGTTGATCAGAAAACAAATCTTAACCTGAAAAAAAAATTGATGTAGTTTATTTGCAACAGACATCAGAGACGTTAATATTCGAGGGAAATGTAAGCTGCACAGGATCTTAAAATACAGGCATCACGTTTTGAGTTATGCCTCAGAGAATTAAAATTATGTCAATTACATCTATGTTGTGTTTAGATCACCAGCATACACCTGTCCCTTTCATTTCTCAGTCTCTCTGACTATCCTTGTCTCTTGCTTCCCACCCCCTATTCAACTCTGCCAAACTCCCCGTAGGATGCAGCTTTGTTCTACAGATGCGCACACACACACACACACACACACACACACACACACAAAATCTTGATATTACATACTGCTGCAATAACTCAAACTTGTGAGGTATAATTATTTTGCTACAACAACGTACAACAATTTTACAGCACTCCTAATGTGTGCAACGCCTCCTCTCCTATCCAAGTTGTAATTTTAATCAATGCATATACTAATGCTGCACCGTTGCTTCTCTTTGCCTTCTTGTGCTCTTCTTTGCACAACCCTGGCTGCCATAAATTACATTCAACTGCAACAGCAAATACATTTTGTAGGACACGTAATCGATGACTGGATTATGTTCAGAGACTCATGTTTTTTGAATGAATGAAGCGCTCCATTTATTTACAGCTTGGTTGGATGGCGGATCGTGTACAAAGAATACAGCTGTCACACCACAGAGCTGAGTTTGACTCCAGAGTCCCTCAAAAAAAGCATTTTGTTAAAGGCTGGGGAAAGGCCAGGGTTTTGGTGAAATGTAAATAAAGACATTGTGTTTGAAGTCACTTCGAACTTTTTCTTCATTAAACAAGGCCATGATCTTTTGCTAACCATAGCCAAGTGATGTGAATGCCTTAATATAACCAAAAAAAAAAAGTTTAATCACTCTGTATTCAAATTGGATGTTGTACTGCAAGATCAGGTATGTTGTACATTTTACTGTAGCTGTAGTTTAGTTGTATAGAAAGGAGACAGGGTTGTTGAGAGAAACCTGTATGGTAAAAGTCATAAATAAGATTTAGCTGTTGGTCTGGGGAGTTGAGGAGTTCATTAGCAATGTTGGACTGTAAATTCCTCACTATGATCAGGATTACAGTTTGTGAGATCTCTTTTGTGAGATTATCAGTTGCCTGGAAATACTTTTAATTAAAATGAAAATAACATTGCCTAGAATATGTTTCCCTGTCGATCCACGTGCTGGGCATTTCCAGCATATTGGACAGGTGTAAACAGATGTTTACACACTGTAAACATGATCGTGTGCATGATCATGCCGAGCCTCCCATGCAAGGTGCCCTTTGATTGTTTTATACCTGCTCTGCCTAGAAAGTAAATAGACCTGTTTCAATAGGCCTGCAAGGGAAACCATGTCATTTTTTAATGACTGAACATGGGAATATCCCCAGAGTTTGAAAACACGTTCACCCTCATAGATTATTATCATTAGATATCATTATCATTAGATGTGTGCATATTGAGCAGCAATTGATCTGTACCATGTATTTCAAGGACTTAGACTGCAATCCTTGCTCTAGCAGAAGTTAATACTTGTGTGTCTGAACTGATACTTTTAGTGGAAAAGAAGGTGAGTGGTTGTTTTCATGAGGCAAAGATGTGCATCTCTATTCTCAGTTTTCCCCCTCCATGTTCTGAAATGCTGAATAGTGATGAAGAACAAGGCGTCAGAGGGGTGAACGCGAGCGAGACAGAGAGAGGAGAAGGGAAAGAGGGTTGATTTGGCGTCTGCATACAGCCACAATAAGCTCCACTCAGAATGGGCAGACACACTGCTGAAATATGCATGAGTCATTTCTCTGTGGTGGGTAGGGGGAGAGTGTGGAGCAGAGAGAGGAGCGCTTATTTATGAAATTACATGAAACAGCTTTAAGGGATTAAGAATGCATAATGTTGTCTTTTGTTTCCATTCATTGACATTATAATGGGAGCTGAGCATAGGAAGGTGTGGCGACAAAGAATGATAGTTGTCCATCATAAAAGGAGAGAGTAATCCTATTTTTATGTATTGTCAGTGATCCCAAGCAGCCAATAAGTCAGATCCACCGGGGGCGTATAAACACTGTGTTATGTAAGTGGGGAGCACAATGGCACATTGGTTTACTTCTGCCGAAACACTGTTCCGTCAGATATTAGACCGTGGATCCTTGATACATTAGCGTTCTGCTCAGAGCAAGACATTGGTCTCCAAATGTGTGTGTGTGTGAGAGAGAGAGAGAGATGAAAATTGGCAGGTTATATTTTAGGAAGATTTTTTTTTTTTTATTTATTAGCAACTAGCTACATTGTCATCATGGTCACCTGTGGTGTGTATGTGTTACAGGTTGTTTTTCAATTGAATGACATTGACTTTCAGCACAACAATAAAAACAACGTCTGCTTCTAAACAAGCAACAGTAGGAGCAGTAAATGCTTACTTGTGCACCATACATGTATTAATCCAGTACTGCCTCCAGTTAGCTTCAATACCAAAGACAAAGTGACATTGTTAAAAGAGACTGCTATTACCCATCCAACTTTTGGTCGCAAACTGTTGGTGTTGCTTTGCCCTCCATCATGCAGCCTCCTGCTGTGTTACTACATGATACTGCACCATGGTTCTACCCAGCTTTCTTTATCACTGTCCTATCAGAACAAGAGTAAACTCCAGCAGCCGCTAATCAGCCTAAAGTCCTCTGAACAAATCGGTCTGTCGGTTTCAGGAAAAGTTTTTAGAGGCTTGCTGTCAGATTTAGCTTTTGAGGTTGGAGGATGTGTGGTGGTGGGGAGAGATGAAGTTGAAAAGACAGAAAGGAATAAGAAAACAGACACAGAGAGGAGATCGTGTCAGAGAGCAAGTCAACATAACTTGAGAGCAAAAATTAATAAGGTGACTAACACCAAACACACATTTAAGTGCTTATACCCACACAAAGGCATTTTCACAACCTCTCAAGCCTCTTTACTTCCCTTCAGTACTAATCCTTAATCTTTTTATTGCAATATTTAACCACAGTAATTGATTGCAACTACACGACCTAAGGCTTATCTCAAAGCACTTCCCCCATTCCTAATACTATTAGGATAAAGAGTGAGGCTGAACAACAGAGAGGAGGGGAGAGAGGAAAATCTGCATGCCAGTGTCCTTCGTAGCTCAGATAAAGTTTTCTACGGTGTGCCGCTGAGTGATGGCCAGCAGGGTTGTGAGAAAGGGAAAAAGGGGAATAATCCACAATCACTTTATTTCTCCCCACGGAGGCTCTAATATAAAAAAGGTATGATGATTTAGCACGCCAGTGTTCGTCTCAGGGACCTCTGCCATAACCGGGCTTAAGCAGTGCCGTGGGATTCCTTAATTGGCTTGTTTCTTGTCAGGGACACACCGAGGCCGATATCTAATGCGCTCCCACTCGGCATCTCGCTGACAGCAGAGCATATCCTGACAGCTTTTTGGGCTAACCCTCGGCGTGTGAGGAATGCAGCAAAGCGGAGTTAGAGGAGGAGACGGAGAGCAGGAGGGAAGTACCAGATGGATGCAAATGTAAAGAAGAGGAGAAAATAGAGGGGGGGGGGGGGGGGAGGTGAGGACCTGCTGAATGCAGGAGCTGAATACATGAATACAGGAAGTAGTGGCATCCAAGGAGAGAAAATTGATTATATGGCTGCTGTAAAACAGGGAGTGTTTTTTTTTCTTTCTTTCTTTCTTTCTTTTTTTTTTTTGAAGAAACTTCTGGAAATCTTTAAAGAGTATTATGTTTCAAAAACAGGCAGGTCTGTAGTTCTCAGTCTCAGTAAGTGGTATAACATCTAATATACCAATTTTAATACATTTGCAGACCTGCTTTCCTACTTTTGGAACTATAAAATGTTAGGATTCGATTTCTTTTCCAGTCTGTATTGACAGTATACCGTATGCATGCATTGTGTACACAGTTACTGTCAATGTCTGTATCCTCAGAACTGAGGGACAAAATCCACAATCCTATATCTGTGTAAGAAATACATTGTGAAGTTCAGCAGAAACTAATATAAGGAATCAGCAGTCTGTGTTAGTAGAATCACTTCGGCTCCGTCCCCCAGTGCTGTAGTTCTGGCAACAGACCACACCACTACCAGGAAGTATCCCTCGACTGTGGCTCCATGCTGTCCGGGAAACACAAACAGGGGAATTATGGACTAAAAAGACTTTGTTCTCATGTTTGCTTCAACTTTAGAAGACACAGAGAACTGTCTTTGAAACACTATAATCTTTCTACTAGAAATATTTAATGCTTGTATAGGATAAGGTTGTGATAGGTGCTTCCATTGTAGATATGGTTTGCTGCTCTTAAAGGACCAAATAGATTTTTTGAATTGTTTTTTATTAGTAAAGAACTGACAGAACATATAATTGCTAGGTTTTTCATTTTGCTGATACTCAATGACACTTTTGCCAATGAAATGACAAACAAAGCCCATGGCATGTTATTCATCCATCCATTCTTATTTCTATTTAGGGTCACAGGGATCTGCTGGAGCCTAAACCAGCTCTCTATGGGTGGAAGGCAGGGGTACACACTGGACAGGTCACCAGTCCATCACAGGGCCACATAGAGACAAACAACCTCACACACTCACACACACTCCTATGGGCAATTTAGAGTCACCAATCAACCTGACATACATGTTTTTGGACTGTGGGAGGAAACTGGAGTACCTGGAGAAAACCCACACAAGCACAGGGAGAACATGCAAACTCCACACTGAAAGGCCCCTGCTGGGTTTTAAACCAGGAACCTTCTAGCTATGAGTCAACAGTACTAACCACCAATCCACCGTGCTGACCAATTACAGGTTATATTGGTTGTAAATCATTCAAATTACTACTATGAGAAATCTGAAGTGGTTGACTGAAGTTGGCCAGTGTGCTCTCTTTAAATCAGTGTCAGCCAAGTCAGTGGTTTCTTAGACAGAGAAGCACCTCTGTGTAACACAGCCATTTGATCGTGTTTTTGTTGCTTAACAAGTGGTTTTATGTGTTAACATGAACAGCTGAGCACAGCAAAACAGTTTCATACATATTATATCAATATTGTTATGAGCCCCACATCTGTGTCTGGACGAAATGAACATAAGGTGCCCAATACCAGTTTGCACATTTCATCTTTTAAGATTTCATATCTGATGCTGACGCTTACCTAATTTTAAGGTTGGGAATATTAAGTAAGGATTCTGACACCGACCCCATATTTACTATTAATATTAAATTTCCTTTGTACTTAAATCCATTAGACTCTTGAATCATCATTTTGATGTGATTTGACTGCATAAATCAGAGTTGGTTTAGCACTTTTTGCAAAAAATCTTTGCATTTGATATAAAACCACTGAATTCACTGATCAGAAGATCACTTATTTATTTCCAGTGTATTTTAAGTCCAGTGTTCGGCCTGCATTAACATAAATCCCCTTTTCCTCAGCTGTCAGTGTGATTTTACTGGTTGAGGAGTGATAGAAAACCCAGTCTCTCTCTCTCTCTCTTCAGTTGTCTTTGTCTACCATTTCCTCTACTTACTGTATATTCCTCCTCCTGTCTTCCTCTCTCCTCCCTGTGTCTCCAGAACTGTCTTCACCCACCCTTCCTTTGTCCACTCCTCTCCACTCCCCTCCTCCTCCCCCCTCACTCCATCTTACCTTTGCTGCATTTTGACGTCAATGCAATGGAAGGGAAAAACTAGTTGTGTGTGTGTGCGTGTGTGTGTGTGTGTGTGCATGTGTGTGTGTTCAGGTTAAGATAAGCTGACAAATGCTGGCAGAAAATGCCTACTCTAAATGCATAGCCAAAGGAGACAGACAGAGAGTGATAGAGAAAGGGAGAGAGACAGACAGCAGGACAGCAAGAGGTTAAAACTGGGAAACTATTAACAGTTATAGTCAGACAGCATGAGGCTTGCATCTTTGTATCTAGCAAAATAACAGCACTGTAAACTACAGTCTTTTCAAGATCTTTTTTGTAGATTTGTGTAATGTTGCTACACAAATGTCTAAGTAACAAAATCAGCAAAAATAACACAACTCTTGGAAGGTTTTCTGACTTCTTTATAACAGTCTACTAACCAGTACTAACCAGTGGTGAATGCTAATCAGATAAATAGATAAATGCTCAGGTAAACTATGCATTCTTATGAACTCTCTGTAAATGCAGGGAGCCTGATTTGGTCAAACATAAAGTCAAACCTGGAGGTTTTTTCTGCTTCTGTTAGTACAGTCAAATAGGAAGGTTCTGTTCAACTGGGAATTGATTTCTGGGTAAGGATACTGTACTAAGGCTTGACCTACCGATACACCCACCCTCACCGGAGCGTACAAACTGAGGTTTGCACATTGACATTTCCTTTGTCTTTTCTCTTGCTCACACACACACACACACACACACACACACACACTCTGAACCTGCATGCACATTCAGATGCACATAGTGTTTTCTCACACACATCAGTCTTTCCTTTTAGTCTCTTTGTGCCTCCACCTGCACACACACACACACACACATACACAAACACACACACACCCTTTTGTACTTCATTCTTATGCACAAACACTCACTAAAGGGAACAGTGAGGTGGCCCAGTTAGAGGAAACCTGCCCAAGGTCATGATGCTTTATCTCTAGTAGGCTGTTTACTCCTGTCTGTTTCACTTGACTTGCATCAGAAAAATATATCACTTCGCGAATGACACGTGTCTGCTGTCTTCCAAACCTGAACCTCAACTCTGCACTTTTGGAGGAATGAATTTGCTGCAGTACCATAAGGCTCATCATAGCTCCAAAAAGACATTACAGCTGAGTCTCACCATGCAGACAAAATGCTTACCCAGGCAAGAAATATAACAAAGCATTTACTGTATAACACTGGTTAGTTTTCGTCTTCAGATTTTTCAAAAACATGGTTGCTGGTTAAGGATTAAACCAGTATTTTACAAGATTTGTTATTATATGTAGATGTTGCATTGTGATTTGATTACAGTCACAATTCTGTGGTTAGTTCGATTTGAAAAAATCAATCAAAAGCTCCATATACAAGCTGCTAAATTACATGCCTATTACATGTCTATTACATGTCTATATTAGTAATTAGCAATTATGCAATTGTTTAAACACAGAACACTGGCAGTGCATTTCTATGGAAAGCACTGAATTCAATGATTTTTAGTAGTATTACTGTACTACAAGTATGACTTGTTCATGCCCTAGGTAACATTTTTCTAGAGAGAAAATTGTACATAAATCTGAATTCAACTTTGTACTTCAGATTTCAATTCTGTATTAGAAATGATATTCGTCGAGGAAGAGAGCATGACTCTTTCTATCAACAGTTGAACATCTTTCTTCGTCTTCCAGATTATGTGTGGTTGATTGAAACAGGATTTTTTGGGGGGGAACTGTCTATATAGTGTTGTAATAGCTTTGTGCCTAGCAAAGCAATCGCAGTGCTCCATCAAGCTCTGACACATCCATTTGTCACACTCTCTGTGGTCAGATAGAAAGCCTAGGGAAGATGCATACACTCACACAGATGTAACTCCAGGAAATGTGTCCCAGCATATGTGTTATCGTATTTTGATGTCAAAAGAGAACAAAATGAATCTTCACCTGTTGTATTGTTTAGATATGGACATGCCGGGGAATTGTTGAAACAGCCACTGAAGAAAATCCAACCCGACACTTTCAGATAGAAAACGTTCCAAACCAGCTTTGAATAATGCAAAGTTGACATTTTGTACTTGGCCCAATCGATACAGTCAATGAAGTGACGAGCTAAAGTGGAAAATTCTTTTTCATTAGCAGAGCTACAAGGGTACTGTTGATTAGGTCATTTGTAAAGGTTAGGCACATACCAGTTTACTAACACGATTCTGTGTGTATAAACAACCCATTTTGAACATTTTTGCATGTGTGGTTTTGGTCATATAAGAGCCAAGCATTATTGGAGATAACCAAAACCATATAAACTGTGTGCACAAATAATAATAAACAATTTCCTCATTTTTTATTGTAGTATGGTATTGTGACCAGCATAGTGGCAGTCCAGATTATTTTTGTACCCGCTCTTAAATTTCAGAATGACTTACATCAATGCAGAAAATGTGTTCCAATGTGTCCTCAGCACTAATGTCACATGTGTAATCGGAGCATGCAGGAGAGGAATGGGATGGCAATTTGCGATATCTCAAAAAGTGTGGGTAATATTAGTTTAACCCTCCTGTCGTCCTAAAATTTACCATCATTTTTCCTTGGGCTCGTTTTGATCCCGGCAATTACCAGAAAATTAGTTTAGTTGAAATAAATGTGTGTTAAATGTTGATACTTCTTACTTGTTTAATACGACTAACACAGCAGAGGGTCAAACTGCCGCCATAGAAAACTGATGTGTTTTCATTTTTATTTTATGTTTACCCACCTGTCCCCATTAATCTAGAAAAGTCATTAAATATAAAAGAAAAAATGACAATGTCAATAATTTATTTAGAGACATTAAACACTGAATGAGGTTAAATTGACCCCAGCGATGATTGAAGAGTTAATGAATTTGCATGTTCAGTTCATGTTTATAAGTAAAATAGTACTCATAGGACGGATCTAGCTGGAGGGAGGGAATGATGGAGAATGACATACAATAAAGGTACCAACCAGGGACACTGCAATTTATGGTCAGTGTCTAAACCACTAAGCCATAAGGGCACCCCTTCACTGCTCTTCTAACCTCAGAGCACTATGCCATGTGGGTTATTCCACAAAGCAAAGTCTGCAGAATTGTGAACTTTTGGAAGTGTGCACAAATCAACCAGAGGGTCCTCAAACACTTGCTGATTTCACAGCTGGACAGCCCTGAGTCCTTCTGAATGGAAGGCAGGTCTTTAAGTCAGTATGTCTGTAAGGGGGTGACAGCAGAACTGGCCAGGGCACATTTTAATGCCATGCTTTAGTTCCCACCTGGTTCAGTTCTGCCTCACTGATATGAGGTTGTACAAAAAACCTCTTAATTTTTAATTGCTAACCGTCATTGGATTATTATAATGTGCCAAATTAACTATACACACTAAATAGCATGAAATTTATGGAATATTTTTTGTTTAAAGGCTGGGATCAATCTGTCGTGACATGTCCGGTGTGTACCCTGCCTCTGATTGGCTCCACCACCATGGCCCCCCAACCAATCAGTCCCCTCCTTCATGACACATTGTTGCATCTCAGCAGGAGTTCATACAATAATAATGACTACAATCCATCTCTGTTGCACATAGATTACACTCTTTACAGCCACTGATGCTGCTGCATCAGTATACTGTTGCAGCTGGTGAAGGTCATGCATGCTGTCATGCTGAAAATTGAAATGGTTCCCATACATATTCAAGAAGGCAAATAGTTTTCAATGGGTTCAAGTAATTTGCATCTATATTCGTAGCATGTCTACCCCAGTTTTAGGATCAGAGAGAGATGTGCCAGTCTGCAGGGCTGACATTTGATATTAGAACCTGTTTTTCCTGTTAGAAGGACATAGTTGTTTTTAAGGGGGCATTTAGAAAGCCTTAAATTTGAACTCATTCTAGCTGTATATAAGCTAGAAAAATAGTTGTTCTGCTCTATGTTATAACAAAATGCTGGTGTAGAAGATTAATCGCTGCACTGCAGGACAGAACCTCATCCTTTCTCCGTCCCCCTTTTCTCCATTTCACACCTTGGTATCAAATTACTAAACCTCCAATGATGGTGAAATCCCCACATCTAATATAATTTGTCTCCAAGACTTCTAAAACCCGCTTATGAACTACATACCTGGGGAGAAAGTGAAGCAAAGATGGATCACTAGCACATATGTAATTGTTATTCAAGCTGTGTGATACATTATTGAGAATATGTTGAGAATATCAGTTTAATGGTGGACCCATTAATGTGGAGCTTTTGGATAATTCTGAAGCTATGTCAAGGTTTGACACGGTCATAGTACTAAATGTCAGCTTTACACATTCAGCTATATTGATATGACTGTTTCTCTCCTCGAAATGCCATAAAAGCAGAAACAATGAAGTCATATGTTTTACTATAACAGTTTTTAGACTATTTGGTAAGTCAGTATTGAAGTGAAAACAGTATACAAATAACTTAAACGTTGCCAATCCCTGCGTGTGTTTCCTATTTATATTCTTCTCCTTGAAATGGAGTTAGGGTTGTGATAGAAGACAGCCAGGGTCACTTGGCTAAGATTCATCCCCCAGACAGCCACAGTTTTTCTTCTGTCTCTTTTGCAAGCAGAGACAGAAGGATGGGAGAGACAAACATCTGTTTTCTCTTCTCATTTCTCAGGTCTAACTTCAATCTAGACCTTGGATCCTGCATGAGAAGGTGCGTGGGGGCATTTGGGGTTAGAAGATGGTGCCTACTAGAGGGATATGGTTTCATTGGAGATGAATGTTTTGTCTGGCAAGCTCTCTAAAATGCACTTAACATTTTATACAAATTCTGAGGATGCTGAAAGCTGCGCCTCACCACATGCTCTCTCTGTCTATCTCTTTGCTGCTCTCTCTGTCCTAATTGATCGAGCAGGCCAGGCAATCCCGTATTGTCGGCACTCATTTCCAGTCAGGCTTGTTTAAGCATTAGAGACTGGAGTCATATGGCTTTGCTAAGAGGAAGATGTCTCCTACGGTTACCAGAAAGACAGGCGGACATACAGGCAGACATGGGTGAGAGACAGCAACACACTAACCTAAAACCCAGAAGGCAAACCTGAAACAATGCTGCATATCCTGGAAGCAGCTGTGCAATGTTTACGAGTCCTAATGGATATTTGGGCCAATCTTTAATAGGCACCTCCATTTGAATGACCAAAGAAGTGCTGTTTCTACATATGTTTCTATAATATTTCATTTGGAAATATTATAGGGCTTAAGGCAACTGAAATTATTTTTCACTCCCATTGCTAAAAGGGAAACGGGACTTTTTTGACCCAAGAAACCCATACTTACCCCTTGTCATACCACTGCCATAAAATACCCATCACTCTAGTAATACTACATGCCCTCTAAGTATTTATTGTCATTTTGTTTCATTGTTGTGGATATATACAGTGACTTTTGGAGACTTTAAATTTTCTGTTGGTGTGCCTGTGAGTTTGAATGGTTGTCTGTCTGTATGTGGCAGCCCTATGACAGACTGGTCTTTTGCCTAATGTGGGCAGGAATATAGCTACTCACAACCTTTCCCTGGATAAGATGGCATCGATAATAAAAACACACCCCATAAGAGTGCACTTCTGACCAGGAAATTGGGTCACACCAAACTACATCTCTGTAAACACCTTTCACATCAATGTGTCCATTACATCTTCAAGACTTGATTTTATGGTTAAAAAAAAAAAACTGACACTGCTTTATGATTTGTTGAAGAATGAAAATTATAGGTTGTTTTGAGCAGTTTGCAGAGGCAGCCGATGCTCTGGTTTTCTGAAGGGGACAGTCAATTTTTCCACAATAGTAAAAAGTAACTTGTCAGGAAACTGTATAAAATGGATTTAAGTATTTTTATGTCTGTCAATATGGCAAGATAAATGGACACCTTTATCATAATAGAAATATCTAAGAACTTCATAGTCTTCTTGGAATATGTATTATGTTTTGATGGCTTTGACAGCCTAGTCTTCATTCTGATGTTTCTTTCACTAGTCTGACTTTATGTTTTTATTTTTATATTTATTTTAATTTACTGTCAGATATCACAGTTTGCAGCAACTGATTTGCTTAAGACAAGTCCAACCAACCAGAGCCAAAATGAATCCTAACAATTAATTTACCCTTTGATCTTTATCCTAAAGCATTTATTGAAAAGTATCCTCAAATTAGTATTTTCAACATTTTTTCCATTCTTATTTGAGACTTTTTAGCCCTTGCTCATGCATGAAGACAGCAACACACACACGCACGCACACATACACATCCTCACATCCTCTGGTCTGTCTTGTAATGTCACATGACTCCTTTGCTGTTAATCCTTTCCTTTCCCTCTTGATATCTTTCTTCATTTTCACAACCTTTCTCTATCATCCCCTACTCTGTCTCTCTGACAGCCTCTTAGCAAAGAGCATCAGACTGTAAAAACAGGCAAGAGGCAATGTGTCGTGGGTGTGTTTGTGTGTTTCATCCTGTATGTCTGCAGAGGGAGGACAGTATAATTAACTAAATTAAACATTAGTATTGAAACGATACGTTACTGCAGATAATGCAGATATTTTAGCATTTCTGTTTAATCATTTTGTCTTCTCATGATACTGGTGCCTTCGGGTGCAGTCTGAGATATTTGTTCAAAAGCTTTTAGTTGGAAATAGTTATCAAATGCAGACTTTAACATAGCTTACATTTCCCCTTATATTTCATGTTTTTAAAAAGTGTTGTGCTCAATAACAGTCTGACAGCTACATTAACACTGTGAATTGTTACATTTTTTGGTCACGTTTTATTGACTTTGTTGGTTCTATCATACTGTATGTTTTTATCAATACTTGATGGTAGTGTATTATATTATACCTCAATCAATGCAATATAGTTTTTGTAATACACATTTTGTTACTTGGGTGGCAGGCCAAATAAAACATGTTTGAATGTAATTGAACAGGGACTGAGAGAAAGAGATGAGAGAGAATGAGTTACCAGTGACCATTTGTACAGCTTAAAATGCCACAGTTGTCTTTATCGACTCCAATATTTAGCTGAAGTTGATGCCAGTTAGACTCCTGCGTTTGACTTGAAGTTTGAAGTGCTAATAGTTTTGAAAAGGTCTGTTGATTAAATTCCAGGATAATGAGAAGCGAGAGCCTCAGCATAACCTTCATTTAATGAAGACCTATTAAATTGTTTGAGAGCTACAGTACCTTTTTGTTTAGAGTATAAGACAAGTGTAACTTAACATTGAATAAATGTTGAAGATGAAACATTTTTGAATGTGTCTCTCTGTATAGCTTTTCTCTACCTGGGTGACCTGGTCTTATCTAAGCTGTCTGTGGTTGCACCCTGCTATACCTCACCCACTGGCAAAGCCTTTGTGTGTGTGTGTGTGTGTGTGTGTGTGTGTGTGTGTGTGTGTGTGTGTGTGTGTGGGTGCGCGTGCGTGCGTGCGTGCGTACGTGTGTTTGTTCATTGTATCACTGTGTGCAGTCTTCACTGTGATCTCGCATCAGTCAGAGGCTGCTGAGCCACACATTGACATTCCAGACTGCCTGCCTGCCTCTCTGGCAAAAATAGATATGTAAAACGACAAGCTTTTTCCCTCCGTTTTCCCACGCATAGTTTGTCTGAGCTGCTGGGAAAAAGAAAAAGGTCTCTGGTCTGTGTCAGCTCACATGAGAAAGAGTCAGCATGTTTGGAGGAAAGTGACACATCGCCTGTTTAGGCAAATGAGATAGAGGAGAAGGTGAAAGGAGAAAAGGTTCATGCCCTTAACTGGTGTTGGTGTTGGACATCTATCAATGTTGCTATTATTTTATTGGTGAGTGGACTTTAAAGTCGCTTGTACAACATACATAGGTGAATGACTATGATACATTATATTGTGCCATAAAGGAACAACCATGCAATACATATACTTGGGAATTTTAATTGTTTTTTATCGTTATATGACAGTTTAACAAGATCTATAACCATTGTATCACCTCTGCCAGGCTATACTCAGAGTGGTGCTTTAAACTAAAATCCAAATGAATGCAGACAAATTTAGTCACCAGGTTTACACACAAAAACTACCATATTTTCCAGACTATAAGTCGCAGAGGAGTATTAGGGCTGTGGGGAGATGAAACGGCATATCCTCCTCTCTTGGGTTGCCTGAATGTTGACACTCACTCCAAACTTTGTTTCAGCTGCATACAGCTTGAAATCTGCAGTGTAGCTCACATTTTCACTTGTGTTACATTAGGAGTTTTTACATTTTCTGCGATACAGTATTATCTTTAACTGAGCCAAGAGTGCCATCTAATGCTGGTGACTATTTCGACAAAATTACTGTAAATATACACATATAAGTCGCTTCGCTATATAAGTTACAGGACAAGCCAGAGGATTAAAAAGATTAGTCTGGAAAATACGGTACTTGGTTAGATTTATTCAAAGTTCATGGAGTGTTGAAAACATGGTGTACTGTATGTTCATGATACAAAGTGTGAATCAGGACGGCGTCTGATACAATTTGACTTGTGAAAATACAAATTAGCATTTTTTTTAAAATCAATTAAACGTGTAAAGGTAAAGCTTTGCATTCATTAGTGCCAGCCTTTATTGATTTAATACAACAGCAGATGGAGCGAACTATGACTGGCACAGATGCATGATAGATTGGGACCTTCCCCAGAGCCCATGACTATAACAGACATTATGCTGTGCTAAATGACATAAGTGCATTGCCGCAACAGCCAGTGCTAAATTAAATATAATCAACACCATAGATATAAGGTAGTGACAAGTATGTTGAATATCTAAGCCTACTACTTTGGCAGTCTGGTGTTATTTTCATGTAAGGTGACACTATTGTTTTATTATTTTTCATTATAGTGATGACATTTATCAGCAGCCATTCCACAGTCTTATTTAGGAAAACACGTATGTGACTTTATAAGGCAAATTCATTTTGCACAGATGTGTTGTGTAGGAATCAATAAAATGTTGATTTATGGCCCTGATCATTGCTTTAGCCTTGTGGAGCAGTTGTCACATAAAATATATATCAATGCCTCTTTTCGGTTTCTCTTTTTTTCTTTCATCTCAAGCACTTTTAATACATTTAGAAATGTGAAACTGTTACCTCTTCTTTCTTCTGTTCCCTTAATGTTTCAACATAACATCCTTTTTTACCTCAAGAACATATAAACAGGCACATTCTGCGAAGCTTTTTCAATGACATAGAGGGCAAAAAGTGCAATAACCTAAGCTGTATACTCTGAGAAGTGAGCTCCTTTGTTTGCCCTGGTCTGTCCTCTCTCAGGTATGTGCTCTGTGATAGTTTGCTCTGTGTGCTGCACTTTCTCCACATTTGAGTTCAAAAATATTGCTTGTCCAGACAAGACTGTAAAAATGGTGCTGTAAAGGTTTTTACAAGTTCAAATCAAAATCACAATTGAAAAAAAAAAAAAAAGCTTGAGGTTAACCAAAGAATGGTCAACACATGGACTAATGTTTGGTATTTAATGCAGATCAGTGATTAGCCAGTGACCACAGTTGATCTATTTGGGTACATGATTATATTGTCAGTCTGACTGAGGATTTTACTCAACAGTCTTTTAAACCTGCAATCAAACATGCCTTAAGGAAACTGCAAACACTTAACAGGATTTTATTAGTCCTGTTGTTACTGGTTGTCATTAATTCTCGGGGGTGTTTATGCCATGACTAGAATGCATTTCTAGAGGAAATCTTTGTCCTTTGGTTGTGTTTTGGTGACTTTTACATTACAGTGTTACTGAATATGAGCTGCACACGTCAGTACCATATCAGCAGGCTTTGACATGCCAGAGCACTAACTTCAGTGCCCTCAGCTGTCCTCAGAGGTTGACTGAGGCCATGACCAATAAGGTGTCACTTTGTGAAGCACCACATAGATGACACATGGGTGCTCTGGCCCCACCCCTCTGGCTACCCATCCAGTGTGATGGATGCAGGAATGAGAGAAGCACAGGGTCTTTGGATTTCATTTGCTCACTGCTGTTCACTTGTTATTGATTTAGGGGTGTGTTGCTGATACTGTGTGAGGGTGGAAGAGTAATGTGGGTTTCATCTTACTTGGTTTAAATTGATGAGTCGCTCTCTAAAGAACGGTGACAAACAACCAGATTTCTTTATCAAAAATCATCCAACTTTTAAATTAAATGATAGGCAGTAGCTCTGGTAGCTCAATACAAGCTAACTGCTGAATACTGAAACAGTACTGCTCAAAAAATTAAGGGAAGACTTTATTATCACTGTCTAACACCATGTCAGGTAAACTTCAGGGATTTCAATCACTTAGGAAGCACAAGTGATTTTGAATCAGTTTGCTTTGGTGCAAAGGGAATGATTTTGCATGTCATGTCCACAGACAAAGCCTCTGTCCTTATCCTACATGACTGATTCTTCTCAGGTTTTGTTTTGCTCGTGTCCTCGTCACTACTGGTAGAATGAGGAAGTACCTGCTGCAGCCCAATCAGATTACACAGGTAGGCCAGTTACTCCAAGATGGCACATCCATACGTGTAGCTGCATGAAGGTTTACTGTGTCTCCTAGCACAGTCTCAAGAGCATGGAGGAGACATCAGGGGATTGGACATTACATAGCTGGACTGCTCCTTAGTGCAAGGAGGAACAATGGGAGCACTGTGAGAGCCCTACAGGATGACCTCCAGCCTCTACTGGTGTACATCATTCTGACTAAACTGTCAGAAACATGATGGTGGCAGGTGGAGCTGTCATCCTCTAGTATGACCTTCATCAGCCCATCATCTTGCAGCTCTATTGCCATTCACCAGAGAATACCAAAATTGATAGGTCCACCATTGGAGGACTTTATACAGCAGGTTCATGTGTCAGCCATAAAAGGGTCTGGAGATGTTGTGGTGAGCATTATGCTGCCTGTATCACCATTGGGCATGACTGATTTGGTGGTGGGTCAGTGATGGTCTGGAGAGGCATTTGCATAGGGGAGCCACAGAGACCTCCATGTCATAGCCAATGGTATCCTGACTGCTGTGAGGTACCAGGATGAAACCCTCAGAGCAGCTGTCAGAACATACACTGGTGCAGTGGGCCCTGGGTTCCTCCTGGTGCAGGACAGTGCCCGACCTCATGTGGTCAGAGTGTGTCGGCAGTTCCTGGGTGATGAAGGCATTGATGCCATTGACCGAACCTCACATTCCCCTGACCTAAATCCAGTTGAGCAACCACTGGACATTATGCTTGGATCTGTACCACCACAGAGCTCACTGATGTCCTGATCCAGGTGTCCTGAAATCCAAATGATTTTAAAGGCTAGATTTTGTGAAAAAACTGCTGTATAAGCGTGTGAGAGCTGTTAAAGAAAATCCATGATGCAACAAATTTGAAATTCATACAAAAAGAGTTTGTTTTGACAAATCCTATCATGACTGCAGTAGTGCCATTGTTGGGGATTCAAAATACACATTAACATGCTGTGTCTTTGTATATCCATCACCCCCAGGTTGTCATGTTGTTTCTTTAATTTTTTTTAGTAGAAAAGACTTTGGCACAAACAGTTTCCTTATGCAGCTTTTTGTTCAGTGTCAAATTCTGCCAATATTCCACGTTGGCACGCTCGTAGTAATTCAATTGGAAGTCCACACTGAAAACCTATTTCCACAATTCTCCAATCAAAGTATTGATTGTCTTGTTGACAGTCAGTTAAACACAATGAGCTGGCCAAGGTTGCCAGATATTGATGAAATCCCCCAACTTAAGGCCCACTTGTCCCTGATGAGCCCTCAATAGACCAACTTCTGACACACACACATTTTTAAAACACATGCACATGCATCCAAGGCATAGATTTGGGGTAAGGTAATGCAGATGGCCATTAAGTTAAGTTTTTCTGTTGTTTATAATTGGAGGAAGTAAAGGACATCCTCTCTGTTTTTCATATTAAAATATACATTAGATACTGTACCATGTGTTTGTCATTGTTTTGAACAAAACAGAGTTTTGTTCAGAGAATTTAAGGACAGTATTTGTGTATATGCAATAATGTGTGAGTGAGTGAGTGAGTGAGTGAGAGAATGACTTTGAAGTTAATGAGGTGCTTCGAATGTAAAAATGTTCCCCATAGTCTCTGAGACTAAATTTTATTAAATGGTGGGGTGATGGTGTGGAGGGGTAACTTTATTCACTTCTCTTACAGTCATAATTTCCAACCAGTGATCATTAATATTCATAAGCCATAAAAATGCCGGAAGAAGACATTTAAGTTCACAATATATTCTTTCTGACTCTTTCTCACTGAGTTTTAGTTGCTTTATTTTCTTCTCATTGTTTGGTCTTTCCTCATAAAGTCAAAGAGCTGACATGAAGTTCCCAAGTGCCCAAAGACTCTTCATCCATCTCCCTAATACCAATTACTTTTGTGTGTTTGTGTGAGTGCGGGAGGCAGAGGTGGTGGTTTTTCATCCATCACACGGGGAGGCTGTGGGATTAAATAAAAATATCTCAATCCCAGTGACAGTGGAAGTGTACAAATACACACAGACGCACACACTCACTCACTTCAGAAAAGTGTGTTTGCAAGAGACAAAGTGTGTGGGTAAGACAGAGATGGAAAGTGCATCAGGTAGATAGAATGAGACAGAGAGAGAAATGGGAATAGAGAAGGAAGAAGAGAGAAGGAGGAAAAATTAAGAGATAGATTAGTGAGAAATGAAGAAGAAACAAAATATAAAGGAATAGTAAGCTATAGAAATGACGGAAAGAGAGAGCATGAGTTTTACAAAACTTAAGAAAAACCATTAGTCTAGTTTAATTACCCCGTTTGGTATTACCCATTTGCTGAAACAAAATTCTAGTGTTGAAGAATGAACAGTGGCAGGTATCAAGAAATAATGAGAAAAAAAAAAAAGAACGAAAGAATGTGTCTTGTTGAAATACGAACAAATTAAAATTTTCTTAAATAGGTTTTACATAATCAAATTAGATATTTCAAATTAAGTGATCCCTCGGGGATAGCATAGCACCAAAACTAAAATATCTAAACTTTTTAGAAACAGAACTCGTGTTGACATAGCATTAATGGGGTTAAATATTTATTTGGACTAAGCAGTTTTAGATGTTGCTGCTGCTTTAACAAGGAACAACTTTAACTTTACCAAGACATTATGTAATGTGACAAAACATCTGTTTAATCACCCAGCTGAGCTGTCATCTGTTGGATGATTCATCTCCCTCTCACACAGAGATGGCAGCAGGCGCAGCATATTTCTGTAATGTTAATAGTGTTATACATGTGCAAGAAGGAATCGTTTAAAGACAGAAAGCAGACTGTTTGTGTTGGCCAGTTTTTTTTTTTCCCTTCCAGCCTTTATCCTTTCTCTTTAATTGAGAGAAAATGTCTCAGGGGACCCGAGATAAACACACCTGCTCCTAACTCCACTAAAGCAGTGCTTGTATGTGTTTAACCAGAGCAGAATCAGGTCTTGCTTTAAATAAAGCAGGTGAGGCTATGAGGTTGTTTAGCGCTGCGACCCTCTGTAGTGGCAAAAGAAAGAGATTATAAATATTTATTTAGCTCTGGTCTCGTGTGGCTTAAATGAAAAACCTTGGCCGTCACTGGTGTCACTTCTTCTCTGCCACCAACAATATGCAACAGCCATGTCCTGTTTGTCCCCTTGGACACTTGTAATACCCCTTTAAAATTGTTGTGGGACACTCTAAATGCCAGGACACACAATACAAGGCATACTGCATTTACTTATTATTCAGACACAAATACACACAAAAATGCACAAATATGTGATACGTAATATTTTTTCTTACTTTTATTTCCATATTTTGGACTTTTTAAAAACTTTTTAACTGTTATTTATTGTAATGCATAATACCATGCAGTTGTATTATACAGTTGTTTGGGTGTGTCCATACATGCATCTTTAGAATGAATCAAGCAAGTTTGTATGTTTGTGCTACTGTTTTCAGCAGTGTGTGCACCAAAGAGTTTGGAAATTTTAGTTTATACTACACATATTAGAGACTGTCTCATGGAATCAGTGTAACAGCTGCTATTTACTCCTCCTCTGTTTGTCTGCACCAATATAATGTGCAGCTAACTGCATGAGTCAGACTCCAGATTGAAAAACTTTCAGTCAAATTCACACACGTCAAATGTACACACACAAAAACAAACAAGTTTAATAATAACAAAAATCTAATATTTTGATAAGGTACAATGTGCTAATGTGTATTGTTGTTTCATCATAAAAACATGAGAGGAAATACTGAAAAAATTGCAAATATGTAAATAACAAATATCATCTCATAGAGAAGGATTCGCAGTAACACATTGCACCTACTTTGGCTTTTTTTTTAGTACTATTTATAAAGTAGGCCTAAATGTAGGACCCTGTCCCCCTGCTTCAGTTGACATATATATCTCAAAGGCAACACAGCTTATTTATGAACATACTATGATGATACTATGAAAACATAACACAACTATTACACCAAACAAGATTAGTGCACAGAGATGCAGTAAAAGTTAAATGTTCCTCCTTGGAAAGTCAGCCTGTGAAGACAACCATTGGCACTCAGCAGCAGTTCCTCCTTTATAACCCAGCAAAAAAAAAAATTTAAGTGGATCTGTAAAGTTTAAAGATTAAACAGTAATCATGCTACATTAACTAAGTAGGCCTAAAATATTTAAATTTGACAGTGTAATCCATTAAATTCAGCTTCAGAGCCTTCTGTGTACAGCAAGAAAAATGGGTTTGTCGTAGTCAATTATGCAACGTGTTTAATTGGCTAAAGTTTGTGTCAGCTCAGACATTTTCTTTTAACTAACTCAAACCTCTATAACTGTGACCATAATAACCTACTGTAGTTTAGTGAGCTAACATCATGAACCTACAGACCTCTGTATTTAACTTTTCCCTCTTCATATTGCTGTCAGTGTTTACTCTGACTCATTTAAATATCTGATTCAGCTTTGTCCATGCCTTGCTGTCCATCAGTGCTGAACTGTACTTCTCCTGCCTTTACAAACCCCCCAAATTTCCACCAGGTGATTGCCTATATGGTCTATGCCTACACACAGCCCTCCAATAGTAAACCTAAAGTAATGCACTATTATTAACCTTCCCCACAGGTTTCTGCCAGTAATATCATTAAGTAATTTTTCTTTTTGTGGCTCACAATGCACACTAATTCACACTGGGGGACATTTGACTTTAAAACTGGGCTTAATTTTTTTTTCTTTACAACCTCAGACCCGACCAAGTAGTGGGAACATTTAGGATTGCTAAATGTTTAATTTTGATTGAGGACGAGTCGAGCGGGTTATGACACCATAGTTAAAAGTGCAGTTTTCAATAGGGCTCCAGGTCTCACAGTTTTAATAAAAGCAGCTCACCCCTGGGCGAGTGGCCAGTAAAATGACTGGCTCCCTTTCATAGGAGAGAGAGAGAGAGAGATGGGCTGTAAGGCTGGTCTCGGGCTGCAATCAATCAACCACATTTTCTGACTGTTTTTCAATTATGCATGTTTAGGCTGGATGGCAGGGTAGCAAGAAGCTAGTTCAGATTTCAAATCAGCAGCACACACACACAGTGGACTGGCTAAGGTCTTGTCAGGTTGCAGTGTTCAAGGGAACTGCAGACTTTTGTCCAACAGTGTGGCACTGTTCATAATTAAGAGAAAATATCTTGTATAAAAAGAGAAAAACAGAACCCCCTTTTGTGTGAATGCAAAGCTGCAGAGGGACTTGTGCTGCCATCGTGTAGCTGCTTGACATTATCAGTTGGCTGACATGATGTGAAAGTCTTAGAGGCCTTTAGATCAGCTCTGAGTGGTGTTTAGTTGGGGATTGAAGCAGCAATGTGGTCTTATCACCATGGATTGTTTTCCCCCTTTGGGACAAATCACTCTGATATCTCTCTATCTCTTTGTCTCTGGCCACAGTTTATCTACAGTGGCATTTGAGCTCATTTCACTGCCTCCAAACTTCAGTAATTCCCTCGTACCTTATGATGTACAGCCTTTTGTCAAGCACAGACCTGCACACATTTTTTTTTTTATTTTTGCTTTTATTACCCTTGTCTTCTGCTTTCTTTTTCTCTCAAATCTCTTTTGCAGTACTTTTCAACTATAAAAGAATGCAGTCTAATAGGAAGAATACAGAAAATAGCCTTGATGCAGAATAAAAATGTCCTGGATAGACTGAGGGCTATGTCTGACCTTGTTCTGTCTGCAGGTGTGTTCAGTTCTCATTTTGAATGCATCTCAGACTCCTAAGTCATACGCTTACAGTTACTTACATTGCAGTTGTTCAGTACATTGACAGTCACTTCTAATATATGATCGACTGAGGGTATAATGGCTGCATTGGCTGCCCTTTAGCAACTATTGTAGGAACATAAAGTTTAACTGAAACACTTATCACTTGTTTGTTTTTTTTCTGAAATACTGGTGTCATCTTGTAAAAAGGTAAAGCTTTTGATGCAGATGTTCAATATGTCTTATAGAACAGTCTTTTGTCACCAACCTCACTTTAACACCCTCAACAATGACATGCATGTACTTGCATTTTCATGATGACCTTTTTCAATTCCCAAGTCATGACCTCCAGTGTGGAAATGTCAAACATTTTCTTTTTAAGCAAAGACATGACATTCTTATGTATAATCTCCATTTCTTCAACAACTCTCTGTGGTGCTTACTATTGTTAAAAGAAAATCTTAGAGCCCAAGGGTGCTGATGCATCCTTTCTCCTACAAACATCTCTGCAGGTCAACAGCTGACTGAACAGTCAAACAAAATGCCTGAGGGGTGGATTGAATTGGCACACAAACACGAGCCAAGGTTCCATGATGAGACAAAGCTGAGCATCTGTGTAGGGCTACAGCTGATGACAAATGTCACTGGTGATGAATTATTATTTCTCTATTAATGATTTGGTCTATTAAAAAAAAACAATGAAAAATGAGAAATCATCACAAATGAGAAGATGGAACCTGTTTAGCATATTTTCATTTTGAATTCAGTTAATTGATACTTATTTTTCTCTCAGTTGACTAGTTGATTATTTGATTAATCATAATAAAACTGACAGGAACTATGAAAGATCAGTTTCAGTTGTTTTTCAGATGTACACTGTGGATTTTGAAGCACTCAACAATGTGGGCATGCTAATGGAAACACTAGGGTGATTACCACATTTGTTTTATTTGAAGCAGTGTTTGAAAGACATAACCTCCATTAGCCATGTGGGCCACTTGTTTAAAATGAAATAAATGATCTGCAGTAAAACTGTCCAGAATAAGTTTCCAATTCTTAAAACCAGGTTAACTGGTATATTTGTTTTAAAAGCAGAGTTGAAGTCATAAACATTTGACATACATGAGGTGTTGCTGTTAAATATGTAAGTCAATAAAACAGAATTGACACTAAAAATTGAGTTTGTTAATAAGTTAATTGAAAAGTGTCACAATTTACTCAAATTCTGATGTTTATTGTGTACCCACAACCTGTACTTTTCCTTGATTACTGTGAAGTGGAAAACAAAACTGCCTTTTTGTTGTCTTCACGTTTTTTTTTTTTCGTTTTTTTTTTTACCGCACTGTCCTGCTTTGCCCAGCAGAATTTACTGTGCATGTGTGATGGGCAATATCACATCTAATCAAAATCCATTTGTTTGACTGCAGTGCTACAATTACATCTTGAGGGAAGAGCAGATTAAAGCCTGTCGTCTTTGGATGATTGAATTAGAACATGTTATTAAAAAGGATAATGAGTATGTGAAAGCAAACATTAGGCTTTGATTACTACTCTCATCAAGAGGTAATATTTAGCTAAGTGCAAAACAGCTTATTAAATGTGCAAGCTTATCAGGCAAATAGTATTGGTAAATTAACCAGCAGCACTATCACAACTCTCTAGTCTGCTTATAGAGTTTTTTTTTTTTTCCCAGCCATTAATTAGAATTGGGATCTCTCCTCCCAGACCTCAGGATGGGAACACGAAAAGTGAGCATATGTGTGTTTGTGAGTCTGTTCACTTTTAAATACAGATGGATAGTTATGTGAATTTGTTTGGTTGGTAATTAATAGCTTTATGCTTGGCCTTCCTAACATAAGCTCCCAAATGCATCTCTCGCCTATCTCTGTGAAAACAGTGTTGATTATAGTGTTTGGCTCATAGCAGGAGACAGCACTGGGTGTGCATGCTGGAATCCAAAAGTGAGTATTTGCAGGGTTTTATTGCTCAAACTCGTCCACAATCCTCTTGAGTGACAGGGAGGCAATTTGTGGCTTTTCATGCCTGAAACAAAATTAGGAAATAATACTTATGTTGATTTTATATTGTGTTTGAATTGAATTTCATATTGTATGTGAGAGTATATCCAATCTCCAAACCAAAAAAAATCTTTCAGAAATGTATGCCCAACTCTGCAAAATAATGGTAGGAGTAGTTCTGATTAATTAAAAAGTAAAAAACACACACTTAAATTAGAAGCAAAATGGTCCATATATCAGTGTAAATATATAACGCATATACAAAAGCAAAGTTTGCAGGTTGTGAAGGCTCCAAAGCTGCATTGAAAGTGAAGTGATTTGAGAGCCCTTTTTCCCAGACAGGTAATTTGATTCTTGCAGTTCAATGTTGGATGGTTTTTGGGTCGCCCATGTAGCCAGTCCCCACTCTAATAAAACCAGAGAGCTGTGCAGGACCAGGAGGCTAAAAACCCCCATTAACTTTTCCCCCATCAACATGGGGACAGGTAACCTCATGACCCTGCAAAGCTGCCATACTCCCTGATCATGGGACCTGGGACTTGGAGAGCTGATGACTAGGCAGCTGGAGTCAGACATCAATCTAGGAGAAAACCTACCTGGAAAGACCTGAAGGAATAAGAGGAAAGATTTTCCCCTCATGAGACAATTCAAGCCAGCAAGTCTTCAAACAAAGCACATATAAATTCATTCCAAAAATCTAAACATTAGAAGGAATTAAATTTGCAAAGTTTTATAACTTCATAGCAGGCCAACACTATGCACCACAGAGACCTCTTCAGCACATGTTCAGAAGAGTTGAGCAAGTACGGCTGGGCGATATGGAAAAAAAATCACAATAACTTTTTTCATTATCAGTTGATATCGATTTGTATCTAAGTGACATGTAAAGATATAAGATTCATTTTGATTTAAATATTTCTTTTCTTAAAATTGAACATGGCAATACAACTATTTCAAATATATATAATAAGCTAACATCTTTATTCTGAACAGTCAAAAGCCTTAAGTGATTCAGGAGAACACTAAATCTGGTCAACTCCAAATAAATAAAACAATATCTTATTTCTTATATCTTGAATCTACAAGTAAAATATTAAAGCTCTCAGGTTTTACAGAAACTAAATTCTTTGGTCACTTCCAAATAAATCAACTAGGTCTGTTGTTGTGCAGTGTCACATTTGTGTTAAGGGACCACCAACATTTGCTTGCGTCTGGGACTGAGAAGTCTTGCATTTTATGTGCTCTAGAGGATGGCACTGCTTTAGGTGGTCAAAAAGGTTAGCGGTATTATCTGTTTTAGTGGAGTATGTTTCTGGTTTTGTCAAATATACATCTGTTTTGCAGTGAATGCCACTCTGCTTATGGTCAGACTTTAACTATTCAAACTATCTCCACACTACTAAAGTCCTCAGACCCTTACTGTCAACAATGATCTCCTCTTTTTAGCCCTGGGCTGTGTCTGCTCGGGTGTTTTCGCCGAAACTTGAGTTTGTCGTCAATATTTCCTGTTCTGTTCATCTTGAGTTGTAGTTCAAAAGTTATATCACAAGTAGTTGGTAACTAAACACATACTACTAAACTTGTGCCTCGCTGCTCAGTCTTATATTTCTGTATTTCTGCTGCATGATTGGCTGGAAGACCTGTCCATATCAAATAAAAAATGGCCAACTCTTATCATGGAGATCAACCTTAATCTTATTGCGATTCAACATAAAATTTGATATTTGGCACAGCCCTATACTGTAATAAGCTGGAAGCAGACAATTTGCAATGAAATTTGCTGATCGCATTAATGCCTTTTTGATTTCACTGAGCCAGTGGCATATCTTATATCGTATAGTGCTACAATCAGGACAAAATTTACGTTAGGTCCTATTAACAAAAACATAGGATTGCTGTTCCTTTTGTCCATCACTTTTGTACTGAATACTGTTTCCTGTCAGGGCCACTAGTGGGCTTTGTACTTGTGGTTTTATCATTTAATTACTTTGTTGCTTTTCCCTTTTTTTTTCTTCCTCTACCCCCACCCCCCCGTTTTTCCTCTTTAGTGGGATGGCATCACGGAGATGGACGAGCACAACCGGCCTATCCATACTTTCCAGGTTTGCCATGTGATGGAGGCCAGCCAAAACAACTGGCTTCGTTCCAACTGGATCTCTCGACAGGAGGCCCAAAAGATCTATGTGGAGCTTCGCTTCACCCTGCGTGACTGCAACTCCATTCCTTGGGTGTCTGGCACCTGTAAGGAGACCTTCAATCTTTTCTACCATGAGTCTGATGAGGCTTATGGTGACAAATTCTCGGCAATCCAGTACACCAAGATTGACACAATCGCTGCTGATGAGAGCTTCACTCAGACGGATCTTGGAGACCGCATCCTCAAGCTCAACACTGAGGTGCGAGAGGTAGGCCCCATGACCAGGAAAGGCTTCTACCTGGCATTCCAGGATATCGGCGCTTGCATTGCGTTGGTTTCAGTGAGGGTTTACTATAAGAAATGTCCATTCACCCTGAGGAACCTAGCCTCATTTCCAGACACAGTGCCACGTGTTGACTCTTCCTCGTTGGTGGAGGTGAGGGGGGCATGTATTGACCACGCTGAAGAAAGAGACACACCAAAACTGTTTTGTGGAGCTGATGGCGACTGGTTGGTTCCCTTGGGAAGATGTGTTTGCAGTGTTGGATATGAGGAGATCGATGGCTCATGTGTTGGTGAGTTTCCCAACTTTTCAATGAATAATTTTGCTTTTCATTAACCAATTTGTTGTAAATTTCCACCACCTCTTGCAGTACTAAAAAAAACAGCACTGGTTTAAGAATATGACCTTTGCCAGTTAATTGCTTTGGTGTAGAGATTTCAGAATATAAAGCTCTGACCTTGACCTGACTTAATACTTAATTCGCATCTGCCAATATGGATAGATAAAGTGGCTGTTACAGTATATGTGAGGCTTCATTTACATCTGCTTCATTCACTTTAACAATGAATGTAACAATTGAAAAAGCAAACTTATGTCTGTCTTAGTCTGTGCAGTAACGCTCATACGCTCATGTTTCTGCTGCGCTCTCATCAAAGAAGCATTATTTTTTATTTTCAGCCATTTCATTTCCTGCTGCTACCCCTTTTCATCTTCTTCTGAAACTGCTGCTAGCTACTAACTATCTAGAGAATAAGATGATATAGTGTGAGTGAGGGGATCACAGTGTTTAGAATTGTTACAGTGATGGCAGAGAGTAGCCTTGATGCTACAGCTGTGTGTGTGTGTGTGTGTGAGGGTGTGTGTGCGTGTGTGTGTGGGATCTATGGGAAGCAGTACATTAAAAAACTGTCATAACGTGATACATAGTGGTATATCCAAAAGCATCAGAGCTCTTTCGTTGGATTTTAGAGACCGAATGCAGGTTATGTTTATCTCAGTGTGTGTATGTGATCACACATTTGTGTAGGTATGTTGTGTATCTCAGTAGTCTACCGCCCACTGTCCCAGCGGCTACCTTGGTGTGACAGATTACCTCAGCTGGCTTGGTTTGATGCTCAACTCTCTGATATGAGCTTTGGGATATCGCTGGCAGCACCACTCACTGGGAACGCTATAGAACAAAAAACATACTTTCATGAATGTCCAACATAGACCTCTAAAGGCCTGATGTCAGGTCAACAGGCACACGTGATAATATACAGATCTGCAACCTACAAGGTGTACTCAGAGAAAGCAGACACTGTGAAAAGTGTTAGATTTAGAAGTTGAATATGCATCCCCATTCACTCACTGAATGCAGTAGTCTAATTATTCTGGCATCCTGACAAGTAACAACATGCCATATGTGGTGTTGCTTGGCATGACTGGTATACAGTGTACTTTGACTTTGCTTTTGGAACAATGAACAAGATGCATGATAGTTGGAAGTACTGACACAAAGTGCATGACACAGTGTCGGTTTGTTTGCATCTGAAATAGACAATTTTCCCATCTAATACCAACACAAACTACTTTTTTGCTTTTAGAGCTCTTTTGAAAAGTGTTTTCAAGATTATTCACTGCTTTTTTTTTTTTTGCCGTCACCATCCAGAACAGATGTCCTCATACAGTTGATTACGATTCCTCTCGTGACACGGGTCAGTGAGGTTTCCCAGCTGGACTCGCAGCTGCATCACAATCAACGGCCATGGGTTGAAACTGCAGCTGTGATTAGAGCTAGACTAAAAAAAAAGGTTACTCATATCTGTTCTATTATTATTTTCCACTATTCTTATACATGTCCTCATTGTTGTGTGAATGAATAAGCTAAATAATGGAAGAGGACTTGGAAGACTTGCAAGAGTTGCGACAAACATGTTTAAAATGACAGTATTCAGTGTACTATGAAAGCATGTAACAGCAAACAGCAAGAAGTGCCCTGTTGACCTATTTACCTTCATTGGTTTTGGGTGTATTTGCTGTTTATTAAACCTATTGCTCCACATCATACCCATCACAGTTTTAAGAGGTAAAAAGATGCTGGAATTGAACAGTCATTTCTACAATGTGCAATTTAATAAGTAACCACAGCATAGTCACCTATTGGTATTTCTATTGACCCTGTAAACTATGATAATTTGTCTTTCTTTTCTTCTCTCTCTCTCTCTCTCTCTCTCTCTCTCTCTCTCTCTCTCTGAGAAGGAGATTTCACAGTTGGGTTAAGTTTAGCCTTTTGGGCAATGTGATGGCATTTTACTGCACTGCCCTGAAATGCAGCCGCTGCTCATTGTTCCAGGATTCAAACAAGCGTCGTTATTAAAAGCCTCCGCACAAGGCACCACTGGAGTGCCTTGGGCATTGAAGGAGACAGACTGAGGTGGCTGGCTAAGTTAATGCTTCAGTCCCCAGTTTACAACCAACTGGTCCTTTAAATGCTATAGCTGAACAACTAGGCTGGAAAGACATTACAAGTTTGAATGATTTGTGTTTTTGGTAAAACACCATCGTTGGCAGGCACTGACCTTTGCGCTCCTCATCTCTGGTTGCTTATGTGCATTATGGAATCTGTCGTTTATGGAGCTCATTCCCTCGCTTTAAGTCTCCCTGAACAAAGTTGTAAAAGCAGAGAATGTAAATGTTAAATGCACATTGAGCAGAAGAAATGCTGCTGTACATGTAGGTCTCACAAAGAGTGCAGGTGAGTATCAGATAACATGCCAGTCGTTTTCCTTAGATAACCCCTAACAGAAGACCAGCTCCAGATATGTACCAAACAAACACTCCAGCTCTGATTTACAAACCTTTATTTACCCTGAAGAAAAGATGAGCTGTCTGAAGTCTGAATAAAGGGTTTTAGCTTCACTGAGGTAGAAAAAAGGGACATGATCTCCAACCAACTAAAGCCAAATAATCTTTTTCTCTCATTCAAACCCAGTGATCTTGGTCACAATAGTACTCTAATCCCCTATCCATTTCTCAGATGAAGTTTGAAGTGTCTGCAGTTAGGCTAATGCTAATAAGATCCAGCAACTAACAATAACCCCTTTAAAACACGTTTCAACTGGTATGCTCTTCCACATAGCATATATAGGCTGGCAAACACGTTGTTTTCTGGTGTCATATTTTCCTGCTGCAGATTATTGCATAGGGTCTGTCTCAAATTCTTCCCTTTGAATATGGTGCCTTACCAAATCGGAGGATTTCATTAGAATCATAATCTACAAGTACTAATGTGGTTAAGGGCCTTCATATTATGATCACATGACTCAAATGAAAGTGGTTTTATAGAAAAGCCACCGAAATAAAAGGTGTCCTATGGAGCAAATTAGAGATCTACTATTCTACAGGTGGTAGTAACCATAGTAAAATAGAGTAAAAATAATAATGAATGTGTTTGGGTAAACTTATACCCAGAGATAAGACGATAAATAGAATAACTTTTGTGTAAGTTATTTTAAGAGCAAGGGAAAGATCACTATAGCCAACCAGGAAGATATAAATTATGTGTGGTGCATGTGTGTTCATACTGCTACCATTCTTTTAATAGTCCCAGACTCTTTGTGCCGGAAGGAAACACTAACATTATATGGCTCTGTGACCCTTCTGTCTACATCAATGTAATGAATGAATGAGAAGATGACACGCAGAGGTGAAAAACACTGAATCAATTTGAAAATCCAGTTAGGCCTCACTAATTCATTTGCTTATTGGCTCTTCTTCTTCCTCTTCACGTGGTATCGTTTGTGTTTGACCACTGGGCACCGTTCAGCACCGGAAACTGCCCCCAGAGAACTGTGTGCTGTGGGAACAAGCCATAAATGTGGAATATATATTTTTTACCAGATCTGTGGTCTAACACGTTCTTACATCGCTGTCATTTTGAGCTAATTTGCTTCAGTCCACCCAAGTGCTGGTTTGTTTCGGATCTTCCTGTGTGTGTGTGTCAGTCTGTCTCTAAGCCTTTTTATAAATACACGTGTGAACATAATGGATAGTGTTTATGCTTCTGAATGCTTCATGATTGCTTACTGGACTTACTGCTACCGAACCAAACAAACTCAGGTAACCCAGTCAGTATAGTGTCTGATAGTTGGCTTCTGTGGCTTAACTGCATGCTGAATAAATTATTAATATTACACCCACATTGATTCTTTTTATTGCTGCTGTTGCTGCTTTTCCTAGACTTATTTTAAACATCCGCTCTTTCCAGCACCTTCAGTGTTCATTTCTTTTTCAGAAAGACTTAGGGAGGATAGAACTTGGCTCTAACTAAAACATGAGGTTATATGACCATTTCATTTTTAATTGCTTCTTATTAATCTGTTAATTAGCACAAATGCCTGTCATTTTTTAAATGCTAAGGCCAGCCAGATTTATTACTGATTTTATCATGTTCCCTTTGATATCTCTGAGGTTTTCATTACTAATTGTTGTTAATGTAACTTTCTGAAGAAAGCTGCTAGAAGGCTGAGGCACATTCCCTGCAAAGTGATAGAGGCAACAGAGGCAGAGAAAGAGCTGAGGGAGGCAGAGGAAGAAATACTTTTCTGTAACACAACTGGTTCTTGTACCATTTATCTCCACTCCAAGTATTTTTGTCTCTATACCTTTTCTTTTAGGTGGGGTAGGCATTGTTCTTTGGACTTTATATATGTTCATCATTGTCTGCACTATTGAATGTTTTGTGTTTTTACATGCAGGTAATATGTGTGCTGACTTCAGAAATTAAAATCATTCCAAGTAGCAGCACTCTAGGCAACTGCTAGTATGGCTCTGTCTGAATATAGGCCCGCACACACATGCATACACAAAAAAACCAGAGCATCAATAAGCACAATCCTTGGTGTTAACTCAAGAAGACACCTTGCATACCTAAATAATGGACAGGTGTTCATTTCCCCCTCTGCCTCTCTCCATCTTTTCACTCCTCACATCATAAGACAATCTAGCTGTTGCTGTTAACACTCAGTGTTTTACTGCAGGTCTTGTGTGTTTGTCGGGCTCCATGTAACAGCTCTCTGCAGTGCTATGAATAATGTAATCACAGCATGTTTGTGCGCGTTTATTAGTGTGTGCATCTGTGTATTTGCAACTGGGCGCTATTTATTATTTTGCCAAACCAAAGTGGTTCTACCCTGTGTCGAGCTGTAACAAAGTAAGAGCAATCTATTTACATTTTAAACTAATGCTGTGCCACACACATTGAAAATTACTGTACACCTTGCATATTAAAGAATGATGAATGCTTGCAAGGAATAAAAATAGCACGTTGTTCTATTTTGTTACTTGACTTGTCCATTTGATTTTAAAAACAAGTTCAAAGCAAACAAAAGAACTTGCTTTTTAGGTAGAAATAACATTAATTATCTGATTATTTTAAGATCAGACTGTTCTTTGATCACATCTTATCTCTAAATGTAAAAAATCACCTTGTGCTGCCATTTTTTTTTTTTTTTTTTTTAAGTTAACATTTTACACATACCAGAACGGTGCTGGATGCACATCGGGCGTCTAAGGTGGATACCGGTAATTGGACAAGTAACAGGGACAGCTGTGTTAATTGGCATGCTGGTATAAATGTCCTCACGAAAGTTTCACTATTTCAATTACTGCACAAAGACAGTGAGGCAACAATTGCAGCACATGTCCTTCAAGCTGTCACCCTACCAAATGAGTTATCGCACATGCAAGGTAGGGTTTGGGGGGGGGGGGGGGGGTGGGGGGTTGCACAAGTGAAAAATACACACATGCACCAGACCACCTGGCAACTTGGTCAACAACCAACACGCCACACACACAAAGCCCAAAATGCAGTCAAGCATTCATAACAAGTGTAGAGTTAATGCAAGAAGAAACATTTCGTTCTCACAAAACACGCTCTAACAAACACACAAGCAGACGCACCAGGGGTTCGGGCTGGCATCAGCAACCGAGCTGTTTACAGACGGGCCACACTGCAGGGAGACACTGTGACATTTCAGAAAAGGATGGTTTTAGTTTAACAAGCAGGGGCCTTCAGGCTTAATTGGGAGTGTGTGGAGAGAGAGAGAGAAAGAGATGATGTGCTGGTAGCGAATTATAGTCTGTCAGATAAATTTAACCCCACAATATTCAGCATCAGTGCACACTCAGTTCATGCCTCTGTTCCTAAGGGCAGATCTGAGGTATATCAGGGCCTCTAGTATCCAGCATGGAAACAACTCGATTACATTATCTCCCCCTATCTATACATTGCTTTCCAAATATTAGTAAATTATATTTTTCATCAGATGTTAGGGCACTTTCTAAACTTTATCTTACTTTTTTTAAATTCACAGTCCTGTCTACTTTACACCTATGTGAAGGCAAATCATACCATATGGCTAAAGTTGAAGTCATTGTATTAGCATTTACTTTGGCAACCACCACAAAGACTATAACTGAAAGCTCTTTGAAGGCGGAGGGTATGCTAATGCATATTTCCCCAGAGTTGTCATTAGGCTCAGTGTATCACTGAAAGGCAAGGAGTTTCCCTGCCAAAGGCTTGATGTAGCTTGAATTCTGCCCAGTGTGCTATCAGCTGCAGTTAATGTCAGTACATCCCATCAACATGCATCGTAAATAACCAGCAAACATGAACAGCATTCATTAGGCATTATTTCAAATTAAAACAATTATGTCATGTGAGTAATCATGAAGACCAGTACATAGTAGAAGGAATGAACACTTGTAGTAGTTTACTCAAAAAAATCTTTTTTTAAGTCTTTTTAGATCCAGTGCATCTGACAACTTTTATGCCACTAGCAAGGCAGTAATATCCAAAACTACAGATGTATTTTTGCCAGAATGTTAAATTGTTGCCGATATTGGCCGCTGAATGGAATGGGCGGTTGAGGAACACATGCAGTATTTGAATGAATTCTTTTCATATCCATCTACTGAACTGGGAAAGTTTCCCAGTGCATGCATAAAATCTCATTTCAGGACTAGCCGGATTTTGTAACATTACAAATCTGGAAGCAAACCGTGTTCAAAAATGCACCTTGAACAGGTGTAATTGTGGAAAATGAATGCCGCCTGTTGCCTAACCTTTCAGTTAAAGTAGGAAACATCATGCGTCCAATTAAGCCAGTATAAGAAAAAATATTTTTATAATTTTTTGAAAATTAAGATTAAAATTTTGAAAGTAATGAAGAAATTGATATACTTTTAAGAATCTTTAACTATGTAATAAGACATTTTTGTGGAAAATTAGAGTCTTTAAATTAAAATTAAACTGATCCTTGCTTAAGTCGTTGCTTTCACGAGTTGACCTTGGTTGTATTCTCACCATGTAGCTTTTTTGTCTCACTGATGGCTGTTCACCAGCAGTAGAGATCAGTGTCCTCAGTCGTGAGGCCATTGGCATAATGAAAAACGGGCACCATCTGGAACAGGCCAGGGAGGTCGTCTAGTGGGCAGCCATGAGCAGACAGTGCTGGGGACTTACTCGTACAGTCAATGCTCATCTTCCACAGCTTGATCTTTGCTCTATCTGCAACTCATTCACTGATTCTCAGCTGCCGAGGACGGAGTCAGTGAATTGCCGCTGCACCGCTTTTCTGACAAGACCTTAGACTAATAGCAGTTAGACTGTAGAACATGTGCAAAACAGAAGTGGTTGAACATAACACTGGTACTATGACACTACACTGTGGCACTGATTTCCTCCCCTGCCCCTCAAAAATGGGCCACATCTTGCCATGTTTTCAAAGGCCAGTGGTGATTGTAGCAAGTGTAAAATCCTGCTTATTAAACAGGTGGCAGTGTTCCAACAAAGCTAGGTTTGGGGTTTGAAATATTATATTTGAGCCGGTATGTTTTCTTTAAATCTTGCTGGAAGACAAAAAAGAAAAATACTTTGCTAAATATCTTTACCACAGGTCTGAGCTGTTGCACATCATAGTCCATGCTGTGTGATGCAATAAGCTTCATCCAAAATCATACTGAAGGTGGTCAGGCTGTTTGAGTGAGGACCCACTTTTGACAGCCCATTGTTGTTGTGTGAACAATTTAGCAGCTTTTTCCTGTGACAAACAGCAAAGTTAAGACATCAAACGACGACAGAAAACCAAGAAATGCCTGAAATGTGTTGGAACGAAGGTTGTTGAAGAAGAAAATCAGGTTGACAAGTGTGTGTTTGTGTACACAAACAGAGGTATGTTCTCTTATGCCCGTGCTCCATACAGTACCTACCTCTGTTTGCTCATTAATATTGCATATCAGTTATATTCCTCTAGATCTGCTTTACCTTCTACTGTGTGTCTTTAAATCAGTCACTTGATGAGCATTAGAGGCTCTCATGTTGTCACTCTTCAAGCTGTAATTGAGAACAAATGTGGAGAGGGAGAGTGTTTAATTGGGGTTGTCAAGCAGGGGGCGGGTTTGTTGGGCACCTAGAGATCTCCTCATCTCTTTGCATTTTAACTGTTTAAAGAATAAATTATGCAGATTGCAGTTTTTGCGAGTCCTAGTTGGGATGTGAACTTGCGGTGACTTTTGCTCAGCTTTTTTTCCTCCTCTTTGCCAAGAGTTACTTCAAAGCCAGGAAGCGATCAAAGACAGTTGAAAAAATAAATTCCCCAATGCACCAGCACCCTGCTTACACACACAGACACACACACACACAGAGCTTCTGTCTGTCTCTACACCGCACACTCTCCCGCTCAAAAAACAAAAGCAAGCGACACCGTCTGATGTTTTTCTTTATTATTTTTTTTTTATCTCCTCGAGCACAGTCCTGTCAGACATTGCAACATTTCAATTGATTTCACTTTTCCCTCCTATGTGTGTGTTCTATTTTAGTACGTAAGCCAAGGGACTGAATTAGTCATTAAAGGGCATGTATAGCACGACATGGCCCAGATAAGACATCACAGGCCTGGATTTAAGAGCAGACTTGTCATAAATGAAAGTACATTTTAGCAGATGGAGGCAGCTTCTCCCAAATTAAAAAATAAAGAGAGAGAAATAGAGAGACAGGGTTACTGGGGGTTCAGTGTCAGTGATGGCTGTTTTTTTTCTGTTTGTTTTTCCTGCAGACATAAAGTACGAGACTTGTACTCTTGTGTCCAGTAATTAAAATATACGTTTCATTCACCATGTAAAAAAAAAAAAATGAATGATTTATAAGCAGCCCTCGTTAGTGCGAGGGTGAGAATTGGATTTAAATGTCGGTCTAATGAAGATATCACTATCCAGATTTTCCTCATGCATACTGATGGACCTTATGCATGAGCCCCATCACAACACAACTGGACATCCAGTGCAATCCGAGATACAGCAGCTCCACACCTGTCTGCAGACACACCAACGTATCCGTGTCCTCACAGTCATTTTTCCCCTTTTAGACATCGCTGTCACTTTTTGATAAATGGGGAACATTAATTAAATAATTAAAGATTGACACATTTGTTACACTGCAGCCCAGAATACACATGACTCATCACTTGTTTTCATGTCCGTGAACTCAGCGGCTTTTATTTTTATGCTGGCACATACAGTTCATGTAGCTGGCGATACCAGTACCAAATAGCGGTGCCACTTTTGTCGTGAGCTTGTTCATTTCTTCACACCTGCACCTGTTTCCTGGCACAGAGCAAACCTACTTGTGCCAAGTTAAGTGGCGTGCCACAGATGAGGTTGTGTTTTTCCAGAACAGATGGCACCATAATTATTCTGTAGTCTTTTTGGAATGAAACTGTGCTTGCGTTTACACCTGCTCAAACTAGCCCTTATCCAAAACTCAAGAGTAAATGGCAATTTTTTTGTGGCTTTGTTAAAACATGCTTTTGAACAATCACAAAAACATTTTTTCATGTCTGCAAAGTAAATATTCTAAGATGGTGCCTGGATGTAATGGAAATGAACCAGCTTCAAAGTGTACTAGTTAACGATTGAGCAGACAGTAGATTACGACTTCATAAAGCATAATCACTGGCAGCACAACAGGGTCCTGAGCTGTGTAAGAGCTGACAGGACATGTTTAATTTAAGGAACATCTGAAACCCTATTTCCTCCTGATAATAAAATATTTTCCCTCCCGCTAAGTCAGTAGTTTAGGTGAGTTTTCATTCTTGCTACTTATGTGTGGTTGTTACATACAGTAATATTTGCATTAGGGCATTATTGTGAACTGGACATGTGTGAGCCATGTTTCCTGAAACAGGCCTAGACCTAATCAGCCTAATATGCGACATTGTCACTGAGAGCATATTTTGTGTGTAATTTTTGGTTTCTCACTAAGACAGGAATAGACCCCACATCATATTCTGCATTTGCTTTAAAAAAACTTATTGTCTATTGAAATGTTTAGCTGGATTTTATATGTTGACTTTATACAAAAAATGTGTTTTTATGAGAAAAATCAGCAAAGTGACATTTCTTTCACCTCTTTACATCTTCCTCTATCTTCTCACATATGAGCAGCAGCAGCAGCAGCAGCAGCAGCAGCAGCAGTAGCAGCGAATGAAGAGAGCCAATGACCCCAGGGTACAAAAGGCTTTAACTAGCAGTAGGTGTCTCTCAATCTGTCGAACTGCAACAGCCAAGCTTGTTAGTCACACTAGTGGGATTGCTCTCTTACACACACACACACACACACACACACACACACACTCACACACTCACACAAACACGCACAAGTGTCCCGTGGATAGACTTAATCCAACCATTGAATACAGCAAGCAGCGATAGCAGAACTGGGTCAGTTCTAGAGAAGACTGTGGTGTGAAACCGTTGGCCCTTGGGCTGGATTGAGGTCTGAACTTTAGCTGACCCCCTGAACAAGTGCAAATGTACAATAAAACCTTGGAATTTGCCGGATGAAATCTCTTCGAATTAATGCTGTCAGCTGTCAGCTGATGAGGCTAAAACATGGGCTTCAACCACAGGAAGAGTATTTTTGGGCATGGATAAAATAGAGTAGCTGTAATTGGGTTTTCTTCATGCTGGGATTAAAGAGGAGAGGAAGTTTAAAGCTGAGGACCTGGGAACGAGGATGACTCACTCCTCTCGCGGTTTGTACTTCACACAGACATTTTAGGAATAATCCTGCAGGTAAAATGTTTGAGGGGGAATACTGAATAATAGCCAAGTAATCCTGTATTTTTTATGTGTTTCTGTTTTTGCACTTCTAGAGATTTGCAGTGTTTTGGTTTGTTTTCATAGGTTTTCCAAATAAAACAGCAAACTACATCTTTTGTCCATACCTTCTATCAGCAGGTCAATATCATTAGCCTGTAGCTTTCAAATTCAAGCAGGATGTGACAACCCTGTGTTTCAGATTGGGTTAGGGTAAACACAAAAACTCCAGATCCCTCCCTGTTTACATCTTTTTCTTCTGGAGGTTTTGAAATCACAATGGAGTTTGACAGTGTTTACCTTATGGAGTCAAAGGATACAGACTATCTCTGAATCGATAATTAGTGTAAGACATTTTATTGCAGTTACAAACCATCCTGTGGCTGGAACACACCATCTCAAATGCATTTCTAACAACAGGTTCCTGAAGCCAATGTCAGTCTAAAACCACGAACATAGTAAACATAAACACAACATCCTTCAATGAAGCCTGAATGTTGGCAGCCACAATTTAATATTTATAATGCATCACTTCATCTTGCCAGGATGAATAATGGCAGAACTGCCACTACACAGATTAATCTCACTGTGTTAAACACTTCCCTCTATAGGAAAATTCAGCCATCACATTTTATGTGACATTCTTAATGTGCTCAGTTGTTGGCCAGAAATAGTATTGTGATGGAAGGAAATGGAAAACTGAATGTTAAAAACAAATATGTAGTTAAAAGGGGTATAGCGCAGCCATTTCGTCTGTGAGTACAGTTCTTACTTTTCTGGTTCCACCCGTGTACAGTTTGAGGTTAGAATTTAAGTGGTAGTGCTTGGCCACAAATCAATTGAGCGCTAGAATATTGCCTTTTGTGGAGCCAATTCAAAGTGTCATTACTCTTTGTAATGGTAACACTCTGCACCATTAGGCTTCAGCAACTAGTCAAACGGATGGTTCATGTGAAATTTGTATAACCGAAAATGCAAAGTGGCTTTTTATACCACAGTAAAGGCCAACAGTTACAGAGACAAAAGAGCACTTTGCAATTTTATATATTTATTATAAATGTGTGCATATGTGTGTCGGAATTGGAGGAGGGAGAACAGTAGTGGTCATGGTCTGTGTGTGTTTATGTTTATGATACCCTTTATGATACCTTGGGTATGGGTAGTCTACGAGTGTTGTTATGTTTCCCGAAGACAGGATGGATCTTATACATGTTTTGTAAATGTTTGTTCATATTTATGTCAGATCTTCCATGCTTTGTTTGTGTGTGTGTGTACTTATTCGGATGTGCGTCCTTATTATCTATCTCCAGCTGCAGCTAGTAGGCAGCTCATCCCACTCCTTACATTAAAGCTGATGTATGCTTATTGAGGAGCCAGAGGCAGAGGCTGGAGACCTGATTTATAAACCAATACAGCTTGTTTTATGGGGGATTGATCTGGCTGTGTCTCTATCAGTGAAGCGTTCTTCTTGTCTTTATTTAGAGTGACAGCAGGTAATAAAGGTATGACAGTGAAAGAGAACGATGAAAGTGTTTACAATTATATTGTTTAGTGCTATCACCTTTTTCTGACATTCATATATTATGCTGTATTCAAGACAAGCTGAAAACCCGTTTTTTTTTATCAGGAAAACATAAATTACCAACATTACACACTGTAGACACAAAGCATTCAAAAATTATTTATAAAGTAGCCGCTTATCAAATTGAAGTAGAATACAACACACATAAATCATCAAATCAAATAAATCATATTCTGTGTGCGCTGCTTTCAGTTTGCAGAATGTCACATGTACAGATGACACAACATGTAGTGAGTTGTGAAACAATCTCACCTCAGGCTTCATATAGTAGAATTTCTGGGGTATTTGACAAAAGATGATAAAGATAAGATGAAATTTGAGCAGTTGTCAAGGACTTGTATATACTCAGTATCTTTTAAGCCATCCTCACCAGATTAAAACCTTATGTTTAAAGCTTATTCTTGACCCTGAAAACAAGGATGAGGTTGATTATTGGTCTATTATTTATTGAGTACTTCACAATCCAGTCTCAAGCAGTTTCTTCATGTTAATCTGATATTAGTCTCTAAATAGCAGTGTCTGTCAGTTTTAGATAAGTTGTTAATGCAGTTGACATTACAGTTTCTAATAGATGTATGTTTTATAGACATTAATATGTCTATAGTAATAAATTCTATGTGTCATAAATTGTCTCTTTATAGATGTCATTGACAGCATAAAAGGGCCCAATTAATTTTTTTCCCATACAACATGTCATTTGTACATCTGGCCCCAGAACTCAGTATGTGTGTGTGGCTGCATGGCTTAAGAGTAGGTTTGTGTAAGAAGCCCCTTCCTCCTGAGTGTTAACAGCAGCAGGACCAGATCATGGACTGATTAACATTATTTGAGTGTCAGGGCACCAGAAGACCCCAGGGTGTCAGACCCAAAACCTTTGCACCTGAATACCGTCTGTCTGCTGTCTCTCTCTCTCTCTCTCTCTCACACACGCACACACACATACACACACACACACACACACACACACACACACATACACCGGTCGAAACACATACACCTGCACACAGAATCAACAAAGATGCCACTGACCTCATATTGGGTTCTTTTTCTCACTGTTACTTTCTTTGTCTCCTTTCAATCAGCCCAAAGTTCAAAAGAAATTGTACTGTCAGTGAAAGCACCTGCAGCTTCTATACACACACACACACACACACACAAATGTCACTCTCTCAGTGGTCCAGAAGTAACTGGGGTCCAGTTCATGTGTGAGGATATGAAAGGGATAATTTTGTTTTATGCTGTGTGTGTGTGTGTGTGTGTGTATGTATGTGTGTGTCATTTTCAAATCTAGCTGATACTGATCTGTCTTCCAAGGAGAGAGAGTGGTCAGAAATTCTATCTTTAGTTGTCTTTTCATAAAAATCAAATTTGATTTGTTGACACTGGGGCATCATCTGTCCTTAACAATAAGCAAATTTAATTAAAATTTTATTATTAAAGTCTTAACTCTGGGCTTTCATTGATCAAGTTGTTGTTATTAAGTTATTATTACAATACACTTTCATTATGACAGTTATGATCATGTCACATATGAGTCAGTCTGTGTTAGGGCTATCAATACATTCATAAAACAGTAAATCTCACATTAAAACATAATAAGACATTAAAACAATAACATATTTTGTTGCATCAAAAACCAAACCAATACATGTTGTTGCCAGTAAATAATTTGCTTCTGATCAGTATTAAAAACCCTAGAGGTTGAAAGACAGAAGTAAGTTTCCATTCAGAGATGACATGATTGACAGTTCATTAATATCATAAGATGAGGATTGAAGTGTATATTCCCATGCCACCTGATTTTGTATTACTCAGTCTAGGCTCATACTATAACCTCTTGTACTCGGTTTTAAAGTGTTGTATTAGTTATCATATTGAGAAGTGTACTGTTTCTTTACAGTAGCATATATTCTGTATCTAAGACCTTGCAGCAGATACTACAATAATAACTTTATTTTCCTGACGGTGTGATTAGTCATTTCGAATAGACTTATCAGCGATGCACTGCAAAAGTAAGGCCCAATGCATATGTTAGATTTATGGAGTTTAAAAATCTTGCTCTTTGTTCTTTGGTAACTAAACAAAAAAGACTTTGTTCATGTTTCACTAGAAAAATTATGCAGCACCTACAATTGAACTGAATATTGTCTCATGCACAGCAGGTAGATGGGTGCCTAGGAAAACAAAGTTTTTACCTAAGAAGGTAGTGAACTTTTGCATATTGTCAGTCCTACCTCTATCAAACCAATTTGGACACCACACAGTCGAGAGATTTTCACATTTCGACATTTTAAATCATGAAGAGAAAATGGGCATTTTGTGTGTTTTCATTTGCATTTCGGAAAGTCACTCTCAGATGACAGAACAAAATGAACGAAATATAGTTTGTGTGTTTGTTAGTGCTGAAATATGCCTTCATGCACGTGTTCATAGTTAATATACAGTAAGAGGTTGAACAGATGTAATGTGTGCCTTTTGTTCTGGGTGTTGGTACACACGTGATCAAAAAGTGGAGGGTTTCAATCTTCCTATTAATAATAATGATACATTCAGTGCAATATGAGAATACACCACTTCACTCAGTCAGATTGTCATTCCAACATATTAATGGAGGTACATGTAAACATTGCATTGTTGTTTCTATTTTATCTACATTCTTTGTTACACAATCTCTTAGCTAAGAAAGAATGAGAGGAAGAGAGAATTTGTGGACTTCTTGGCATTTCGGTCAGCTTTGCACGGACAATTTCCTCGCATCTGCAGTTTGCCCTGCAGGGAGGGGAAAAGGTTTTTTGTCGTAGGCCTGAGGAGACGGGGGGGTGGACAGGTATCTAGCCTCTCTGTGGGTTCCACTACAGGACAGTAGTCGAGTGCAGGAGGAGGGAAACCTCAGCTTCTTTTAAAAAATGCAGCAGGCACAGGAAGAGAAGACAAACACAAAGAAAAAGAACAATAACTGCAGTTGATTAAGTAAAAGGGGTTTTACACCTCTGGTTTAACTGTTTGGGTGCTCCTGAGGGTCACCTACTGGAAAACAAGTGATTTGTGGTGTCTATATTTGAGACTGGACCATCACAGTCTTTTGCAGTGAATAACTAAGGAAAAACGCATGATAAGCCTCTACAGGACCTTCAGACACTGCATATAATTTGAAAAGTATTGCAAACAAATATACAACTGAAGGTGGTGCCATAGATTTCCATTTCATTTCACTCAGGACATCCAGCACATATATCTTTTCTTGTGCATGCATATAATTTGGTTAGCCCACATCTGACCTCATCTCCAACAAGACAGTAGGAAATCTGCACTGCAAAATCTCAATCTGCCTTTCTCTTGCTTTTAAGTAATCACACAGATGTCTGGCCATCCAAAGCCTGCCATGTTGAAGGCTGAGCAGCCCACACACGCAAACACACGCACCGACACAGAGTGTTCTGATTTGTCTGTCTGATGGTGCTGTCAGTGAGCCTGGATGTCAGAGAAAAGGAATCTATTACAGGATCGATTTGGCCATGCAATTAGGTGGCAATAGGAATTTCTCATTTCACTTTTCTCTCCGTAACGCTCGTCTCTCGGGATCTTTGAAGGAGGGATAAAGTGATATACTGTGATGGCTGGCAGAGGAATAGAAAAGTGGCGAGATTATGAGAGGAGGAGGGAGGAGGAACTCTGTGTGTAGTTGTGGTGCATTGACAGATGTGGAAGGTGTTGATGTTATCCATAGAAGCACATAAAGAAAGACTGGTAGATGGGATCATATTTTTCTGTGTGTGTGTGTGTGTGTGTGTCTGTGAGGATGTGTGTGTATGTACTCGTTCTTCAATTTTTGTGAGACACAATTCTGCTGGAGTGAGAACATTTTGACAAATTGAGTACAATGGTTCTCACTTTTTAGACTCCTACTTAACAGTTTTAGGGTTGGTTAGAGTTGGGGTTAGGCATTTAGTTGTCAAGGTTAAGGTTAGGGTGTCTAGGGAATGTGTGTGTATGTGTGTTTACTGTATGTAATTAAATTCATCATTTGGGTTATTTAGTTTATGATTCAGCTATTGCTCATGCTTCTCCTCAGCCCGCTCGTCCTTCTTCTATACATGATCTAATTTTCCCGTCTCATTTTCACTATATACAGTAGGAGCTGCTCGCTAATTATCTATCCTGAATTTGCATTTATTTAATAAATAAAGAAACTTCCTTTTTGCATCAAAAGCATTTTGTATGTATGATGTGCAAACGTGTTTGTGTTTAAAGGAATGTCTTTTTACATCATCCAACTCCAACATGCATTCATGTTGTTGGTTGAGCTTTAAATGCTGCACTTCCTCAGTTTTGCTAGGGACTAATTTCTAGGGATTTTCAGCGAATTGCAGTGGTGTGTGGCCAAGATGTTTCCGTTGAAATACGAACACTGACAACAGCTATTATGAGTCATAGTACTTGAGGCAAAATTATCTCTGAGCTCGTTCAGAGAATGTCAGTTTTTCCTGTTTTGTTTTGTTTGCTTCTTTTGCATCATCTGAAATCTTATTTTTCTCTCCCAAAGTCCCACACTTATAAATGTAAGACACTCTGGACTAATGTTTTGAAACCTACTAGCAAAACTGTGGAATCAGCAGGTCATTCTAAAGCTCTGATTGCATATTAACCAATGCAATTGTCTTGAACAAAAAGATTAAGGATATGCAGTCGATACATCACAGGAAAGTAGTGGCATGCAAACTACTTTCGAGGAGAAAATACAGTGTATCGCTTAAGAACTTGACTCAATTGGTGGCATTCAGTCTAAAGATTTACTTCCCCACATATCAAGAAAACTGCCAAGCCATCAGGAGTGTCAAGCTGAGTGGTAAATTTGTCTGATTTCCTAGTGTCACTGCGTAGTCCTACCTAATAGCAGTAAGCGTTTTGCATCAGGACAGAGCCTGGCAGGACAGAAGAGGCCGGCAGAGAGATTTAATGATGCTTCCTCTGCCAGCTAATTAAAACCTTCCTCTCCTCCACTCTGTCATTAAGCAATGTTTTAACAGGAAGATGGGAGAGAAGGTAGCCTGGAAGCTTTTGTTTTGCAACTCTCCTGCAGTACCAGGTGGCAGTGTGTGGGTGGTGAATATAGGGTATATGTAGTGTGTATATACACAGTCTGTGATAGATGATTGTCTGTATTTGCGTGTTTATGACATGAGGCATAGGTGTTTGTCAGCACCACTACTTGCCAAAGGCTCACCCTATATTCAGTGTTGCTCTGATTATATTGCCTCTAAGGGGGTGATTCTGAAGACACATGCAAACATACACACTTGCAGCTTGTCGAAGCACAAATAAAGTCTTACCCAATATTCATTCTTCTCCACACGCTCTTCGTGCCTGTGGATAGGCTAATGGGCTGCGGCATCATCTTCTGACATGAGGCGTTTTTCTAATACGTTTGAACTGCTGGATGACTCTACTGGGGTTTAATTGCAAGGGAAATACACAGATATGTACTTAATTAAATCCCTTTACGGAGCCATGTTGTCTTATATTTGCATTCTGTTTAGAGGTGGAGCTACCCTGTTAACTATGCTGTGATTTACAGAAGAGCGTCTCGAATCTGTATCAGGGAACATTCAGGATTTTTTTCTCTCTCTGTGTGTTTTTTTTATAGCAGAGACATGGGCTGGCTCAAGGGAGCTTTTTTTGGCTCAGTGAACTTGTTTAAGAGCTGCACATTCAACAACTTTTAAATTATTTCAATATGCTTATTTTGATATATTGTGTCTGCTAGAGGGAGTACCTAGCCCTAGAGCCTTGCGACTGTATTAAACTTTATTATGCAGGCTTTAAGCTGCGTCACAACTGCGTTATGGCAATACACTAAAGTCAAAGTACAATGTGGAGCTCAAATATCATGGCAATAATCCTTCTTAAATAGGAAAACACCTTCTTTGGCTCTTGAGTTGCTTAATTTGTGTGGTTTTAATGCAGTTTTAGCCTTTTTATTCTGCCTCTCTCAGTTCAACAACTGTACAGAGTTGACAGATTGGCCAATACTGTAAACAACGAGTTTACAAAAGCTGCAGGGTTATCGTGGTCTAACAACCTCAGGCAGCAGCACCATGTCAACCCAGTGGTTCCTCTCCTGCAAAGGCCCTTTGTCATACCATCCTCCACATTGTTCTCTCCGTACATTCTGCTGCCAGAAAACTAATATTTCAAAACAAACAAAAAATAAAACATTCACATGGTGATCCATCTATACTGTGTGTGAACACTACACATACATTTCAGGTGCAAAATTATTGGTGTTCCTGAGTTGACATCATTCAAACATTTTAAGTGTTACGGTACATTTTCTACTTAACAATGAGATAAATAATTTAAAAAAGCCCTTTAAGCATTTAAACTTCGTGCCAATCATTATGTAACAGACTATAGGTTCTGCTTTTTCTTACTCTTCTTGCCAGTCAGCCATTGTCTTCCATGTATTTCAGTATAGTGTGAAAATCAAACTGAAGGCACATGCAGTTAAATATAGTTTTGTAATTTATTTTTTTCTCAGTGCTACATGATTTCCCTTCATAATGCTGTAGACATCAGATACATTCTTAGTTTCTGGAAAGGCAGAAACATGCTTTGAAAAATGATCTCTATTCTTTGTTCCTATTCATAGTTTCTCTCCATTTGATGACACTATAGTATCAGAAGATGTGCAGCTTGTGATCAGGGAACATGAATGCTCTTAAAAAACTGCTCTTATAGAATCTAAAAAAGGAATGGCATCTCTGAAAAGCTGTGCATCCATTGCGCTCTATTACATTGTTATATTAGCCTTGTGTCCACTATGTTGGTCTTGTGTTTATTCTGTTGGGAATGTGAAGTTTTCATTGGTTGCTTCCTGATATTCTATAGCTATATAAGCTTGTTGAATTTTTGTTTATTAGAATTTGATTCAGCCAAAAACATGTATACATAAACATGTTCTACTACTGCAGTGGGGTTAGTTTTTGCAGTTTTACAGTTTTGTGCATCCCTGTTCACCTGTGATAGAAAAAACAAACCCTTTAATTTGCTGTGGTTACTTACATGCACTGAAGCCTCATTAACACCAGTGTAGCTCATTACCTGGAGCCAGGTATAATACTAATCCTGGATTTAAAAAGAAAAGCTACATGAAATAGAATTCGCAAGGCCTTCATGTGACAGCGGTATGTGCATGACAGACTATGATAGAAACTGCCCCTTGTGGTGGATCCATTTAGCAATTGGAAGCCACATTGCCTGGACCAACGGCATCCAGCAGTGGCAGTGACAGCTTTAATTTGGAAGCTGGCGGCCAACATGATTAGCAAACTGTAGGAGGTTTTTACAAAGTGGACCAACACCAATGACTGCCCACAGCGTAGGAGGAGAGGAGCACAGCACCGGCAATGAGAAGATTGTTAAGGCTGATAACCTGAGGCTGTGAACATAATGTGAGAAGCTGCTCTTAACAGGTGTTATATTTATTATTTTGGCATTTTCTGTTTTGTTTTAATGCATATAAATAAAAAACGTACAGGTACAAATGCACAGTATGCACAAACCATGTGCTCATTACATTGGACAAGATGTAGCACATGTAAATATGCATAAAACGCACAATATTTTCAGATATTAGACATTGACAGACACAGTAAATTCTATGTATATACACACACACACACACACACACACACACACACACAACTGACACTTTTATTTTATATGCAAGCAGAGACTCAGCCACCGCTTCATTTTCCAGTTGGCAGGGAGTTGATGTGTTCAGATATGATTTATTGATCATGTTGAGCATATTAGTTTACCCACTGTGTTCAGTTAAAAAGCAATAATACATTTTACACCCTCTGTTCTATATGAATGCAGTAACACTAAACTAATTATGCAAACCGGGGACAGCAGTGTGATTTGTAAAAGCCTGAGCTGGTTGTCGAGTACGAGCCACCTTCAGCAAGATCTAGAGAATATTATCAAGTAATACGCTGCAATTCGATTAATTTAGACACACCTAATCCTTCTACATTCAGTGACTAACTATATATGGGAAAAAGCCATCGGGCAGAGAGACCGTATGTGTTTACATGCCACATTATCCCACCTAATGGCTATTGTCTTACTCACTTTCCAACATCCCTCATCATGTCAATGCAACTTTTCTCTGAAAATCATTTAATGATTCAGAAACCCCTTTACGTGTTGCTGGCTTTATTGTATAGTATAAATTTTAATATATAATTTTATTCATTGTTTCCGTTTTCTATCAGTCTACACTTAACACATGATGCTAAACTGAAAATGGTTTAGTCTTTTCTCTTTAGCCATTTGTTAGTTTAATTAAGGAAAGCAGCCTCTCATTTAGGTTAAATAATGGGATTTACTTATGAAAACACAACCAAAGTAGTTGCAGAATTTTCCCTGAATCCTGTATGCAAGTAATCCAAATAGTGTATGTGGTTTTACACATACATTTATGTCTACACACAATTCAGAGGCACTGCATATTTGCCACTCCTAGGTCTCATATTAGGCCAATCGTTATTAATTTCCCCTCATCGTACACTATTATGATTCTGTAATAATAAAAAAAACATATTAAACTAAAATGAAAAGAATAGCAAAGGATTTAAGGAAATATAGCATTCATCAGTTTTTTCCCTCTCTCCCATCAGTGGTAATTGATATTTGAGGCCTCGTTTTGTGCCCTGGCCTCCTTTTCTTGAAATGAGCTTTTGGAGCGCAGAGAAAACAGCTGAGGCGGTGGAAATGGAATTGGTTGTGTGTCAGTGCATGAGAGAGCGGGATTATCCCAGCGTAATGTCAGCCTTATTAAACACTATTACAGTCTATAGATCAGAGAGGGATCTAAAAAGGATATACTGCCTGCTCATCTTTGTGTGGAAGTGTGTGTAAATTAGGATTATATTCCCATAAATGAGAGCTTTTTATTAAACATCAGATATGATCCAGTGAATTGGATCCACCGCCGACTCTCAGAATGTAATATGTTTTAGGATTTTAGCAGAAGTAGCAGTAGTCATACTAGTGTATTTGATATTGTAAGTAACTGCAGTATGTAGAACTTTAATTTTGTCCCACCAGTACAACAATGCAAATGCTTATTTTAGTTTTCTTCTAAGAAAAATGAGGCAAAAAACACACACAGCCATAAGCCAGCCATATACCATAAGAATGATCACACTGGACTAAATAACTAGTTTTACTTTGATTTTGTAATTTAATGTATGAAAATGATTTCACCAGACACAAACAAGCTTTGGTATAAAAGATGTTTTAGCAGTGTGGTGGTTGTCAATGCCAGCACTACATACCAGCAGCCTGCGGCAGATTAAAGCAGCTATATATATGCTCCTGCTGTTCTTTTATTTCTGAAGACCAGCTGTTAGTCTGCTCCTGTCAGATGAAGGTACAATACTGTCTGTTGTCAAAAAATTAAAAATAAAACAGCAAATGTTGAGAAACAACTGACATAGTAGTATAGATATAACCACATATTCATATTTCACAAAAACTTGCTTGGTATTCATGAAGTCAGAACCAGCGATCATGCAATCTTCTGACAGCATTACTTTTTATTTTATATCTCTGTCTTTTGTTATTCTGTTGTCAGGCTGTTATAACTTAATTTTTTCTTTTGGTTCTCAAGGGAGTAGTGACATTTTCTTTACACATCATGATGGAATATCAGCTAGTCACTGTCGTCCACACCCAGAAACCCTTGGTTTTATTAAAGTTACAGAAAATGATGTGATTTAGAATCACATTTCTAACTTACACACAAAAATCCCTTCTCACCTGCAGGTGGTGTGTGTCTTCATCAACCTCAGGTCTTCTACCAGAGGCCTGGGAGTTTGAAGATTCTGTGCAGTATCTTAGCAGGCATTTCACTCTTCTAGACAGAGACTTCTGATGCCATTGTCATTGTTGTCGGTCTGGGATTTGTTGGAGCCACTCTCTTAGCTTAGGAGTCACAGTTCCACTGGGATCACTTTAGCCTTCATCTTCCACATCCTCTCCACTTCCTGTCTCAGTGATGATTTCTCCAGCTTCTCATACTCCTTCTTTGTGGTGTTGCTGTCACTTGGGACTGCTATGTCTATCACCACTACCTCTTTCTTTTCTTTGTCTATGACCACATTGTCTGGTTGGTTCACCAGTACCTTCCTATCTGACTGGATTTGGAAGCCCCACAATATCTTAGCCATTTTTTCGCCACAACCTTCTCCCATCTGGTCTTGGGAGGGTCTAGCGCAGATGTTCCAGCCATTTGGTTCTGCCACTTGAGCCTCTGGTGTTGTTCCCTATGGGCTTCTGAGTTGCGCTTATGTACTGACCTATGTGGACCTGTGGCTTAAGAGCTGTGGAAGCTGATAGGATGTTGCATGTTGTGGAGAGGCAGGTTATTGGTCGGCAGTTAGATGGTGCTGTCCCTTTGTGGGCATCTGTCATGATCAGCACTGCCCTTCCATGTGTTAGTGGGGTAGGAGCCTTCTGCTACTGTAGCAGCTGGTTCATGTATACAATGCTGTGATGGTGACTGATTCCTGTGGTCTGTCCTCGATCAGTCCTGCAGCCATTGACCACTGGTGTTACCTGTCTTCTTTTTCTCCCAAATGTTCTTCCAGTACTGTTCATTTTCTGCTTTTGGTGGCTCTGCTCTGTCAATGTTATAGCACTATAGCTGGGAATACAACTTGGAGAACAGGGCATTCACTTTTTAGTCTCTGCCTCTTTGGTGTATCTGCTTAGCCTTGTTGCAAGTACTGTAAGCTTTTGTTTAGCAGTCTCTGGGGCCTAAGGTGGTGATCTGTACTGCCCTCCTTGACTGTTGCAGCCACGCATCTCTTGAATTACAGTTGCTGTAGCACATACCAGATCACTGGTCTGAGTTATGATGGTAGTTGGTATTACCATAAGGGCTTTGTTGGCTTCTGCTAACATACAATCTGATGGCACTTTCACACTGACACTTGGTAATCGGTCCAGGGGGTTGATGGTAACCTCTAGTGGACAGGGTGTGGTGGATAAGGATCCAGCTTCTGTCGTTGGTTACAGTTGTTCCTCTGGGGCATCTTCTTTTGCCTGGGTTGTCATGTGTAGTTGGTCTGTCTCTGTTTGTCATAGTAACTTCCATCCATCCATCCATCCATCCATCCATCTATACCCGCTTATTCCTTAACCAGGATCACAGGGATCTGCTGGAGCCCAATAGGATCTTCCTCTTTACCATATTAAAGCATTCGGTAACTACTTGTTTCTGAGTTAGTATGGATGCTTGTCTTCTTTGCACCCTAGTTCCCTCACACCTTTCATATATTCCTTCCCATGTGGTCTGCATTTCATCAGATCCAAGTTCTCACCTTCTGTCCATAAATAATTTATTCCAGTAGCCTACTTACTGTCAGATTGTCTTGTTATGCAGACCTTGTTGGTTAGGGTGACATCTGAGCTGGCATGACTCTGCTAGTTCATGTCTCTCTCATATCTGAGGTAGGCAGATATGAGGTGCAAGGTCACGTGTTTTTTATATATATATATAAATATTTATATATATATATATATATATATATATATATATATATATATATATATAGTGGTGTGAAAAAGTGTTGGCCCCCTTCCTGATTTCTTATTTTTTTGCATGTTTGTCACACTTTAATGTTTCAGATCATCAAACAAATTTAAATATTAGTCAAAGATAACACAAGTAAACACATCATGCAGTTTTTAAATGAAGCTTTTTATTATTAAGGGAAAACAAAATCCAAAACTACATGGCCCTGTGTGAAAAAGTGTTTGCCCCCTAAACCTAATAACTGGTCAGGCCACCCTTAGCAGCAACAACTGCAATCAAGCATTTGTGATAACTTGCAATGAGTCTGTTACATCGCTGTGGAGGAATTTTGGCCACTCATCTTTGCAGAATTGTTGTAATTCAGCCACATTGGAGGGTTTTTGAGCATGAACCACCTTTTTAAGGTCATGCCACAGCATCTCAATCGGAGTCAGATCAGGACTTTGACTAGGCCACTCCAAAGTCTTAATTTTGTTTTTCTTCAGCCATTCAGAGGTGGACTTGCTGGTGTATTTTGGATTATTGTCCTGCTGCAGAACCCAAGTTCGCTTCAGCTTGAGGTCACGAACAGATGGCCAGACATTCTCCTTCAGGAATTTTTGGTAGTCAACAGAATTCATGGTTCCATTTATCACAGCAAGTCTTCCAGGTCCTGAAGCAGCAAAACAGCCCCAGACCATCACACTACCACCACCATATTTTACTGTTGGTATGATGTTCTTTTTCTGAAATGCGGTGTTACTTTTACGCCAGACGTAATGGGACACACACCTTCCAAAAAGTTCAACTTTTGTCTCGTCAGTCCACAGAGTATTTTCCCAAAAGTCTTGGGGATCATCAAGATGTTTTCAGACAAAACCGAGACGAGCCTTTATGTTCTTTTTGCTCAACTGAGGCAAGTGAGGCCTGCAGTTCTTTGGATGTTGTTGTGGGGTCTTTTGTGACCTCTTGGATGAGTCGTCGCTGAGCTCTTGGGGTAATTTTGGTCGGCCTGCCACTCCTGGGAAGGTTCTCCACTGTTCCATGTTTTCACCATTTGTAGATAATGGCTCTCGCTGTGGTTCGCTGCAGTCCCAAAGCTTTAGAAATGGCTTTATAATCTTTTCCAGACTGATAGATCTCAATTACTTTCTTTCTCGTTTGTTTTTGAATTTCTTTGGATCTCAGCATGATGTCTAGCTTTTGAGGATCTTTTGGTCTACTTCACTTTGTCAGGCAGGTCCTATTTAAGTGATTTCTTGATTGCGAACAGGTGTGGAAGTAATCAGGAATTGAACTCAGGTGTGATAAACCACAGTTAAGTTATGTTTTAACAGGGGGGGTAAACACTTTTTCACACAGGGCCATATAGTTTTGGATTTTGTTTTCCCTTAATAATAAAAACCTTCATTTAAAAACTGCATGATGTGTTTACTTGTGTTATCTTTGACTAATATTTAAATTTGTTTGATGATCTGAAACATTAAAGTGTGACAAACATGCAAAAAAATAAGAAATCAGGAAGGGGGCCAACACTTTTTCACACCACTGAGTTTCCTGTGCCTTTAAATATGTGTAACTCTTGATGATGTCAGTCTCCAGTCTATTTCTGTCAACACACTATCACACTAGGCTCAGGTTCTTCATCAGTACTCAGTCTCAGACATCTCACATCTCACCATGCATCCTGTTGTTCAGGTGAAAATTGAGCTCATGTGCTCTTGGAGAATCAGTACAGGGTAGCGCTAACACTAAAGCCAAATTATGTTACACTAGATGGCAGGCAGCTGAGCCAAAAGAAGTTCAACTCTCAACATTTGGCTCCTAAAACAACAGAAACCAGCTGCTGTTTGTGTTTCGGTTATGATCTTTAAAAATTGAGCAACAACAAACACAAGCTTCACAGTCTTGAATCTTTACAGATAGCTGCTTAGACATGTGTCAGCATGCTTCTACATGCAAACATACACACACAATCTTGCGTCCAAGTTTATGTACCACTAATTTGCAACAGCTAATATATTTTAAAAATATATAATAAATGCAATTCTGCCAGAATAGCTTTCTAATGATCGTGAAAAATGTTACTAATGATCTCATCATCCATCCCCAAACCTGCACCGTAACCTAAACTGGCTCTAACTCTAAGCTGAAAACTGTCTTACATACATACAAACATAGAAAGACACTCACAGACACATACTTATGATTAGAATATTTCCTCTTACCCTTCATCAACACTCCAACAAAACACACTCAGTAGCATATTTAATTACAGTGACCAGCTAAACATACAATTAGGAACCTGTGAACGGTAGAATGCTGTCACTTCAGCAGCAGCAGCCAATTAAACCCCATAGCAGAGGATTTACACAAATAAATTGTAAATATAGAGACTGACTTAAGCCTTTGTATGTAACTGCCACAGCATGACTACAATTGGCAGGCAAGATCCCCCACTTTACTGTGCTTAGACCCTTCCCTACTATACTGGAGATGGTAAATAACTAGAAAAATTGAATGCCTGTTTTGTTTTTTGGCTTTTTTACAGGCAACTGAATGCCTGTACTAAATGCCATCCGTACTTTGGAACACTTTCAGGCTCTGCTGTACTGTATCTTCAAACATCTTTTGGTCATACATTGCCAGAGTGCTGAAGACTCAATCTGTTCCACTCATCAGATGTCATTTTACTACATTGCTGATGATATGTGCTAACGGAACTGCAGAGACATAAACGAACATTAGTAAAAATTAGTGAGCTTGAGGAAGTGTGTGTTTGTAATTTCACTGAGCGTGGAGAGAGAGTGTGTTGTCCTTAGATCATTAACAAGAGAAGCTTGTGCTCCAATTGTGCTCATTCTCTCCTAATTACTGGCAAATGTTTCCCGCTAGTCTCATGAAGGTACACTCCATCATCCCAGATGACTACACTTGGATTGCTTTCTGTTCTTTGCTGAGCAAGTTATCCTCAGTCACAAACTCCACCTGGTCAACACAGAGTGTACAGCCACATGCCAAGTATGAAATAAAGCAAGTACGTTCCCTTTTTAGACTAATAAAGGCAGAATTTTGTCTGATTAGTCATTGTTACTTAAAGTTACAGTTTGCAACAGCATGATATAAAATACACTTTTCAACAAAAGTTTTCTGCAGTGTACTTACAGTTCTTATCGTACACTCTAACACTGGTGCAGAACAGAGCAGTTCCACTAACAAACCTAAAGGGCAGTAAAGAGCAATGCAATCAAAATAAAAAGATTTGCAGCATAGAATTACTTCTGTTTTTTTTTTATTTATTACATTTTCATATATTTACAGTCCAACTTATTCCAATTTATTTTTTAAGCATGATATGTCAGGCATTTTGTTCTTCATAGATGATGAGGGCTATGATTAAATTGATGTAAAAATGTCTTCCTGTAATGTCCAGCTGTCACCAGTTGCATCAAGTATCAAGTAATAAATACTGTTTAAATAATAGTAATAACAATTTGGCACCATTGTTGTTCAGTATGCTGAGTGTCACAAACTAAATTCCTACAGTAGTTTAGGTATTGACCCTTTTTCGGACGTCAGAATTGTCATAAAATTTAACAGCCAGCTTGCAATGAAATTAACTGAGCACATTTATGTTCTCCATAGACTAGTCTTAAACCTTTGTGACCTCAACTTTTGCTTTATCCTCAGGCCAAAATGTTAACTTCGCTTATTATTTCTCATAATATCATAGGCAGTTTGCAGCACCTTGACTGTCATTGTTTACACAAGAACCTTCTAACATCTTATATAAGTCTGTGTTTTTACAATTAATAGTTACAGTTGTTCTACTGTGTAGATAACTGGTAATCTCACCAGTATTGTTAAGTAAACACACACCTGTTTGTCTTTACTCTCCTGCTTTGTCAATTTAAGTGACACTTGCTCTTATCAAGTTGTTCCTAAATACATACAACACCTGTGCAACACACTGTCGGACAGAGAAATGTTCTCACTTGTCACAAGCTACGTGACGTGTTGCATCCTTACAGCAGCTTCTTTGAAATAAAAACTGACACTTTTCACCAACACACAGTTTCATAGTGTCATCATTAACAAATTTTTTTTAATGTTTCCTTTTTGTCTTTTTTCTTTTTCCAGATGTGGTCTGTTTTGCAGTATATTGGCTGATCTGAGGAGTAGCTCTATGAGGCAGTGCTTTAACAATAATTTTAAAGATGTTCTTCCACTGCTGCCAAAAAAAAGTTTGCAAATCAGCAGTTTAGTCAGTATATGATGAACCTGCTTATTATTTATGTTATTCCTTATACAACTTTGCATCAATGAATCTTTTTATTATACATAAAACTATATATACATACTGTAAGTCTGAGAGTGATAGTTAGGAAGGAAAAGGAAAATGAATGGAAGGAGAGAGGGGAAAAGAAGGGAGCCATTTAAAGTGACTGATCCATTTTAATTTCACTCCAGCTCCATTATGTTGCTGTTGATGTTACTAAAGGGCTGCCATGTCATTATCTCTCTCTTTTGTTTGTGCTGTTTTTGAGAAGACATTGCCGTTGTTTATTTTCCACAAGAAGGCCTTTATGCTAATGCGACCTCTGCTAAAGACGGTTTGCTGTCGATTTAACAGCATGTTAAAACCACAATCAGCATCAATCATGCGGAAAGAAGGCAGGGAGTGAAGGAAAGGTTTGGGGTTAGCTCGTGCTAATCTTCATAACACCTTCTAATAAATTCATTAGGCCTTTATACACACACATTGACAAGCCTTCTGTCTTCTTCAAGATGCATACAGCCTTATGAGTTTTATAATTAAACTGAGAATCAGTGAAAATGGTGTGATGGATATGAATATTTGTCAACAGTCTCTAAAAAAAAAAACATAGAACTTTCTAGTGGCAATATCACAAAATTTGCGAACTGGATTTCTGTTGATTACAACCCAGTTCTACCTAAATCATCTTCACAAAAGATTGAATCTGCTGTTAACACATTCACAGAGGAACAGACACAAAGTGCGGGTGTGTCTGCCGGAGCAAGAGGGAAACGTAACCACAAACGAGGAACAGTGAAAGTATTAAAAATGGACCAAGTATTTTACACTAGACCTGTGCCATGCATAGTTTGACCTACAACTGTTAACAACAGCCCTTAAATGTATGGATGTTTTAACCAAATCTTCTATATTCAAAGAGACAAGCCAGCTGTTTTTCCCCGTTTCAGGCCTTAAATCTAAATTAAACAAGTGCTGGCTGTTTGCTGTACAGATGTCAATTTATTCTGCAAGAAAGTAAACAAGCAATGTCAAAGTATTCATTCAAGGATTTCCTGCTTTGGACCGATGTGTTGAGAAGACTGACAGGCCAAACAAGTGTCATCACCATCCTTAAACTCCACCGTTTGCTGGGGGCAACAAGTGTCACATTCCACTAGTAGTTTATGGTGTCAGCACCCACTGGCCAACTCTAAGTGCTATCACAGATTTACTGTTGTGATCAGGCATCAGATATATCCTAATACAGGCCAGCACTGTCTGGGAGCCAGTCAGGGCATTGTCTCAGCAGTCCAACCCAGACTATAAAAGCAGTGTTTTACTGTCTATCCCAAAGCCTCTACCAGCGACTGTTTTGTCTCCAAAGTAAGATTGAGAGAGGAAGTCTGCTCTTGCTCAGAGTTAACGGATGTCTTTTGAGAGGTTTACTACTCTGTTAGTTCATTTTGCACAAGACTGTTTCTGCACTGCTATAAACATGGCCATAAAGGGATCAGTAGGGCTGACCTCTGTGAAGTCCATAAAAAGATCTTTGCCTCTGATAATGTCACTGATACAGGTTGCAGACAACTGGCTGCCTCTGAATGAGTCCATCCAGCAATGTCTTCAATGAAAACCGGCCAGTGCTCTCATGGCTTTTCTTTAATTTTTTTTTTTTTTTGGGAGTGTGTGTGTTTTCATCATTTCATTGTCTGGTTGTCAATGAACTCTTTTTCTCCCCTTTCTCAGTCTGTCACTCTTTGTTCCCCTCTTACTTTTATCTTCCTTATCAGTGCATTTGACTAAGCCTAATCCTAACATTGTAACTTTAAATAGAATAGAAAACACGTTGATGTCAGCTGTCTTTTGTTGTAAATGAATCACTGTGTAGTGTGGAAATGTACAAGACAATCCATTACATACAGCAGAAACCTACTGTGTTGTTAATATGGGATTTTTGTAAGAATGATTTGTGAAGTTTCATGCTGGTTCATGGGCTGTTTATCAAAAAAATTACAATAAATGCAACTTTTTGTAGAGACAGTCCACACGGTACAGACAACTACAATTATGTTGGTTTTTAGTGAAAGCATCCACTGGCAGGGAATAAGATGGCTGCTAGCAAGTAAATATGGGTGTAGACACAATGCAAGACTGAAAATGCTTTTCATTGTTTACTAAGCAAACCTATGTATTCAACATGTATAAACAATTAGCTTTGGTGAACTTTTCTTTTTTCATAAGAAAAATTCTACAAGGACCTTTGACTGAGAGCATAAGGAACAGTTGCGAAGAGAGGAGCAGGGTGATTGGTTGAGCCCTGGTAGAGAGATGAGGAATAGTAGAGTATGGAGAGTAGGAAGAGAGTCTGAAGGGGAGAAAACTGCAGGTGTCACCATGACAATAAAAGAATAAAACAAAAACAGAGTTAAGTTGAAGCTGAATTAACATGTGATGCCATAGTGGTGGAGAGCTCCAAGTGTAAGTGATTTCAATTCTTTATAAAGTCTCTAACACCTCCAGTCTGCATGTTGTCAGTGGAAGAGATCATTTGCTCTGATTATCTTTGTTAATAGTATTGTTTTTTTGCTAACAAAAATGGCCTGTATTAAAAGAGCTTAATACCTTCATTACCTGAGCTTCAATAACGAATCTCAAGTCATTGTATCTTATCAAAGCCATATTCAATGCAATAAACCCTCATCCTGGAAAATACCAGTCTAATTAAAGTGAATGGAAAAAATCAATGCAATAGATGAAATTCAAATAACTGTGGCAAAAGGCTACATGGAGACATAAAGGAACAAATTAACTAGAAATAGCGAATGATGCTTCTGATGCGGCTGAGTGGAGGGAGACTCAGTCCCCTCTCATCATCAATGAGGCAGGTTTGCTGTGTCCAACTTAGCATTCGCTACATTGCTAGTAATAGACCGCTTCACAAAACAACCACATGTGATGATCCCCAAATGCCATGATTGAAATTAAAATCAGGAAGCAATTAGGAGAAAGTGAATAGAAGGAGGGTAACAGCCACTGAAAGCATAAGACATGACTGAAATGTCAGGTTGTACACACTGGTGAGGTTAAACAAACACATGCGCCTGGTGTGAAAGGAAAGATAGATGGGATATAAGATCAAATTCATTTTTAGTTGTTCAAGATCACTTCAGATTGAGGGACAATGATGCCATAACAAAAACATACTAGATTACAGTGGAAAGAAAACATATGTCATTTCCTCAGTTTGTCATATGTCCTGCGCATATAACATAAAGCAAATGAAAAGCAATGTAAATACACTGTACACACATATATACAAAAGAGAAGAGAAAGTATAGTACTGTATGTATGTTGTACACATATACATGTAGATAAAGATAAAGATTCACTGCCTGGTTAGAATACAATAGCTGAAAGTATTAACTTGACATGACTTTTAATGATGGTGATATTGTGACTGATGATTATGATTATGATGATTGCAAGTATCATCAAAGATAAGCAAAGAAAGGAAGATCCACATATTTTATAGTGCAAATATAGTTATTAATAACTTGCTGAAGCTCTCACAAGAGGAAACCTGTTTTTCCTCTGTCACTTATTGAGCAAACACTTCTCAATTCTCAACACTTCAGCGGATGTGTGTTGGAGAGGCCCACTAATCCTCAAGTGCAAATCAGAGATAGCGCTCGCTGCTTTCAGCTAATGAAGAGAGGGAGGAAGGCTGATGAGTAAGAGACGGACTGGAAGGGAGAGGAGTGGAGGGCGTTTCACTTTGAGTGTTTGAGAGCGTTGTTTCTGATTACAGTGAAACTATTACCCGCAGGTTTCACAGTGCTATAGCTACTGCTTTTGTAAGAGCAGCTGAAGGAGAGGTGTGACTTTTCATCATCTCAAGTCTTGTAATGCATATGGCATTACAACTAGAAGCATGAAGTATGTGAGAACACAGACAAGTGTTGTTGGAAAAACCACAGATATGAATTGTTCCTCACTGTTATTGTAGCACAGTGTTATCTTAATGTATCTCAGTGATATCGGCAGCCTTTCTTTGTTTTCTTTGGAAGTGAGCATAAATATCATGTTGCATGAGAGAGGAGAATAGGGCTATAAATTTCTTCTTGTGGAATATGATGAGTATTAGCAAGAAGAGGGGACTAGACAATATTATTCTAATATCCAAGATACTGTATGTGTGGACAAGATGTGTTTCATGTCAGCAGCCAGAAAAAGCAATAAGTGCTATTTTTATCATTTTATAGTTTTCACAGATGGAAAACTGAGGAGGGCAATATTTGTGTTGAATGAAATAGAAAATAGGGCATGTGTCCGCCACCCCCCCCCATATGCAATAAGTTTCAGACTGCATCTCGCCTATAACGTCACCATCTCTGCAATGATCTCTCATCCTTTGCATCGCCTCCTCACCACGCTGCCTTTGATTTCAAGAGCTGAACTATTCTGCAACATTTGTTGATGTGGTTCTGCAAGTAAATGCTGCAGAATTGTGCTCCTCTTGGAATTGTTCTTCTTCGCTGACCACCAGGAGAGGAACCCACCATCATCGGCTAGACACCAAAAAGACTTTCATTCACTCATGCACAAACAAACATCTAGATAACTGTAAAAAAGGTTCTGCTGTACGTGTTGTACTACGCTGATTGGAACTGCAAAATAATACTGCAGAAATAATGATATGACATTTTTATGGCTATTCTTGATCACTGAAGTAGAGATGACAGGAATTGAGGGCAGACAGAGGTAGGGAATGACATTCATGGACATTCGCTGACTGGATATGAACCACGTTTTGACCAGGAATTGATAATAATCTAATATAATATAATATAATAATTTAGAAAACATATTGAGCTGTTTTCAGTCACTGCCATATTTTTTTTTCCCAATATAAAAATCACATTTAAAGACTACCTTGTGTACTGTAGGAATGGGGTTCATGTTAATGTTTTAATGAAGGAGAAATTTATTTTTTATTGGATGGCCCAGTTGAAATCTTTCATAATTAAATGTGTATTGATTGTGGAGGTTGGCTATATAACTTTTAGTGTCCACTGCCAACGTTTATCACATCCTTGCTACAGTTGAAAACAGTATGGGTATACTTACATTATACTTAGAGACATAACAGTCCAGATACTTTAAATAAAATGGTAACTGCATGGCTGACCGATGTGTTTACCTAGGCAGTAGAGTTCCAGCAGATGGTCATAAAGTACAGTAGAGACAGGAGAGAGACAGAGATGCAGACACACAGGTCTACTCCCCATATATGACCTGTCTGCTAGGTGCTCTGCTGTTGTTCAGGTCCAGTGAGTATGAAGTAGGAGGCCTCACCAACCAATCTGCTGCCACTGCGTCTCAGGACCCAGTTCTGGTGTCTGAGTCCTGGGCTTGAAGATGTTCTGGATGACTTCCAAATCTCATTAACCTTGGCTTGTGGTCTGAAAATTAGACCAGAGCCATAAAGGCCAGTGGGTCAGTGTACTATTTTATAACTCCCTGGTCAGTTATAGTCTACTTGTGTTACAGATTTTCTGTATTGTATACACTACATCCAGGCCTGACGTTGCCACTGTGAAGTGACAGCTTGTGTTTTAATTTCAAATAATAATAATAATCTAAAACTTCCTCATCACCAATGGATTACAGAGATCAGGCTGATTCAGGGTAAAATATTTATAAATCAATCATAATCACAATCAGCAGTATTCATAATACATTGTGATACATTATTGACATAACATATTGAATAACTATAAGGTATACAGTATTGATTATAGATTTTACGAGCTCTGGTGGTGGTTTAATATCTGACATATATATATAAAGACAGAGATAGACAAAAAGTCATGTAGAAAAACTTTAAGTGGCATAAAACGTCTTGGTGTCATTTATATTATGCAGTATCTGCTGAATCAGTACCCCTGTTCAGGCAGCGGTGGTTCTGTTCCCTCTGCATATACACCTTCACTCTAAATGTTATGGGCCAACAAACAGTGCTGTGGTCATATCACATGTCTGTCTCAATGGCAAACGCACAGTGTCACTCGACACAGAAAGAAGCTCTGTCATTACTGTTACTAGCAGCAATAGGCTGACCATAACACCTTATACTATTTTAACATTCTTATGTTACAAATGTGCTTTTTGATTACAGCTTTTCTTATACACCATAGTAATAACTGCTTTATTGAATGCAATGTACATATTCAGTTCTCATAAGGAACATCCCCTCATGTGTTACATGTGTGTGAGATTTCACTGAACCTATGAAACACACATATGACCCATTTAGCATTGCCCTGCTGCCTCCATTTGCTGTGCTACTTTGTTTTGGCTCTCATGTTCATTAGTCACCAGGTCATCACCAGCCCAGTTTGCAAATATCCATAGACTTATCTACAATAACACAGGGTTATTGTAGATAGATGGTTCAGGTATTGATTGTGTTACACATACAATACATATGATTGTAGGAGAAAATAGTTTTTCAACAGTAGTATTTGATTTGCAGACTTTTTTTTTCTGTAATCAACATGTCCAGCCTTCATTCACATGTGACTGTCTAGTTCAGTTTAGCGTAGAGTTTGTCACTGCTGTTGCAGTTGTATGTGTGTGTACCATCATGTATTCGCTAACCTTCTTCCTACAATGTGTGTGTCCATCCTCGAGTGATGCACGGTCAGCCGTTGAACAGCCTCACTGTGGCCTTGGAACAGAGTGTGACCAGACAGATTGCAGGAGGAAGCTGCAAGGTTCGAAAAGGAACATCCCTTCAGTTCAGCGAAGGTCGAGCAGAGGGACCATTAGGTTGACAGAGTCTAAAACAGGGTCTAGTGAGGTGGGGGAGCTGACGGACGGTTTTTGACTCAAGGACACGTTGGTATCAGAGGTTAATGAAATAGGCAGCCTTGGTGTGCTGTAGGGGATGCCACTTATCATACTGATACAGATAGCCTCCGTGCGTGTGTCTGTTTGTATGCTGCACACATACCTATATGTCAGTTTTTTTGGAAGCCAGTATCAAGTTTTTAAATTAAAGTCATTATTGATCTATATCAACACAATTAGCAAAAGTCTGTATAAGTACACTGCTTTTATAGCCTTTTTCAGGAAGCATCTGTTCAAAGTGTGGCCAGGCATGGCTAAGTCAGACCAGTTCCTCAAACATTATGCAGCCTGCTCAGTGCCTGCCAACAACAATCCTACACAAAGCATCAGAACACAAAATAGTACAATAGGTATATTTAAAAGTGATTTTTGTGACCAGTAGCCAAAGGTCTGTAAGATACACACAATAGTATACATTACAGTGCATACAAACAGTAAGAGGACTGTTCGTGTCAACCTCTGCCATGTGTATGTGTTAACCTCTTTGCCTCTGTTGCAATTGTGCCCGTTTGACTAGAGCACTTGTGGCTTTGGGCACTTCGTTGACCTGCCTACAGCTCCATTTATCAGAGGGCTGCAGTGGAGACACAGAAAGGCACTCTAGGCTTCAAGGAGATTCCCTTCAAATTGCTCAGCTTGTGTTACCTTGTTAAATCCATGTGCTTAGTGACAACTGGCAGCAATTGAAAACACACTGGGTAAGAGGTGTTTGCGTGTCTCTAGGACATGGAAGCTCTGAGGAGTTGAGAAAATGCGATTAAAAGGCAGTTGCCATTGGCCTCAAGTGCTCAGACTCACAAACGTGTACAAGCTGAGAGTTCATTTCTTTCTTTTTTTTTAATAGGGGAAGTTGCGTTTACATGTTATATTTACCTGGGACTTGAAAAAAATCTGGTAGAAAACGATTTTAGTAGAAGAACTTGGGTTTAATAGTAACAGAAATATGGGTGCCTGGAATCAACATAGGAAATCATCATTACATGCATTAATACACAGGATACTTGGAATAAGTTTAGCAGTTAGATCTGGGTTAGATTCATTTTGGCAACATTTTTCATGCACTAAACCAAAGTGTTTGAAACCCTTGAAGGTTGGAAAAAATACAGGGGCTTACTGCACTGTAGAAATAGTACAGTATTTCTTCTAATTTTCAGTCCTATTAATGTTTTTAATATATTTTAAAGCTGCAGTGTGTAAACTGTGAAAGATCTATTGACATCTAGTGGTGAGATTGCAGAATGTAACCCTCTGAGCACTTCTCACAACCAACCCAGGCATGAGGGATGGTAAACGTGGCCATCACCTTAAAAACAAAAAATGATTCCATGTCTAGAGCCAGTGTTTGGTTTGTCCCTTCTGGGCTACTGTAGAAATATGAAGGGGCAACGTGAAAGGAAAATCATTCCCTATGTAGATTTCCAAAGGCTTATTCTAAGATTAGGTGGCTCACAAATTATTGCGTCTGCACAGTGCTGACTGAACTCCATGAGACTGTCAGTCAGTCAGTATACACAAGGATCCTTAAACTGAACCTTAAATGCAGTTCAGGCATCATTAATTTTATCATTTACACTCATTTTCCTTCTGTGATATGCCAAAAAAGTTTTTCTTCTAATAGTGTGGACTAATGGTGGTTAATGTTAGCATCCACCAATACATCACTCTAAAAACTGTGACAAATGAAAGAGTGTGAAATAGTTTAAGTGTGAAAGAAAGACAAATGGTCAGAGAAGAATTTATCTTACTCTCCTTGCCAAATGTCTTTGCAGCCAAATTACTGTTTTGAAATAACCGTATTTTGTTTTCATTGATGTCTGTGAAACACAGTTGCTTTTGATTAATAGAATAGAAAATTGCAAACCAAAGCTTGAAAACTCTTATCTACCTGTGTTCTCTGGTTGTATGAAATCTCACTTTAACAAAGTTTGACTTTTGGATAAACAGACAAACAAACTGAACTAAATGTAAAATACTCTAAGGCGCTAAAAAAGCTGTTACAAACCGACTCAGTGTGAAAACCTGTCAAAAAGCCTTTCACTCATCATATTTCCCTCAGTTTTAAATATTCATTGAGAGGTACACACCTGGAATGAATATAAATTAGGCATTAAAGCTTTGGCAGTCAGTATCCTCAGGGTTAACCCAGTTTTCTCATTCAGTAAGGAAAAAGAAAAATACGTGTGGATGTTTTACATTACAACTGCTCTGATTGCAGTTGGAGAAAAAAAAACACAATTCTAAAACAAACAATAATAATTTTCATGAATATCTCTCTCCTTGAATGCCTGTTAGGCTCCTCTGTTTTCATATAAAATGAAAATACATGAATAAAATGAATAATACTTTTTAATACTTAGAGTAAAGGTTCAAAATCAAAGCAGATGGTGTCATTATATTTTGCCGAACCTTGCTGCATCAATTTCCATATTTGAAAGGAGAAGCTGATTTTCATGAAAAGTTCTTAATGCTCTAAGATATGAGTTTGGTAAATACAAGACATGTTTAGCATAATTATGTTAATTATTGACAGACAGCAGACAACTCCAGTGTCTCTTGTCTATTGATGCTGTGTTAATCAAATGATGTCAGCAATAATCAATAGATAAAAAACCCCGTTGTTTTATCCACCCAGTACAAGTCATAAAGAAACATTATGAAGACATGATGTTTCCATGTGATGTTTTTACCTGTACTGCACGTCTCTAACATGGTGTGGCTATATATCTCAAATCTCTAAATGTTGTCTTTCTGTCACCACCAGCGTGCCACCCAGGATTCTACAAGGCTTATGCCGGAAACATCAAGTGCTCAAAGTGTCCTCCGCATAGTTTCAGCTACGGGAAAGGGGCTGCCATCTGCCGCTGTGAAAAGGGCTTCTTCAGGGCTGAGAAAGATCCTCCAACTATGGCATGCACACGTGAGTAGACGTATACCACCAACTAGGGTGTAAGACTTACAGACACATAACCACATCAATGTAAAGAGCATTTATTCATCCGTTTTGGTGTGATCAGAGCTGTTGGAGAACTTTAACTCTCACTGGCATTTACTGCCTGACACACCCCTAGTGAGCTGAAAGAGAGAGTGTGATAATCACAGTCAAGAATGTTATTTGGGAGATAGAGAAACGATAAAGATTTCTACACTTGTGCATGTCCGACAGTCTGAGAAAGTTATTACTTTATCTACAGAGTTGGATGGATTACTCCAGTGGTCTCTCAGAATTTGCTATGGCCGTAAATCCAGCCTCGTCTCCAGAACTTATCTGGTGTGAAACTGTGCATTAGAGAGTCTCTGGATGAATTACATGGCTTTTGTTCAGCTGCCTCATCTGCAATGATGATTCACTGACTGTCATTATGACTTCATATTTGCATTAAATTACAGTTTAACCACACTAATTCTCCTTTAATTAAAAAGCCATTTAGCTGTCACTGAGATAGACGGGGGCCACGTCTTAGAGTCTCTCTGGGGTGGAAGGCTGTATTTGTCTTTTACAGAAATACAAAGTCACTGTGGGAATGCTGTGAATTTACAGTTCTGCACTGTTTGCAGAAGAAACCTTCAGAAAGAAAGACTCTTCATACAATTTGTTCATGTCTTAATTTAGATGATGCAACACCTTGCTTCAGCTCATAGAAATGCAAACATTTATACAGGCTCCCCACTGCAAAGTCTCTCATTGTTGGACAGCTACTAAAGCAGTAAACATAGAGATTGACTGCAGTTTTACTAAATCTAAATAAATAAATATAAAAGTCCCGGTCCAACAAATTTAAATATGCACAACTACAAAAATGACATAATGAAGAAAACTCTTTCATTAAAGTCATGTTCATTTTAAGATCCAGCTTCTCAAGCTCCTCCGAAATAGGATCAAAAATAATCATATTTACATGTAAAATATGCCACCAGCAAAAAGTCCAGACTCTACTATATGTGAGGTGAATGGGTAATTCATCTTTGTGTGGTAAACATCAAAGAAATATGAAAAAAATAACACCAATGCCCCTTCAAGACAATTAGAGACCAGGAGCAGTGTGCAAAGATGCAGTTTTGTACCTTGTTCAAGAACTTTTCAACAGCTGTTGTTAGTTGTTGAAGTAAGTCTTCACATCATAAGCAGATGCTAAATCTTCAAGGCCACTTTTCCTCTCAGTACAAACAAACACAGTGGATAAAGGCTTGTGGGGGTGTGACAACCCAGCAAACTAGAGGAGTAGACTAGCACGTCTACCTGAACTCTGTGTTTACTCACATAATGCATTTTAATCAGGAGCTTGTAGGCCAGAGCATAAACAATTAACTTGATGTCTACAGAAAAAAAGAAATGGAGATTAAAGACTGAGAGCTTGAGGAAGACAAAGGCAGAGAGAAAGAAAAAGGGGATGCCACAGAAAGAAAAATGAAGGTGGGGGGAAAGTGTGAAAGCTGGATGGAAGAGACAGTAAAGAGAGAAAGGAAGGGGATGCTGATACCAATCTCCCCCTAGAGGAGAATGGGAGCTGATTGATGGCAGTGGGGCTGCTCTGCAGGAGGGAAGGTGGGTGGATTTTCCTCGATGGAGAGAACAGAGGAGGTGAGATAATGGCCGATAGAGGCAGAAAGAGATAAAGAGAGAGAGAATGGACATACGCTGACAGAAGTGGAGGAGAGGCAGGAGCCTTCCTGTCTGCAGAGATTTTTAGCGAAGACGGGGTGGGAGAGAGATGGAGGGATGCTGAAGGAGAGGGAAGCATCCCATTGTCTAGGCAGACAGTGAGCTTGGCAGGAGGGGAGTGTTCAAATCCCTCAGGCCTTTTAACTCCACCCTGTTGACAGCTGGCTGCCTGCTATAGCACAATACTTACCCTTACACACAAACACACACATCCAGAGAGTACCAAAACACCTCACCCATGTGAATGTAAGAAAGGTGAAATAACTTAGAATGTTTACTGTATAGGAGAGGAACGCATCGTGAAGAGTTGTGTGGTACAGCAATAATGTGATATTTAACAATACCACATTTATACTGCAATGTTCCTGTGTGAAATAAAGCTATTAAACGTGCAGGATTCTTTAAATATAGGTTAACTGACTGTGGTACTTAGGTAAAACTTTTAAATTACTGCAGTACAGTTCAGGTGTGCATCAGGGGTCACTTTTGGAATCCTGTGCTTTTCTGTGTGTGTGATCCATCTAGTCCCTGCACCCCTAAATAGGAATGCATAGAATTAATATGTGTATGATGTGTTTAAATCTTCTGTTCATAGTAATATGGCTTGTTCTTGGATCTCACCAAAACACTCTTTAAGAGTGTGAGATTTAATGTCATGAAATCCAGCTCAACTGTCACAATAGTGAGTTTGAGCGTTTCTACACCACTTTGATCATGTAGGAATTATTAAGAAAAAGTATAATTTCTCCTAAATAAAATCATATTTTCAGTGCAATGCCTTTTATTTGAGCCCATAACCCAACCCTGGCATCTTCACCCTGAGATTAATTTGGGTTACAAAGCAGCTGCTAGGTTTATAAATGTAATTATATAAGGAAAAGACATTGCCCACACTCCCTTTTTAAGATTTAAAGAAGTCCATGATCTTATTACATCAGACAAACCTTTACTGTCTGGTTTAAAGTCTAGACATGCAATGAAACATGAGTGCATTTGCTACCAGAACAGCAAAACCGTTATTTAGCATCAGCTAAAATCTTTTTACCTTATAACAGATTTAGCTATTCTTTTTTTCTTCTTTTTATGCTTTACCTGACAGGACCTCCATCTCCTCCCCGTAACTTAATGTTTAACCTGAATGACACCTGTCTTATGCTGGAGTGGTCGCCTCCCAGTGACACTGGGGGCCGCCGGGACCTCACCTACAATGTCCAGTGCAAACGCTGTAGCCCGGACCCCGACCGGTGCCAGCTGTGTGAGGAGGAGCTTCGTTTCCTGCCGCGACCATTAGGTCTGACAAATGCCACTGTCACTGTCATGGATTTCTCAGCACACGCCAACTACACCTTTGAGATAGAGTCGCTCAATGGTGTGTCAGACATGAGCTCGTTCCCTCGCCAGGTAGCCATCATCACCGTCAGCACTGATCAGGGTGGTGAGTATGCTGTCTGATTTTTTTTTTTTTTTTTTTTTTTTTTAAATGTTGAGAGTTACTGTGATCTTTAAAAAAAATAGTTTTAGCTTTGTTAGAGTGAGAAATGTTATTGTTCCCATTACACACAGTATACAGTACATCCACAATTCATTACATGTGTTTTCTGAAGCTAATATTCTCATTCTCACAATGTACATTATTTTTCTTTTCTGGTATGTTCATATCACTCTAACAACCCTCTTGACACATTCACTGCTGCTATAAAATATGTGTGATGAAAATTTGAAAAAAAAAAAATCTAAGAGTAAAATCTAATAATGAGTCATACATTATTATCACTTGTTTTGATTATCAATTAGTTTTATGAGTTTTTTGCATATATACATTAATGTATATTATAAAAATATAAAACAGATATGTTTGGATGTGATAGAGTCTATGAAGGCACTCTGGTCCTGTCCATATTAATGCTAGAGCTGGTATGGATTTATATGGTCTGGGGGTGAACGCAAGTGCATTACTACCTCTCATCATTTAGTCCCATATGTTAGCAGAATAAATTAAATGTAATGAGATTTTAGTGAAATTTGATGGGAGTTAGGCCATGAGCCCAGGAACACTTCATTAGCTTTTGGCAGGTATAGCGTCACCATATGGCAAGAACATTTCAGGTTTGTTTTCAGGACTCTGAGCCCTGTAGGAAAATATTTTTACCTGTATCTCTACGCAGTATAGACCACGGCAGCATGAAGACATCTTCCTCTGTTTTTAAGGCATACTGAGATCTGGTGACAAGCAGTAGTAGTGCAGTGTTTTTGTAAGTGTGTCTTTGATGTTGTTTGCATGCACACACACGTTCCTGCATATGATTTCACATTATTCCATTGATCAAAGTTGGGGTAACATGTCGAGAAACAGAGCAGTACACCCAGCAGTTTGAATACTTGGGTATATGCACTAGAGCTACTATAGTTATCCCTCAGCCTTTGATACAGTTGGTAAAGAACGATACGTATAGAGTTAACACAGAGTGGCATTACAGCTGATGTTTTACTACTGTTTGTAGTTTTGCAGCCTTAATCACAGCTGTAAATGATGGCAGGAGGCCAAGGAGCAGTTTTCTTTGCTGTCCCTACTTGCTCTATATATGGTTTTTATGCTGAAAGACACAAATTTCCTCTGGGACATGGTTTGGTGTGTATAGCACTTATGCTTTTAATTTGTGATTTGCAAACACTGTATTTTCTGTTTTCTCGCACCTCTTGCTCCCCTCGTCCCATGATTATTTGTTCACTTTTTTTTTCTTTGAGTTGTTTGTCTTCCTTCTCCCTCTTTTCTGTTTACAGACATGTATTCTTTGTTTTCTCCTTCCTTTTTTTCTATTTTCCTCCATCCTTCTGCTGCTGTGGGAGTCTGGGAGAAATGCATTTGCTCATATAGTCAAAACACATTAAATGCATTATTCTGTGTCACTGGGGACAACTCGAGCCTGTACAGGTAGCTCGATGTTTCACGCAGTCTTTTTATTTCATTAGGATGCCCAGTTTAGCACATAGTGGTGACAGGTCCCCAGGCTGTACACCTTATTTTAAAACTAACTGCAACTATTTAAAATGCCCAAGGGAAGAGGCACCATTCTGGACTTCAGCCACTGATAAGCAGATAGACAACGTGTTTTACAACATCATCTTAACTATCAGCAGTGGCATTCATGTGCTAACTGAAGGAAATTATCAATGGTTATTGATTACATGCCTAATAGTGTTGTGCCATCCACAAATATTTCAAATTGGCTATTTTTCAAGGTTGGATACCAGATCTATACACAAGTGTTTTTAGCTCTGTTCAGTTTTGAAGTCTGTGTGTTGTGTCTTTCAGAGTTAATCAGCAATATAATGTTTCATTAGCACAGGTTAACCAGCAGGAGTTTCTGAATGTTCATATAGAGTAGCATGTTATACTGCCATGCAGAAAATAAACTGATAACGAGTGAAAGAGTTCATAGCGTCTCCAAGCATCTTTACTGCAGGATCGAACCAGGGATGAAATCTGTCAAGCAGCCAGAAATTATGGGCAATTGAGATGATGAGCTCAACAATTAAGGTTCTAAACAATGCTAACAGACAGAGAAAATTATTTTTGCATGAAGGAATATGAGCATGTGACTGATAAATAAGATATACTATTGTCAGTTTTACATATTGCCATATGACACAGTGTAGCTTAGTTTACACAGTGCAGGTGGTTAACTTACATATTTTCCCACTGGGACCAGTCGTAGCTGTACAAACCTGTTCGGAACTACAGAAACATGGTTTTTCTGTGCATTACTCAGCACAGACTAATTCCTGTACATATTTGACACAAACTGTTGACCATATGTGGAAGAATATTGAGCTCACTGCTTTAGGATTTAACACATTTGTTCCTGTACTGAAAATATTGTTCCTGGCAGCCTGTGTTGTTTGGTCAGTAGACTACTTATTGTTCATGTTACTGTTAATACCTCTGTGTGTTTGTGCGCGCGCACATGTGCATGAGTTCACGTGCATACATGCACACTGATTTAAATTCTCATCTTCAGTTCTTTTTCCTGCTTCTTTTACAACAGGACATACACACTATGTATTTTACACATCATATGGTGGAACTTGTTTTCACACCTCAACCTTAAACTATTTTAAAAGATTTGTTACAGAGGTGAAGATTTATATGTATATATGTTGATGAAGGGTGATTCATGCACAGTAGTAATTACTGCTGTCATTTAGAATATTATTCTTTCACAGTATAATTTTTTTATGACATTTTTACTATTGAGCTTAACATACAATTATTTACAAATTAAGCCAGTAGGTTTTAAAAATTCCATCACCCAATTAAACTTCAGCTGTAGTTTATCTCTGCAATGTAATGCTTATATGGAGCTTCTTAAAAATCTAATGATGCATCTCAAAGGGTTTTATGTTGCAAAGAAGCACATGAGAATATTTAGATATATGATTGTTACTTTTGGCAAATAAATGGATGGCAGGAGTGATCCATCTCAATAGGTAATTTGGCTTCGTCCCACAATTGAATATGGAAAAGAGAAATGATAATTACTGTAACATGTTGATGTTTTTAATTGAAAACATTATTCATAGTTTGCTTACAAAGAAGAAAATAAGTTAAGTTCCTTTGTGCTTAATGTGCCAGTAAAACAGGAAAGTTTTTGAGCTGAGTGTTTTGATGGATACATTCTTTTATATGCATACTGCTTAAATACAAACCACTGCACCCCAAATCTATAAACTCAATACCTTGATTTCCATTGTGGTACAGAACTGCTTTACCAGTAATTCTTCTTCTCAACAAAACAGTTAGGCCCAGTAATACATATGTATAGCCTATAGGTGGAGCTACCATTGGTATATAATCAAAAAATAAGATATGCTGATTATTTAAAACAATATAAAAATTATTTCATCAAAGTTTCTCTCATATGTTACACTGAATAACAGCAGCTCCATGATGTCCATGAGTTCAGTGTCTTTTATATGTGTTAGTGTGCGTAAGGTCAGCATATTCACTTAACTCAAAAATAACCATGCAAACCTTCCTAACAAAAGGAAAATCTCCATGCTGTCGTAATATGCAAAGATGCAAATGCTTTTGCACACATGCTTCCCCGCACACATCCTCCTAAACTTCTCTGTGATGGGCTTGTTTGGAAAAGTACACAGCAAATTCTAACACTATTAGCATAGTGTTGCCATCAGCAGAAATGTGACAGCAATGTGAAATTCTGTTTGTTGTGAGGAAAATCAAGAGTCTCCTATAATAATCTGCACTAGCCATAGATAAATTAGAGTTGTCATTAAAATGCAGATGTCCCTTTTTGTAACTGCTTTGTGGCAGTGAAGTTAGCCTGTGATTTGTTGTGGCTATTGAAATTACACACACTCACATCAGTAATGTACACATGCATGAGTCATGTAGAGAAACTATAGGTGATCATTTCCTGCCAGGCAACACTTTTTCAGTATTTTGTGATTCATATAGTGAAGCTCATCTGTTGTATGCACACACATCATCTCTATAACACACAGACACACACATGCACTGGAACCGAGTGTGGGGAAGTATAAAGCATAAGGATTAACAGCAGGGGAATGTCTTGGCTTGGAGTAAATCCCCTTATATTGGAGAAAGAGAAGAGGAGCCGGGGGAAATTATGTGTGCACTTGCAGTTCTTAAAGTCATCACCGGGAGGATGACACTTCTGTGATCAGTATGATTTAGTAGTTTACAGTCACCATAAGGACAGAAAGGTGCACATTCAGCAGTATGATCCATGCAAAAATATGCCGGTGCTGTTGGAAGAATCTCTGGTCACTTCTACATGTTTTCAATAAATTGATTTGAATCGCAGATTGTTTGATCAAATAATCTGTGTTCCCTTCTACAAGCTATACACCTACTAAACAAGCAGCATTCTCCCACACAGACAATTCACTGTAGTTTCCTACATGCTGCCTTTATAAGGGAAAAGTAGGTGAGTGGGTCAGGAGGCAAAGAAAAGATCATGAGACAGGTGGAGGACAAGAGACAGGTGCATGAGGATGTGGAAGGTTAGGAAGAGGGAAAGAATTTGGGGAAGAACCAGAATTGGTATTATGTATGTGAAGACAAGGAGGGGAGTAGGACAGAGACAGATGAAGTGACATATAAGAAGAAGAAGGTGAGTGAAGATAGAAAATGAGAAGCAGAGTATGAGAAGATGATTGAGTGAGTGGAGGATGGAATGAGCAAAGAAAGGGGGTGGCAGAATGAAGCAGAGGGTAAATTAGCTGACAAAAAATGCGTGCAGAGGATAAAGATAGTGGGGACACACTTGCGTTGGTACATATGGACTCTAAAAGTGTGATTTTTGATCAAGCTCAGCCAGGAGATACACTAATATTTACCACATACAAGAGTAAAGTTCCAAAAGGACAAAGAGGTATGGGGTAGAAGATTTTTCTAGGATTTATTCTACAATTTTTCTATTCCCATCCCAGCTTTGATCCACATTGCTTTTTTTTTTCAATAATCTATTAGTGAACAGTGATAATATCCAATGACATAATTCTCATTCATAAAGGTGTGTTTGTATCTTTAAAATCCAACATTTGTAAAAAGCTGTTGCAGTTGTGTCTAAAATGGGATGTAATGGAGTAAAATAGACGAACTCTTTATGGATCTTGTGGAGGCCACGTCTTCTGCCAGGCATAGAAGCAGTAGTCTTCATTTTATTTAAGTCCATAATAGTTAGGTCAGCAAGTTTGTAAGCTAAAAAGCTGTAAATGGACATTCTTGGCTATTGCATTTACTCCAACTAAATATATTTATTTTCACTCAAATACCAACTTACCATTTACTCCTTTTGTCATTTTGGTTACTTGGTTAGAGGATACTAAGTGTATTGCAGATTTAGGGATTCACCCAGCAGTTCAAAACATCACTGCCAGACATAGGGTGTTTAAAAATACTAATTTCCCCTGATTTCTGTTGTGTTTCATGATACAGAGGTTACAGAATTGTTGTGCATCTTCTGCTACACCCATGTATCTGAGAGCCATCATTTACTCTTTTTAGTGATGAAAAACAATAAAAAGAAAACAATGATGTCCATTTTAAACACACTCCCATACTTTTCCTTCATAAGGCACAAATTTCAAATTTGCACTCATCATGTTTTCAATGTTGCTGCCAGTAGTACAGTAACAGATGAAACATTTTTTTAAACACCACATGAACTGTACTGTGAGTCTAAGCAAACAAGCTCAAGCAGAGAAAACCGAAGGCAAATTCAAAGTGTAAATGGAGGTTGAATCAGAACCGGAAAAAGCAATACAAAAAGTCAATGGGGAGCAGGCAAAGGCAAAGTGCAAAATAAACTCAAAAACTGGTCAAAAAACAGATAAGAAAATATACAACTGGGTTCACATGAGGAGAAAATGAACAGTTGCATGACTAAGCTTGAAAGCACAAAAGATGATCTGGCAGAGGACGCTGGAAAGTAGACAGGCATATTTACTAGTGAGCTGATGAGGGAAGTGGAAAGTGGTGTGATGGGTGTGCAATTCAGGATTGGGTAAAGAAGAAACGAGATGCAGATGTGCAGGGCAGAGTCAGAGGGGAAGTCTGTGGGCAGCTGGTTGGGAAATGGCAATTCACAGAAAAGTCTGATAAAACAATACGATGAAGATTGTGACAGTTGAATCCTTAGCTTCTGCATCTCAAATGCTGTTTTTTTGTTGTTGACCAACCATTTTCTTGTTTTCTAGATAAAAATTTGCTAAAGAAAAAACTTTTGTCAAAGTGAGCTCTGTGAATTCCAGGCTCTAAACAAAAACAAAAAATTCTTTACATTTCCTTATAAATTTGAGTCACCTCACCAGTGTTTTTGTTTTTACAGGGTGTGTGCATGTGTATTTTGTAAATTCAAACAAAAAATGCCATCAGGTGAAAGTTCTGATATTGAAATATTCAGTATGTGTAAATATGCCGGGTATGTATTTGTGGGGTTGCATTTATTTTATATGAAGGATATTATGTATGCACATGTACAGGATTTGAGAAGTAATGCCTGTGTTTCATGTTGCAAACTGAGAGTGGGTGGACAGGTAGATGGCGGCTGAACAAAGCACATGAGGTAGAGGAAGGAAATGGCCTAGAAAGAGTAGAGTTGCTTTAATCACAGGAAGCAGCTGTGTAATTGTGTATGTCACTGAAAGCAATCAGACATATCAGGTCCTCAGTTGCAGCGATGCATCAGAACATTCTTGCAGCAACTTGAGAGACTGTAATCAGACGGTCTTTTGTAGATGAAAAGCCAGTGGATAAAAATAACAATCTTGGATCTGCATGGTGATACGGAATCACACCGGAGGAGCTGGGGAGAGGAATGCTCATTGACTTACTGCAAATGCCCAGATCATTTTAATGTGCTTCACTCACCTGAAGGCAGACGTGGAAATTCTGCGTCCACAGTGACAGTATGCTGCCACAAAATTTAAGTTGATATGAGAGTGTGCTTATTTGCAGGTAAGCACGCTGAACAACACATTGCTTCAGGGTTATAACTGGCCTAATGTGAGTCTTTGATGTTGCTTTTGATGAGTTTGTAATTTTTGCTGGCACTAATTATCCTGGCTTTAACCATCAGTGTTCATCATCCATTACCTGCGTTCTCCAGTAAACAGTGCAAAGCACACAGATATGCCAACACCGTGCATAATCTGGGACTTCATCAAAATCTAAATTGATCTGAAAATGTGCTTACCAGGCATACAAGCTTACTACAATATGCACAAGGAGAGTTTGGAGTAAATGGCGTGCAGAATAATGTGCAGTAATGAAAAATTAATAAAAAAGATGATGCTTATGGTAAACCTGAAGATGTTGATGCAGAGTACTCAGGGATGTTACCCATTACACACAGTATTTCGCTGACAGTATTAGGTTGTACTGTAATAATTTGTTACATGGCAACGTCTTCCATTGTAGATGAGGATGGTCCCTAATTCCAAAGTATTGAAAATCGTCAGCCAATTACAGACAGTAGCTCTATTGTCATCTGTTTCCTATGGATAAATGTCTGAATGATACATGGCAATACTAAATGAAAGTATGCAATACAATCCAAATAAATACAACAAAATAATTACAAGTAAAGATTAAACACATATAATTATAACAAAACAAAATGTAAATTCAAACCCACTGGAGTAACTCACATTACTGTCTGTCCTGTGTTCATATTTCATGTCGGACTCCTTAACTGTGACTGCGATAAAATCGTATTAACCGCTATAGATGCTGCTGATGACGTAGGGTGCAAAACTTGTTCATCTATTCTATAAAAACCGTTGCTGAGAAAATTGAGAGGATGCAACGATGTTAATGCATCTGACAAGTCCTGCTCTATAAAACATTTATCACTTTCCCCATTTATTATTATTTATCATGTTTCCTTTTATGAGCACTGGCAGTACAAATGTGTTCAAATTAGAGCTTCTGTTTCACTGGACGTGCAATAACTGAGCAGAATGATTAACTTCTCAGTTATATGGATCATGCTCGTTTTCCTCTTTAGGCTTACTGCTGTTTTACTATGATGTCTGTAAAAATAGTGAATGAGCTGAATGCTGAACCTTATGTCTGTCTCTCTATTCCAATTTGCCTCCCCATTTGTTTTTAGTTTTTGCTTTGATGCATACATTTTTAGACAGTATTTTTTAAATGTGCGCTGGCATATTGTGAAAAAGAGGCAATTAGAAACACAAGAGTCTGTCAAACAAAACTAAGAACACTTAGAGGGGTTTAAAGTTTTCTTTAACAGTCAAGTCACAGATTGAGCACTAGGTTGTTGAAGCTCCTTAAAATCTGAAGCATTTATAAGTGAAATTGTTTACGATATGTTACATTTAATGTACTTACTGTACAACATAAGGCAGTATGTATTGAAATACAAATGCAAGTGAAATGCAAAGATTTTAGTCCTGGTAGAGAATCCATGTTTTAAAATAAATACATATTTGCTGTCAAATGCCCACAAGTGTCAAATCTTTATAGCATCATGTGCAGAAATTTGTCCAAGTCACATTTGATATAAGAAACCTCTGGCCCACCTTCATGTGTGGTGGCTTTTTGCCATGCACCCAGCCAGCGCCAGCATAATTATGCAACAATGGCTATAAATGAATAGTGTGTATTAAACTCCTGGCCTTCTCAGCCACCATACCCTTCCTAGGCAGCCCTCTCCCGGCATCGTGCCACGCTCTAACTAACTATGACAAATTAGCCCCACACTTAATTACTAGCCTGGGAAAATCACAATGATGTTTATTAGACGCAGCATCATAAAGCGGTGTGTCCGTGCCCCGAGACCAAAGCGCCATGCCAGAGAAACACTAATAATAACAACAGCCATACAAATTGGCTGAGTGGAATGACCGGGGGGCCCCAAGGCGCTGGCCGGGGTGGGGCGAGGGGGAAGGTGACTTTGTGTGGATGAATCAATACTGTTCTCTGCCGTGCTGCTATGCTGAGCAACAGCTACTGTTGTAGATCTGCCTGCGATGGCTGAAATCCATTGTGTGTGCGTGTGTGTGTATGTGTGTGGCAATGGGGCAGATTTGGCTCTGATCCTTATTCCATTATAGGTTTATAGGTAAAAGCAGACACTGATGAAAAATGCAGAATACATCACATTAAGATTTTTTTTTTTCTCCCTAGACATACAGTCATATGGGCATGTGTATCTTGGGGGTCCTGTATCTGATAAAGATTAAGTGCGTGTGTGTGTATGTATGTGAGTGTGTGTGTGTGATCATAGCTGTGTTGGTGGCACTGGCCTTGTGGAGAGAGCAGTCATAAATAGAACCTCCATGCTTGCTGGCTTATTAACAGTTGATTTATCTGCGTCTGTGTAAGGAATGCTTGCCCTTGGCACTCAAACCCAGGGATTGGCCTCAGGGGGTCCCAATTACCCAGTGCCACATGTGTATGTGCAGGTGTGTCAAGGGAATATTTTGTGTTCTGTCATTGATATCATGTGTGCACATGTCTTATGTTGCTGTATACATCAATGCAACTATTCAGGACCAGGGTCATCTTCATCATCACTCTCTCACACATACACTCTCACACATTCACACACACTCTTTATGCCTCCTGTGGAGGGAGATACAGGGGGGAACAATAGGATGGGATAAATTTATTCGACAGCTCACTGCCTCTACAGTGATTTATCAAAGTATTTATCCTAGTGATGTGCCTTTATCTCTCTCTTTTCTTGTCTTCCTCTGTCTTTCCCCCTCTCTCTAATCTTCCTCTCCCACCTATACTTTTACATTAAGGCCATGTGTATTTTTGAATTGCAAGTGTTCATCATTATAAGCACTGACACTACATGCCATTATATTTTACTGTGGTAAGACAGCTGTGTGGCATTGATTTGCTGCATGAAGGATGAAGTTTAAAAGCCTTATCGCATTTTACTCATTTTATCCATAATGTTTGGCTTTCTTCTCTTGTGCATTCCAATGATATGTTTCCTTTATGATCCTATCAGTAAAATGTCATCTGATCAAATGTGTTTTTTAATCTGTCCCAGTCTGATCTTTTTGTCTCACTCTATAAGAGGTTGTTTTTTTTTTACAGTATCATCATCTAGTCATCGTAACATTAATACCATTCCCATTATAGATCAAATGTTGTAAAGTATGCAGAAAATTAGCTATGGTTTCTGATAAAACTTTAATGCACAAAATAAAAATTACTTAGACACTGCTTGAGGAAAAATAAAACTATAATTACTAATTATTTCCATTGAAAGCCTTGTGATATATCAATTTATTCCCCAGATCTACATTGTATTCTTTATCTAAATAACTTCTTTAGTGTAATGTATTACATGATTTCCTTCAATAATCTATATTATTTCCCTAATCCTATTAGTGCCTACCCTACATTTTTTTTGTTAAGTTTTTATGTGGAAATTAAATATTTGGACAATCAACAGAATCTATTTCAAAACACATTTGAGTTCTATGAAATTTAGTTGCGTGTGATTTTGCTTTACATGCTGCGGTATGTGCGCACACTGGGCTTCATGCTGGGTTTGTAACATAGTGCTTATGACGATCAGTGAAATGAAGTGTAAGATGAAAGACTCACATTACTCTACGAGAGTGTTACCTAAGGGGAAAAGTGTATCAACACTTTGCAGCATGAAAGATCTTGGCAGTTTATCACTACACCAGTGTGTCGAAAGTGTTTTCTCACAAAGTCGAAGTTTTACTTTTTCTTTGTTCCTCTGTATCCCATGTAACACCCCTGCAACTATGTGATCCCTATTCATGCAGATCACTGAGATTTTATTAGATTTCCCCTCATTTTTCAGAGCACTATGTGAAAGATTACACTTTTGCACATCTGTTGTTTTCAGACACAACATAAGTAGTTATTATATTTAAATCTGCCCTTTTACGTAGTAGCTACACACCCCCTACTTACTTCTTGTTCACCTTCACTATGCACACACCATTTGTAATTAATAATTCATTGACATTAAAAAGAAATCAGTGCAATATTACAATTTAGATAAAGTCCTTGGTACAGTATAGTACAGGTACACTATTAGGACCAATCTTCTGCTTATCCCAAAACAGAAGCAGTCTGTTCAACAATCATGGTGTGAAGCCATGATTGTGTGCAGGGTTTAAAGATTAGTAGGAATAATAAGATTATCGCTCACATTGAAATCTCCCTGTCGTTCAGAAGCACATTGTGTTAATTTGTTTGTCTTGTTAGTTACGTCTTTTGGGAAATAATGGATGAAAATTTCATCTGCCTTAGTTTGCTTCACTCTCTGCATTCTGAACCTGTCCGCTCCCGCTGGATGGTGGGTGCTCCTCACTGCCAAACACATGGTAATTACCCTCTGCAGCATGTAGACTTGAAATGCTCATTTCAATATTAGTATTTTATTAGTGTTCACTCACTTAATCAGTGCCTCATTATGCATTAAAACTAACTAGGAGTGAATTTTGAAAATATATCATTTATATTCTACCAGTTTATGTGTGTTCTTGTAGGTTAGTTTTAAATTATTATAATATTAAGATAGTTTGTTTAACCATTGAATTACATTATTTTCCATATTGTGAAGGTCACATCTTTACCTTTTAAGTTGATATTGTATTGATATGAGTTGATATTAGCAGCTTATTTATACAACCTATTTGTATATCCAGCAAATAAACAGTAACTTTATAGTTTTGTATCTGGCTAGCAAGTTGCCAACTCTGTCTGCTGCTTGGTCAGATAGTGTGTTTTCAATGTACGCTAACCAGAAAAATAAAATTGATGTTATGAAAACCAAAATAAGGTAAGAATTCTCGATGGTTTACTAATGAAAGAATATTATTTGTAGATGCTTTAAGATAAGGTGCTGAAAAATAATAGGTCTCTGCCAGCAAAAGAACAGAGAACATCACTGGTTTCCTTCATGTAATTTTCATTACTGTTTCCATCACTGGTCATAACAGACTGCTACCAGCTGGTACTAGCTCCACCTGCTGTGGAAGATTTAAGTGTTCAGTATAACTACCCTCAGTGTTATGGTTTCTGTGTAGCCTTTTCCAGCGGTATTTGACTCCACCTGGGTGACCCCCACACCCAGGGGCGGCTGATCCCATCAAACACCCACCAGCAGTTACACTGGCATCCCCTCATTGTCCTCTATCCTCACATTTTATTCTCCCCAGCCTTGGCTGTGAATACCAACCAGATCAGAGCAAGTCACTGCTGTTTTAATAGAAATAATGAGGTTTTTGTTGGTTTTGTTCTTGTATTTAACCTAACAAGAACACGGAGGAGTTTGATTTCCCCACTGCAGTCAACCTTGTACATGTAGAGTATGAGTTGTCTTCTTTTTCTGACAATTAAAAGACTAATCATGCTGGAAGAGCAAGCCATGTTGTTGGATGAAAGGGGCACAGACGTGACTTCATTAAATCTCTTGTTTGTGTGTGTAATTGTAGATGCTATATTTTAGTTTGTGCATATATGTGTGCCCTGCACATCACCTCAGACATCAGTGCTATGCAGACAGTTTTCCACAGGGCAGCAGTGTTAAATCTCACTGTGTGTATTTACCCCCCCCGCCCCATGCAGGGATCCGTCGTAGACTACTGTAGGTGTCTAACTCACACAGAATGTAACATCATCCTTCCCGGTTTCATTCCACCTTTGGACACATTTTGCATTTCATCATCTTTTTATTCATGTATTCAAGTCTATACATATATTGTAGGATGCCTAAGTGCTTGTATGCACATTGCATAGCATGCAGTTAAATCTTCCTGCATAATGTTTGTCGTTCAGTCATTTACGTTATACTACGTCACCCACTTATCCTATTCTAGTGATATGTCAAAAACATGGCATTGTAATAACATGGCAGTGCTACCTCAAGCTTCTCATTACTGAGGATGGTACACTGATGTACTGTAGCTCCAGACAACTTTACGTCTTGTAGCTGCAATAATCACAATTTTAATTTTTATGTAGATGGTCCACAGTGGGGAGGTAAATGGGCCAGAATTATAGTGCTAAATAGTTTCTAACATATATTTAGCTTTAACTATTAATTTTGCTTGACTCACTAGTCATAGATCCACATTCTCAACTGTGACAACATAGCCACCACCAAACCAAAGGAGAAAAAGTGTTTTGCTTTGAAGACGTTCACCTTGAGTATAGCCCTCATTAATTATATCTATTACATAACTACTGTTCTTTTAATTCCTGTATATCTACTACAGTATAAAACTACTGCTCCTCTTTTTGCTCTCCAGCCTCTAATAACAGTAGCAACCTTTAAAGTAGTAGCACACAAACAGATGAAAGAGAAACGACTGAGAGACTAGGAATAAGACACTTCCCAGAAAAGGTGGTGAGAGTGGGGGCAAGGGAAAACAAGATGACACTTGATATCAATTTGTGCAGTAACACTTTTACTACTAGACGACACATTTGCAGGTAAAATATAAAACCTCACACTGTACCCACAACCAGTCTCCAGACAGAATGTTAGATAACATTTAATTACACTTTTTAAGCATTGTTGTTTAAAATTCTTTTCTTATTACAGGCATGACAACAAGTGGGTGAACAACACTACACATAATGCACAAAATGTACTGCCAAAGCTATTTTTTGTAGTTGCATTCAAGTGCCTGGTCTCCACAGGAAGACTGAAATGCTGGTATAATTTCAAACTCTTTATAGTCACTCAGGGCTGTGAAGATCCTCTCATCTTTATTGAGCAGATGAGAAGGTCTCGGCGGTAAATATGTGTTTGGTTTTACACATTTTATAAAGCAGACCACACTTTCAAGCTCACCTATCACTTTAAGTGCTTTAGGGAAAAGGTGCGTGCTTATGGGCATGTCTCTGTGTGTGTGTATTTGTGTGTGTGTGTGTGTGAGTGACAGTAAGTTCTTTTAGTGTGTGCATAATGCTGTTTGTTCTCTTCTGGCACTCCTGACTTTTAATAGAGTGAAGTCCTCAAGGAGAGTGAGAAGACACACACACACAAACACACACACACACACACACACACACACACACACACAAACACAACACACTTCTTCAACTCTCTTCAAGACCCATTATTAATCTCCACTTGGAAACTGGTCTGTCCATGAACCTGTCAAATTGATAATGCATCAAGTTCATTCAGTTTATTTATGTTTCTTAGTGTTAGTAAAAGTTTTAAAAAACCAAACACAGTTATGAAAGCCAAAAGGTGAAACAGTGGAAGTGCTACTTCACCTTAATTTAACCTATACCTACCAACCTATATAATTACCCGATTATCTAACATGCAAGTGACATTATTATCCATGTCCTACACAAATAACTGTATATTGTCAAAATGTATCCTGATCTGTGTGTCTTAAAGTTTGCATGCATTGCTGTCATTTAGAAAAATATAATATTTTAGATTTTTGAGAATAGTTGACTATTTATGATACCAAACAGAAGCGTGTCTATAGTGCACAAATAAACCGCAATTCATAGAAATAAAAGAAGGTGGGCTGAGTTGGGTGCCAGAAAGCTCAAACATGATTAATTATCATTTTTTAATTATCATTTTTATAAAACTGTTGGCATCATTGTTTAGAAAAGTATGATGGTGCCAAACTCAAAACAGTTTTAAAAAAAAGTTAGATGCTAGATATTTTTCAAAAGTTGTCCCAGTAGATTGTCACAGCAGCTTATGAAGGTAAACTCAGTTTTGTTCGCGCCAGTTGAATAATGCTGTATTTGTAAAAAATTAGCATGATTGAGTGCACTTGTCAGGAGAGACTGCTCTATGTATTAGGAGAATAGAGTGCAGCGTTTGCAATTGTGCAAATAGCGCTGTATGCACAAACACACACATGCAGACACACATGCATAGTAACCGCACAACAGTACAATGGCTGTGTAAAAAATAAATAAATATATAAAAACCCACCTGTAATAGAGTGATAATGCTGAGTAAGACAGACTCACACAGTTGCGCGCACACACAATCACACACACACACACACAATCACACACACACACACAAAGACATAATGACTATAGCTCCATGAAACTAGTGTGGGCTGTAGAGTAGTGACCTAAATGGGTTAGGACTGCAGCATCATTGGTGATTACCATTGAAAGCCTTGTGATATATAGCACCTATAACAGAGTATAGGGGAACAAATTCATGCTGGAGCATAGAGCGATGTCAGGCTCTACTGTCTGAGATAAATAAAGCAAATCTATCATTAGAGACACCCCTGGTCGTTGGGTACGCAAAATAACATCATCAACTCTTAAAGTAAAATGTTTTATTTTTAACACAGTTGCAAGAACTACTGCAAAAGTGGCTCCTATAAGATATGCCAGTATTTCAGTTGTCTCTATACCATGTTTGTCCTATCACTATTGCTTACTTGACAACTGAGTTGCAGTGCATGTGTTGTCATGACTAGCCAGACTCTTGGCTTTCACACATCATATCATTATGCACTGATGATTTGGCCTCTGTTGATCCCAATCAGTTGTCTCATGTCACTTTGAAAACCCACATATTAAAGAGCAGATTGCTGGAACGCATTACAGCACAGTAAATGAGAGAGAAATGCTGCTAATTGGCATTCAGTGTAATATCATTCACACTTTTAAGCTAAGGGAGTGCAAGAGGATTGTGTTTGTTAGCATGTTTTCAATCTCTGTTCTGGTTGTGAAATTTCACATCACATCTTTTTCTTTCAAGCATACTCCAGCAGTAGCATTCTATAACAGGTTTTAGCTGTCTGTGGGGTGTTTTATTTTCTCTTTTTTAGAAAAACAATTAAATATAATATATTTTAAATATAATAGTTTTTTTTCTAATTTAGGTTTTCAGAAAGTGTGAGTTGAATAAAGTATAACAATACCAGAAATGATACCTACTTAATCATTAAATAGGTGGTCATGCAGTCATTGCCTAAATGCACTAATTTACAGTAGAAGTACAATCATGCAGGCATAGTGATACTAATATGTAAATTGACTATCATTATCATTTAGTATCATTGGAATATTATAACATAAATATGATTCCTGCTATGCAAAATGTTATTTAATGCATGTAGATGTGGAATACAGGGGGCTCAAGGAGTAAGCCTTGGAGAACTCCATATGCCATTTAAGTGAGTGCATTTCTATTACTGTTACTTCTATACAACTAAAGCATAATTTAATTTCTACAACTCTGTATCTGACAGTACATCCAGTGTAACAGGTGACATTCAAGTAATAATGCACAACATGGCAGCGTATACTTAGCATTTACCTTTATGCCACAACACACCGCTGTGAGTGTCATATGTTTAAGTATGACCTTGGGTGTATTATAGTATTGAATGTATCTAATTACTTTTCCCAGCAAACAAATCAATAATTACACAAATGATTTCCTTCTGGATACCTTCTGGGTTCTATAAAATAATCTCCATAGGCGATATATTCTCATGACAGCAGTACTTTCAATCTACAGGTATGTGACCTTCAGAATCAAAGTGAACAATTTTAATAAGCAATCCCATTACAGCTTTAGCAGTAACACTGAAGGTAACATTGTAAAATTGTACAGCCAGCAGTCAGAGGTAATGAAGGCCAGTGCTGAGGGACTTTAAAAGCTAAAGTACAAAGGGAGAGTGGAGAATGTTGAGAAATTAGAAAGTTGGAAAAAAAAGCCTCAAAGTATCAGAATAGCAGCTGTTGTGTTAGCACTGTACTGTACTGGCAAGGTTTTCCATGGTTTGTAGTGTTGCATATGTTGGATTAATGGAAGCCTAACCAATATAAGTCTGAACACTCTTTAAAGCTTAAAATCAGCTCTTAGTATTCATCATCACTAGACTCTAATCTAATGTGCTGGAGTACAGGCCCAAATGGCATAAAGCATATCTCTACCATAATGCTTTCTTACCTTTAAGTCAATTCTAAAAGTACAAAATCTAAAGGAATGTGTAGAACAGGCAGAAGAAAGCCCAGAAACATTTTGATGAACCTCCACTTGCACATGGAAAAGCAACAGAGATGAAAAAAAAACCACACACACACACACACAGAAGGAAGGATCACAAAACTCACCCAGAGATTGCTTAGTCAGTTTGGTTTGTCAAGAAACTTCTATAAAGTGACCCTCAGATCTGTAAGTGGCTACACACATTTTTCATCTGTGTGTTTTATTCCATTTAGACACCTAATGCATTATTAATTCTCACACTGTTAATGGATTAGAGCCTGCTGGTGGCAGGGTGTCTGAATATATTTCTTAAAGAGTCACGGAGAAGTCACATCTATTAGTTTTTGCAAGTGTGTGTACATTAAATGCCCATCTATTAGGCTGTTCACAACCGTGTGTGTGTGTGTGTGTGTGTGTGTGTGTGTGCGTGCGCACGCAATAATACCACAGATGGATGACACACATAACTCACACACTTATCCTTTGTTGGCAGTAAATCCCCAAAGACCACACTGTCCTGTTACCAGAAGGTTTTCCTGTCAAAGTGTCCTTGAGTAAGACAGTCAAACGCTGCATGGTCAGTCATCATAAGTCAGATAAGAACCTCAGCAAGATGAATAAAATATTTTTTGAATATTTTTATTTAGAACAGCATAGAGGCTCCACAGGAGCAGATAGTGGGAAGTGGTGTCAGGCTGTTGTCAAGTAATTTTATGTCCTCCTCAAGTTCTTCTGGAATACAGAACAGTCTCCAGTGTCTTTAACTAGCTAAGTCGTACATAAAGCACAACAGACTAGAAAACATTGCAACTGTAATTATCATTCTCACATCACAAATAGATGCAGATGAAATGCTCAGCCTTTATAAATAATAGTGTATCAAATATAAAGATTATTTTATTTCTGTATGTTGATGCAGTCATCAATAAAAACATTTTACAAACAAATATATTGTCTTACTTTGATGGCTCCAAATGATGGTACAGTAGTTTGGGGAAACAACTAAGACTTAAGGTTGGCAGTTAGTGTGACAGCCCACAGAAATATATAGTGAGTAATCAACATTCACCTCTGTAATATATACTGCCAAACAGACTGTCTTCTTTAAAGTGGTTTTCACTTTAAGTTTCTTAGTTGGTTATTGTGAAGGAGTTTTTCGGCATCTTCCTAAACCAACCCTGAAAAGTTATAACCTCAAAAAGCTTACAGGAAGCATTCTTCAACTCTGAAATAAAAATGTGTCCAAGCTAGCTGTCTTGTAATATCTTTAGGGTTTTTTTTCCACCAATAGCCAAGGGACAGAGAGATGTACTGAGGGGATTGATGAATAGAAAAAAACCTGACGTTTGAGAAGAGAAAGCCCGAAAGAATAAAGGGCTGAGTGAAATGACAGTCCCTTGTAACTAGACCCCAGGAGAAATAGAAGAGTTGGTGATAGAGTAGATGGGTGCCTTATAATGACCAAAGCTGGTTGACTTTTTGAGGGACTCATATCTAACATTTGATTACAATACTATGATACCGTAATCTGTAATATCTATAGACATATTATAAATCTTCAGTTTTATATATACAAACACAGTTTAGCTGTTTTTAGAAGTGTCTTCTATTGTAAAGATGAAACTTGGACCTGCTTTCTAAACTCATCACTATCCAACTCATCAGCCTTTCAAACTGCAGTATGTATGCATGCCATGTAAGCATGTAATTAACTGACACATGGTTGAGGACTACAGTTTGACAGATATGGCATTTGCCTGTCTGAGTGTGTACACAGGCTTGTGTGATAACTTGACATAGTGCGATAATGAGAATTTTGAAGGCCAGAGGGTGTGCAGCCTTAATAAGAAAAAAATAATAATATCTATTACTTAACAAAACCACTGTATCAGTCCAGGAAATTAGACTTACCCTGGCAGTGAACTAGAATATAATAAGCAGAACAGAACAAAGCCTCCTTCTTAAAAATGTACACATACACACACAGACCCCAACATTTTCTCTTTCTTGCATCCTGTTATTTGTTATGGGTGTATTTTTGCCACTGCAACAAACCAATTTCCCCAAGGGAACCATTAGTGTTTCATCTCATAAGAAGATGATTTTGGGGAACGCGAGGATGCAGAGATGAGTTAGGAATTGATACAATGGGAAGATGTCAGGTAGAGAGATACAGACAAAAACAGACAGCGAGAAAGAGAGAGAGAAAGAGAGACAGTGATTTGGATTCAGTGGTGCGTAGCAGCTACCAGCCTATGTTGTCATTGACAGGAAGTGAAGGGTACATGCCTTCCTCAAACCAGCTTATCCTGCTGACCTCACGGGAGACACTGTGTGTCTGTATATGTGTTACACAGACAAGGGAGAGAGAGGGCCTAGCTTCACAGTCTCTGTCTTCTTCCGGGCCTGGAATGAATAATGCTCCCAGTAGCTTGGTTTCACCTCAGTGAACACACACACTGAGCTAAAGGCTGTGAGACCAGATGTGTACATTGTGTGTATGTAGTATGTGTGTGTGTGTGTGTGTGTGTGTGTGTGTGTGTGTTTGTCTGTGCATTAGGCTTGGTGAATGTGGCTTCTGTTTGCAGCTGCATATAATAATGTACATGATGCCTTTTTTGAGACAGACTTGAGTGAAACCTGGTTAAAAAGGACACATTTACATCCAGATAGGTGAACAGACGTAATCTGGACCAATGGAATAAAGGAAAATGAAACATATCCCTCAGAAAAAGTGATTGGCCCATATTAGATATTTTGTTAAATGACAAAATTTGTTTAATATAGCGTATTGGTCTATAGTTGTGTATACAGAGAAATTTTAATTTTCAGTACACTGGGAAAACTTCTTACAAGCTAGAACTCATTACTTTGGACACACACATAAATATACTTTGCAGAAGGTTTTTCTATTCCTGTGGAATACAGTACAAACCAAACCTGGTGGCAGGTACAGTATAAAATACAGAGTGAAGACAGCACAGAGTTTGTGATAATTGGGATGCAGGTCACATGGTACTACATGGTAATTGGGTGTCTCACAGGACAGTGTTACCTCCTGGAGATTATTGGCAGTAATAATCAATTCATGTGAGCTGAAATTGAAGAGAGCTGCAGCAGCCTTAGGTGAGAATAAACACAATCTGGCACTAGTACAGGAGCAGAGGGGAGCTGAGTGGGAAACTAATATGTTAATAAAGACATGTACGGTCAGTGGTGGAGCCCAGGAATCACCTGGAGAGAAGAATCTTATAACCCAAGGCTACTGTTTTACTTTGTCACAAGAGATTTCAGCGTAATAGTCATATTTTGACGGGACTGTCATAGTACTACATAGTAAATGGCTGCTAAATGGGCTATAATTTAGAAATCTTTGTAGCTCTTGCACTTGTCACTTCCCTTTTTCCATCACACATGGAGATAAATGGATGCTATCAGTCAGAGAGCAATAGGCAACCCACTTAAACCCCAGTGTGGGCATATGTTTTATCCAGTGTGTGATTTCCAATGTAGGTTTTGCTCTCTCCACTTTCCCAGAAAGCTGTAGGGAATCGGCTCAGTGGTGGCACCTCCAAATTACTAACACCCTGCAGACTTTTTTACCTTTACAATCCGCTCCCCATGAAGCCCATATTGTGTTATACTGTTTGCTGTTGTCCTCAAGCCATTTAAAGAAAGCCTTTTCCTAATTACCTTTGGGATGGCACTAACACCTGAACACCCATGAACTGTGCTCACTCTTATCTCTGCATACTTTCTGGTTTTTGTCACTTGTGGCTCCCAGAATAGGGGAGCCACAGCATCTCACAGCTATCTCCAGAGAAATATGTCATGTATCACACCTGCGGCGACTTTTAAATCCCTTTTTGTTTGATTTTTTTCTGATAACTGCAAAAATCAACACATATTTCAACTACTCTTGTGATTTACATATAATAGAGCATACTTACACTCACATGGCAGTGCATGGACCTAGAACATTAAAACTAGTACAGTATGTAAACCAACCCTATGAATAGTAGCCAAATAACAAAAAAAAAAAGGATGTTTGGTTAAACAGGAAGTATTTAAATCAAGCAAAGCCTCAAAACACGCTGTGACTTTCATGAAACATTTAATTACTTTCTGGCTTTTTGCCAGGCCTGAGACATCCACTGTGGAACAAAATGTTGCAGCAGCCACTTGAAGTGAAAGTGAAGTGAAAGTGACTTATGTGGCCAAGTATGGTGACCCATACTCGGTATTTGTGCTCTGCATTTAACCCATTCCAAAGTGCACACACACAGCAGTGAACACACACACCGTGAACACACACCCGGAGCAGTGGGCAGTCAGTGCACAATGAAGTGCACTATGGGATTATTAAACTGTATTAGTCTACATTTCCAAACAACCCCTGTGCAATTAATTTTGATAGACACTTGGAAGACAAACTCAAAGTCCTGTTTGTCTCATGTAACTTTACAAATGTAGGACAAGGACACAGTAAATAGGACATACAGTAAGTTACAGGCAGAAAGTTAGACCCAACAACCTAAAGCAAAAGATTTCAACTGCAGGCTGCAACTGGGTGAAACTGGCTTAAGAAGATTGCAAACTAAATGTTTAGTGGGACTTGTAAGCATAGAGAACTAAAGCACAACACATGTGGAACTGTTCTTTTTTGCAGCCACTCGAGTTTATATGAGTTATTGTATTTTTCAAGAACAGCACCTTTGTGTATTAGCTAATTACATTTTCTCTTCTCATATGGATATCCATGCTAGAAGGCAAATCGACCCTGTGCTGTTACCTGTGGGTATATGGGGATTTTGCTCTGATATTGTACCTTGAAGATTAGCTGTTATTCTCCGGATGTTTAAATATGAGATTTAATGTTGAGATTATTGATCTGGGAGTTTGGGATGGAGTGTGCACGTTGCTGTACTGCATTCACTTACATTTTAGTTCATTCTGTACCTCTGTGCCCTATTGTAGTATTGCAGGGCTCAGATGCAGTCTTGCATCATATTTAAAAAACACACCTGTTATGATATTGTACATAGACGTACATACAAAAGCTAAAAGCATACAGACACACACACCGAGATGAAAAACAGTGTATTCCAGATACAGAACTCGAGGTGAGTGAATCCTCTTTATTCAGCTATTGCTATCCCACCACACACATATACACACATGCATGCACACACATTCATAGATAACTTTTGTAGATAGAATGAAAGCAATGATGTGGAGTCAAGAAGTGCTATATAGACACAAAGAGAAAGTATTTGTGTGTGTGTGTGTGTGTGTGTGTGTGTGTTTTCACAGGCGCTTGTGTGTGCATGCATGTGTGCGTATGTGTGTGCAATAGTATGACAGCTTTCTGAACAGCACTTCTAGGCCAGCTGATTCTCTCCCATCTGAGATCCTGAGTGAGGATTATAAAACCAATCAGCAGACGGTGATTGCTGCAGCCAGTCTGTGATTGGATCACAACCCAGCCGTTGCCATCAGCTCGGCAAAGAGAAAGAATGAGAGAAGAGCGAGACGCGGGGAAGGGAAGTGATTAGAAAAGTGATAAATAAAAAGAGCCGTCAGAGGAAGGCTGGTAGTGGGTGGAAGAGAAACAGAGGAGAATAGACAAAGACCATAACATCAAGATCTTCTGGATTTCCTGTCAGTCTTTGCTCAGATAGGCCACTGTTTGTTCTGTCCTATGTTTCATTGTGCAGGATTTCTGCAGCATAGTTCTTGTTATTTGGCATGATAAATGAAGAGAAAGAAAAACCTCTGAGATAATGGCGAAAACTGCAGGAATAAGTTGATATGAAAAAGTTCTCTTTCTTCATCAATTGGAAAATAATATGTCTTAACATTATAGCTTCACATGCTGATCCACGTTAACATAATTCAACTGAATTGTTCAACCTGTGGTCTGAACAATAAGAAAGAAAAAAGACTTATTTGGTCTTTATATCACTTTAACATTCCTGTTCTTATATTATTTTAGAGACCACAGCTGGGTAGTCATTAGACATTTAACAAATAATATATAATATAGCAGTGCTGCTATAGGAGTTGGAAGGCTAATGTTGATAATTGCAGGCAATTTTGATCCAGTGGTCAACTTTCTGTGGTCAACAAAAAAAATTAAATATTCTGGAACAAACACTTAAATAGGTAATCAAACAAACATTAATTAAGTACTACATGTACAATTCTTTTTTTTTTCATGATTTCTTCAAGAGCAAAAATGAGGACCAGCAACCAATGTGCAATAGGGGCATGGATGTTTACAAGGGTATGTAAATAACACAGCCAGTGTGTCTGTGTGGATCTTTGTGTAGACTTAATAAATGTGCGCATCTGTGATACAGTATTAGCAGGTGTTTGCTTACTGTCTTTGCTGGCAGGTTTGTTTAGCTGGCTCCCCATGGGGCTTCATGTGACCTGGGGCATCTGTTGCCCCCCGCCTATTTTCTGCCCTTCAGCACCTTCTTTTATCTATGCCCATGACCTGCTGCCACTACACACACACATTCTTGTACTTCTGTCTTTGTGAGGACTGTCAATGAGCTAATGCATTCCATAGCACCTTACACGGACCAAAACGATCAAAACTAAATGCCTAAGCAAAACCATTACTCTAAACCTAATCCTAACCTTATTACTCTCAAACAGGAGTCCGAAAAATGTGACGACCGACCAAAATGTCCTCACTTTGCCAAAATGTCCTCAATCTAATAGGACTGTGCTGGTTCTCACAAAGATATAAGTACAAATATACAACAACACACATACACATACATGAATTCAGAGCAGTTTAGTTTGGAGCTGTGGGGAGAATTGTGACATCATAGGGCTGGAGTTGGAGCTAAATGAGTTGAGAAAGAGGTGATAAGGGCCAGAGGAAGTGAAAAGGACGTGTAAAGGTGCATTATAGCGCAGCTGGGCCCAATAGGAGGATCTTTACCTATGTTGGCCTTGTTTCTCTGATTTGTATTCAGGTGACAACATACAAATACTCACCTGCTTAATATGGGTAACATCAGATACAAAAGGCTAGTAACAAAGTCATAAAGTTAACACAATCCTCAGGGGCATATAAAGAATTAGTGTGAATTGCTTAGGACATCAGTATGAAATCCCAAGTAGCTGATGTGCTTTGGTGCCATGTAAAATTCCCTCAAAGCTTGGCTATTGTCATAGGAGTGTGCTTTACGGACTAAATACCATTTACTAGAAATAACCACTCACATTATAGTCCTTTTATTTCACCTGAATAAAATTTTATTCCCTAAACAAAAGTAGCTTATCAACTCAAATATCATCACTACTATCACTACCAATTTGCTTGTTTCGACATTCAGCATCAGAACTGTGACTGGATGCCTTTTAGCTTTAAGTTTTGAAGACCATCAATGAGCTGTCCACATGTTGTGTGTGGCAATAAATATCTTCAGTCAGCTCTTCTGAGCCCTCCAGACATACAGTACTGTATGTCACCTATTCACCAGACAACGTTAAGAATAGCTATTCCCCAGGATCGCTATTCAGCTGCTGTTCAAAGCAGGTGAGGAACTTGAAGGAAAAGAGATTAGGTTTTTCTACTGTGCAAAATGATTTATGCCCAGACTTTTATCAGCTTCTTCCCCCCTGCAAAGATCATTTCCCCTGACTTCACCTCACAACGGGAACTATTTTAAGCATTGGCTCATTAATACAGAGTGATTGGATTCATTGTTCTGCAGTCCTGATGGATGTTGTCTGAAGTTTTCTCTCTCTCAACTCTCACCTCAATCCCCTCTTCAATCTTAGGGGTGAATTTCTTCCCAATAATGTGGGTCCATTGTGTTCTGAAAGTTAGATAAATCAGTTGCCAATGTCTTTTGTCGCTTCAGTTCATTTAAATGAAATTGCATTAGCCTCACTTCATCAAACAATTCATAATGACAGCAGTTCTTACTTAAATCTCTGTTGACCTTTATACACTTTAACAGCCATTGAAGACACACTCAGTGTAAGGTCTTGCAGTTTATGCTCTGTTTCCACAGTGTTTCCAAATAAATTCAGAGTGAGTCATCAGATGCAATGAACATCTTTGTTTTATCATGCTTACTACACTTGTGAAACACATCATGTACATGGTGGTCACTACTCATTTGCTTCATTTGTTAATACATTCTTCTCATGTCAGACAGTTTTTATTAAAGTGGGAATCTACAAGTACCATAGGAGTGATTTTGGCCTTTTAATGCACTGTTCTCACTCAGCAGATGTCCCTCTCTGAGCATTAGTTTGTTAATATTGATTAATCCATCCATTTTCTGTTTCATAAGTTTCAGTTTGTCCCACTTTTGGTAGTGCTAGCCAATAAAAAAAACTGTTGTGTATTCAACAAATGCAAGGCACCACACCCACAAAAGAAACAACAAGAACCATCCCTGCAAAAGGGCATTTTCTTTGTTCCGTAGAAAATCTTTGACCTTTTTCACATTTGTTGAATGATTGGTCCAAACAGGGACTGCATTACTTCTGCATTATGAGAGATTGTAAAGTGCATGCTGTATACTCTATTCAGGCAATCTTTCATGACCCTGTTCACACATCACCGTATCAATTGTGTGGGCTATTTTAACTCCAGGAGGGTTGACTTTGGCAGCAGGGTTGTGTATAGACGGCTATGCTTGAAATGAGCTCTATAGGAAAGCGTGTATTGCCATTCTGCCTGCTGTGTGTTCTGCTGCAGTAAACCTGCTCTGGGTGCTGTAGGAGGGTTGACTGCTATTTATACTGTACCTCCACTGCAGTGCCACTCCACTCCTCTCCCTATGCACTCCTATTCAGAGAGGAGAGGAGACCAGATTTTGAAGCTATGGAAAGCTTTTATTCTGGTCCAAGATTTAGTGTAAATCATATTTATATGTAACATAAGAATTTTTTTTCACCATAATTTCGGTTGCTCTGTGAGTAGGAAAGCAAAACCGTATTAAAAGATATGATACAGTTTTCTTCTGAAATGCTTCTGTAATTATTAAAACTATCATTGGCATCACCATCATCACAGTGTAATCTGATTCATATGTTTTAGTACGTTAAAGTCTACACAGCACTATGGTTGAAAGCTATGACATTTGTTTAAAAATATAAGTTTGAACACATTCAGCGCATACCCACAGTAAGGCAGTATGCATCCATCTATCATCTACACTGCTTATTTCTATAAAGGGTCGCCAGGGATGCGGCCAATCTCAGCCAACTCAGGGGAAAGGCAGGGTACACCCTGGTCACATACAGACAGACAACAACCCAGGTGCTCTGGCTGCCTCACACAGTCCAAAAAGATGCAGGCAGCTCAAAATCACCTGTAGGTGTGAATGGTTGCCTGTGTTACATTCAACCCTGTGAAAGACTGGAAACGTGTCCAAACCATACTGTGCCTCTTGCCCAGTGTCATTTCACATCAAACAATGGATAGGCTTAGAGTGTCTAACTAAACAAGCTTTATCATATTGGGCCTGGAGGAGACAAATTGAGCAAAATACCAAATTTAAATTATGTGGATTAAAATGAAGAACAGATGCCTGTGTACACTTACCTGGCTGGAGTATGGTGCCACTTTTTTTTAGGTTTTTATTCTCATGTGTGAGGATATTATGAGCATTGACATCTTCGCCAGCCCACACCACTTTCCAATACTGAATGCTTTGTTTCAGCCATAATGAAGCTTTTAAGTGGAAGCATGAGAAGAGGACAGGGTGTTAAGGACATGAACCGGCAGGGAAATCAGCTGTCAACAGTCAGATACTTCCGTTCTTCTCATTAATTACTTTTGGGGAATGAGAGGTGGAGGCCAAATGAGTATTGATTGTTGTGGGCCAGTATAGGGCCGATTTCACTGGCCTTTCCCACACGTCATTGCTTTTCCACATCCCCATTAATTCGGAACAAGAGGGATCAGTGGCAAGCTGGGACCCTATTAAAGACGGGACCTTAGAGTGTCAGACAGGCTAGCTAGCACACAAACCTTCTTCACATGACTGTAGGCAACACTTCTTTTCACTTTGTATCAGTCTGCCTGTCTTTCTTTTAATCCCTCTTCCACTGCTTTAGCGCAGATTGTCAATAAACGGACAAAGGTTTAAACATACAGGCTGTTTGCAAGTCAAAGACCATACAAAGTCAAACTGTGTCTCACCAGGTTTCTTTAATGAGTCTCTCTTTTCTTCTTCATTTGTAGTTACTTTCCCCACTTCTATTTTCTCAGCCTAAGTAAAAAGGCAGAGAAAATTAGTGGGAATAGCTCAAAACCTAAAGAAAGGTCTCTTTCCTTTTCTGCTTTTCTCACTGCCTCCCCAACCTCTGCTTTTGTTGCGTGACTGATGATTTTAATTACCTGTTAACTCCCTGTACTCAGCAGATACACATGATAAATGGTCCGGATAGCTGTTGTAGTCACCATCTGGATGGGGCAAAGGAGTCTAAGGAGCTTTTCTCCACTGTCATACTCGCGACAGCCACCACAGCGGGGGGGATTGCAGGTGTACTGAGGGAGAACAAGAAACTGTCCCAGTTTAGATCCGGTTGACAGCTATTTAGTGTCATATGGGTCACATCCATTTTTCCTTTCAGAGACGACAGGCAGCAACAATATGCCTCTAGAAAAAGAATCCCACACCAACAAAATGGGGAGAGAGATTGCTGAAGATGATTGACCAGCAAATTGCGGCACTTTATATGGAGATTGTAGGGAAGGAAATGGAGGAAGGAATGTGAAGCTACCGTATACCTTAAGTATACACTGGAATGGTTTCAGAAGCAGCCATTATGTACTGATGCACAGGTGCTACGCAGTGATTAGCATTGTCTTTGAAGACCTCATTGGAAGCTTGCAAAAGTTGTGCACAGAAGGAATGAACCATGAGCAATCCAACGGTTCAACTCATCTTATTCAGACTCACACAGGGCACCATGGGGTCTGTCCATTTGGGTTAAATGAACCAAGCCTCCTTCATGGGCCTCCTCTCGACCAGGGTTGGACATGGATCGGACGCTGCCCAGCTTCACTGACCTGGTGTTACAGTGCCACCAAAATAGAAATGAATGAAATGGTACTGGTATATATAATAAATACACTAAACAATCAACAGATTAAGAGAAAGAGAAAGAGAAGGAGACAGACAAAGTGCTTGCAAACAGACAGACAGATGGAGGTGTGAAACTTAAACTTAACTTTTATCTGGTAAATTATTCAGTGTTGAGCAGTGTAATTCACAGGGTTATCACTTTGAAGCTACTCTGCAAACGGAAATTTGCTGACAAAATAGGGTGACAGCTGTCTCATGACAACTGCTCACGTGGGTCGAATGGGCTTTAAGTAGACTGGTGTCATGTGTGTCTGCTGTCTGGAAATGGTATTAGAGTTCAAAATAGTCCTGTTTTACACAGTACACTGTAACAGCCCTTTTACCAATAATACCTAAAATAAATGCCTGCATGCCTTGGCAAATTAGCGGATGAATCAGATTTAATTTTAGAATGAAAAGAGAGCTGAATTTAAAAAATATAGTTAATTTATTCACTGTACATTAAAAAAACTGCAAAAAAAAAAAGATAATGTTGAGGGATGCTGCTAATTAAAAAAAAAGATTAATGGATCAGTATTCACAAATAGCTCAACATTTTGGGAAATATGGTTATTTGCTTTCTTTGCAAGAGCTGCTCGTCAACATAGGTTCTCATTTGTGTAATGAAAGGAGGAGAATAGTCTTTGCTTAACATAACAACTGAAAGCAAAGAGAAACAAGTCCAGATGTCTCTAAAGGTTAAAAATCCACTTCTGTACCTCATAAAAATAACACGACATGGAGGTTTGTCGAGAGTTAACATAGTGATTTTTCTGTCCATGGACAATGTTGTTTATTTATCTGTCCAGCAGTTCTGTGCAGCATTTCCATTGGTTGCCTTGCAATCCTACTGTTTCTGGCTGGTGTTCATAAGGAAATAGATCCATCAAGTAAATTCTCATGAAACCACAAACTGCCATTTTTAAATGTTTGTTTATGGATTCAACGTGACACCATGTGTTAATTTTTGAGGAGATGGCAAAAACATTTAGGATCTTTGGACAGAGTAAGCAAATATCAAATTTTACTAGTCCCTAAATACATACCTTGATTGTTGAACAAACAGGCAGGGACAACATTACAGAGATCCGATTCTCAGGTGGATAGCAGAGGTCAGTGTTAATTAGGCTGCAATTTCAATTATACTGTGCTTGATTGAGTTTATTTGACCGTTGTCAGGTCTCTGTGGTGTCTGTTTATGCTTGGAGTTCATGGCACACAGCAGATGACCCAGAGTGCAATGGGGAATGACCTCCAGCATTAATGAAGGGTAATGACAATAGTCGACAAAGCAGACCCCGTGTCACTTTGATTCTGTCTCGTGGTTTGTAAAAGCAGCACACACAAAACCACATTGACAAACACGTTCACACACAGACATTACAGATTCTATAAATGTGACATTGCTCCAATTGATTACTTGAAGTCCCAGTGGTAATGTTGGAGACAACTTCAATTCATTCATTCATTCCCTTAGCTCCCTGGGGCAACTATCAAGTGCTGCTGAAGCATGGCTTACTCTTGACAATGACAGAGTCGAAATGGAGTCAAGTGGTGAATTGAGCTAATTTAAATAAAATGAAACTTAGATAAATTTAATGTATGTTTTGTTTTTACATTAGCTGTGTGATTCTTGTAATTGTCTTCACCCATGCAGATGCAGGCTTAAAGACTGATTTGGGTCAACTGCAAGACACATATAACCAGACACTTAGAAAAGAGACACATCAATATGACTGTTGTAAACATATTATGTATGTGTGTGTGTGTGTGTGTGTGTGTGTGTGTGTGTGTGTGTGTGTGTGTGTGTGTGTGTTTCTCTCTCACTATATCTCTCTATCAGCAGTGAATCAGTGAAGTGTTAGGACATCGTTTAAGCTCTCACACAACATCAATACTGGCTCTATTGATTTTTTTAAACAGTTAATGGAAGCCTTTAAGGCAGGAAAGCTAATTAAAATCATATGCAGGTCAAGCTCATTTAAAGACTCCCCATTAGTTTATGTTGAGCTTAACCACGCTTGACTGGAAAATCCATCCATCGGGCATAGTAATTGACTGGTGTTTCTAATGGCTTTTCAATGCTTTTGCGTCTCAGAGAAAGACAGTTCCTCTGGCAAATTTCATGCTAAAACTCTAATAACCCACATACAGAATCGTTAAAGACACTTGCCATATGTCTTGTGTCCTCCAAGTATGTTGTCGGTGCTTTGAGACAGTGATGCACTTTAACCTCCTGTCTTTTGAAATAAACAATATGCACACAGGGGCAGAGGTAATATATTGTACTGCCCAGTGTGTTCTGACTGTCTCATTTAAATTTAGTGAAATTATTGTGGTATAACTACACAACTACACAGGTGTGTGCCACACCTCCAGCCCAATGTCAGCTGGGACCGACTCCAGTTCCCTGGTGGCCTTCAACAGGATAAGGAGTGTAGCTGATGGATGTTTAGGTGAAAAAATATAATCACGTTTGCATCTAACAGAATGGCTCAGTTAAAGCAGCAATGGCTTTTGTATGATTGCTCCAGGAAAGTGTTTGAGTGTTGTATCATAATGAGTGAGGACTGTCTTGACAGGCAAAAATGAGACATTTCTTCTTTCTTCTGTCAGCTAGACAGTAGCCATCATCTTCAACAAACACATTGTTTTCACACATCAGCTCTCAGCTGTTTGTGTGGGCACACTTCTTGTTTGTTTGCACAACTCATGAGTGTTCGTTTTCCGGTGCCTTGAGGTGGGAGGCTGATTTGATTCTGAACCAGAGGGAGGTTGTATTTAGCCTGTGTTTATTGTACCCTAGCATATACCAACCATCTTGCTGTGTCATAGTTTGATGCCTCCACTGTATGACTCCGCAAACCACACTGCCCTGTCGCTGCTGTTGTACCCAGCTGGCACAAGCAGCTCAGGGAACCCTGCAATATCACAGCTTCAACAGAGCGGTTCATTACACAGAGCTAGATCAGATAAAGTCCCCCTGATATTAATCTTCTCTTCCTCTGAGGACTCTGAGTAAAATGATCATATGAAAGGTTATATGTAATAATGACATCCCATAAGAAGTCAGTAACATTGGATAATTGTTGCTGGAAGGTTTTATTTTCTACTCCATCTGTTCCATTCTCTCTTTTTAAGATAAAAACATGCAAGCACATGCATTCACATAAACCTCAACACTAAACATGTATGCACACACCATGCCCTTTAAGCTCTCTGATTATGAAAATATTATTAGTTATTATCACTCAGGCATTACACTATGGAGTTCTCTTTTCACTAGCATTCAAGACAACTTACCAAATTCTAAGTGGCTATTAAGGTGTCAGTTATTAAGGAGAAGCCAAGCATTACAATGCATGTAATGTAAACGTAGCTGCTGCACAGTGTACCTCGCCTCTCCAGCCTTGTTTCAGTGGTCACCAAGCTTCGAGTGAGTTAAAAAATGATTGACCCACACTGGCTGCATGTTAGAGCCATTTGTAATGATAGTCACTGTGAGTTAATCACGTAAGTAATGGGCAACATGTTTGTGAAATGAGAGTTGTAGCTTATACAGACACACATGGTCACATTAATTAAACATTCCAATACAATGAAAAAGGCACTTCAGATTACCGCGTTTTCCAGACTATAAGTCGCTCTTTTTTTTTTTTTTTACTCCTCTTGTAGTGCGATTTATACAGCGAAACGACTTAAATGTCACTTATATGACTGCTTTACAGTCATTCTGTAGAGTAGTAACTAGTGTTAGATGGTACACTTCTTCACCGACTGAAGATAATTTACTGAAGAAAAAGTAAAAACGTTTATGTTCATGCTAAACTCTTAACTCCTAACCCCCACCCCTCACCCCCGACGTTGGCAGAGTTGTTTAATGTTACTTGACATGGATGAATGAATTTTGTAATGCACTTCTGCTTGTTGTTATTCCTGGCCTTACAGGCTGTAATTGGTATAATTAGAAATGTGACTTATATAAGTTATTTTTTTCTGTTCAACAAGACTCTTTTTGCTAAAAGTGACTAATAGTCCGGAAAATACGGTATTTAAATTTAATTTCTATCCATTAAAAACCAGAGAACACTGGAAGGAATTTGTTTTTCTTATAGCATAACAGAATGAAAACTCAACCTGGTCAGTACAGAAGTATATTAGTCATGTTTGTGAACAGCAAAACACTCTGTCCCTCTCTCTGCTTTCAACAACATTCATAAAAGTTCCTGCTTCCTAATATACTAATATATAATTCATTTCTTCCAACACAGAGTGAACATGGAAGTTTGAATTAGGTGGTAAAACGAAAGGAGGAAAGGAGGAGAGGAGGATGAGGATGTAAAGCCATAAAGCCAACAAAGGATGGGGATCAAATGATTAAATAAGACAAGTAATGAGGAATAGAGAGAACAGGAAAGAGTTTGAGACAGTGTTTCTTCCAGCTTTTTCTATTAGATTATTAGTAGTAGGTCTGTGGCTAACAAGTTCAAACCCCTACAGCCTAAAGCTCTCATCTCATTCAATACCTGTGGTTTTAATACCCTAACCCTAAAACTGTCTTCTCTAATCCCCAAACCCTAAACCCTCCCATTCCTGATTCCCCTTGTGTCCCCGTGAACCTGAAGCCTTCGGCCCCTGAGACACAGCCTCATTCAGTGAGAACTACAAACAGCTTCCCCATGCACACCACTGTAGAATAAATGAAAAAAAATAAATAAAATAGTGCCAATGCCACTGTTTCACTTTTAATACACATGAGAAAAGCAGGCCTACATTTTTTATCTACATAATGTGTCAGCGTTTTAACATTAGATGATATGATATATATAATGACTCTCAGGGCAGTTACATCTGCTGACCTCTCTTGGGAGCTCACTGCAATTATTTACCCAGCAGAGATTCATAGAGCACAGCTAATGCAATTCAGTCCAAGAAAAAAAGATGGAGCTTCCTCAGTGTATTTTCAATTAAAACTACTGCCGATGATTTTATGGGAAAACCGTGAATGTTTTTCACAGTGACTTGACAGCGGCAAAGCCTATTTTGAATCGAATAATTGAGTGTGAGCTTGGATGTGTGATAATTATTGCTGACAAGGTGGACAGGTGTTAATCTACAGTGTGGGTTTCATGCGTTTTGTGTGGATAAGAAAAGGAAACTCTGCACTCTGTATTCATTGCACACCCTTATCCAAACGCCTGCCTGCTGTGGTCAACTGGTTTTCCCTAGATCAACAAGACTAAGAGTCCATAGCCAAGGCAGCAATTCTGAGAGGCTCTGCTGATAATGTTGAATAATGTCGTCATTAACGTGGCATGTTACATGATAACACTAACCAAAATAACTGAGTGGGAATGGCATTTGCAGGTATTTACTCATAAACCAAAATCTTGGCCAATGAAGTAAGAATACGCTGCATTAACACACATTAAGTTGATGCATTGCAACTCCAGTATAATGCATTATTAATGGGCCACACTAATGACCTACAATATAAACAAAACAGTTGAGGACCAGTACACAAATGGTTTACTGACCTGAGGGAGGAATGAATCAACAATATCATTTCATTAACTTTCTAATCTTCCCTCTTTTTTGTTGTCCTGCAAAAGCATTAGAGTTTGATAAACCACTGTACCAAAATGTCACATACTGTATTTTATTGTATTCTTCTGCTTCCTGTGATTCTCTGTAAACAATAGCATTGTATCGCTCATGTAACTTTATGAAGTCATGGGAAAAATTATACATAGATATTTTGATTAGCAACAATTGTTTGGCTAATTGTCTACAGGTAAGTTTATTTCAACTAAATTACACTCAACCTGTTTTCTGTGTGTTGTGTTTTCACACCAGGTCCATCTCTGATTGGGGCCCTGAAGAAAGACTGGGCCTCTCCCAACAGCATCGCTCTCTCCTGGCAGCAACCTGAACATACAACCATGCCCATCCTCGACTACGAGATCAAATATTATGAGAAGGTGCAGTGACCTCAGCTTTAGACCCATTTTGTTTGGATTTTGCAGATTTGTTTGCTTCATTAATTGTTTCCTAATTTTTAGAACATTAACATTAACAGTCAAACTTCTGGTCTTAGACCAATAGACATTCATGTTCTTCATAAACACGATGCTTATGGTGCAGCGATGTAGATTAACCAGTCACATAAAACACAAGTGACCGTTTCCAACTTTTTTTTTAACTCAGTGTAGATTGTGCATTACTGTAAGAAATGTGTTGTTGAGGTCTGTAATTTATCATTTTACTGTTCTGAAGTATTGTTGGACACAGATATTTAGCGCTTATACTCGGTGGTTTCAATGCTGATATATATATACATATATATATATATATATATATACTGTATATATACTATTAGTTAAAATGTTTGAGTATTTCAAAACATTCAATATTCAAAACTCTGCTTTCATTAGACAGAATGAAAGTGTCATGATTATTATTGTTATTATAGTATTAGTCATAGCAGCAGTTGCTGTAGCAGCAGAGTTTCAATAAATTTCGCAGCTAACCACATTAAAGCTAACCACATCAGCTCTTCTCATCTTATCAACCAAACGGAGGGTCCAAGCCATTGCTCCCAGGAGATAAAACTTTTTTTCCTGGAGTTTAGGGGTCCCAAGGCAAAAATAGAGTCTGTAGTACCCATTAAATGACCATAAAGCACTTCAAATATGCTTCCAAGTACAGATAATAACCCCGTTCAAGCTGAATAGACAGTTCATTTCTGCTCTCTCTGCATAATTATATGCATTATTTTAAAACACAATGATATCTATGCAGCACAACTACAGTAACTGGTATCTCAATAAAATGTTTCTTGTCTATGTGTTTTGTTTGATTTTAAGGCATCACTCACTTGTAGAATGTGGTTAGAAACAGTTTTAATTGGTTGGTTTTGCAATCAGCAACCGACAGTAAAAGACACAGCAATTACACACATATTTTGAGTTCAGCGAGTACTGTAGATAATTATTGGTCAAAATCTAGTCTGGATTTTTAAGGTTAGTGTTTTTCATCCTCCACTGTCTCCCACAGGAACACGAGCAGTTGAGCTACTCATCGACTCGCACCAAGGCTCCCAGCGTGATAATCTCAGGTTTAAAACCAGCGACCTGGTACGTCTTCAGCGTACGCACACGCACGCCAGCTGGATACAGCTCCTACTCCCCTAAATATGAATATGAAACTACAGGAGACTGTAAGTACCTGGGACTGCCTGCAGCACTTGTATGTGTGGAGACATATGTTTGCCTTTGTATGAATGTGTGTATTTATACAGTACTATACAGTGTTTTCTGAGCAAAACGACAAGGAAAAGTCTTCATAGCATGTTGCTGGTCCTTAGCCATGCAGACAACTGAAATAAGATTAGGATTTTGGTTTGGGGTTAAGACCATAATTAGCACTTATACGTGGGTAAAGGGTGAAAGTTCCGTTTTTGAAAGAAAACACATAGAAATCATGTTGAGTGATGGCAGCAGGCAAAACCACTTACTCTTCGTGTCAGATTTTGGATGTGTCTGGTGAAAAGGGTCAGCAATCCATTATTAGTGTAATTTGTATGAACAGAGCTATAAGTCTCAAAATCCATCAACAAACCGATGGGCTGTATCAGGGCCAGTTAAGACCTTTCCTTTTGCATGACAATACTAGTTTGTCATTTAAGCTCAGAAAGTGAAACTCACGACAGTGTTTCAGCTGCAATTAAAGGTCCCAAATATTAAGATATATGTTGTGTTTGCACACATGCGTGTGTGTGTGTGTGTGTGTGTGTGTGTGTGTGTGTGTGTGTGTGTGTGTATGTGTATGTGTGCTGCTCATTTTCATGACATTGAGTCACATATAGAAGGTTCCAGCTGCAAGCAGCAGTTCAGGGTCAGATGAAGTTCATGTAGCCTGGAGCAGCACCCAGAGCAGCCTGCTTCAGTGGCACCGCAGTAAATAATAAACCTGGATATGAGCCCACAAAGTAGAATTCCAACTAGCAACTTTTTGATAAGCTTTTGCAAAATGTATCCAGGAAAGGAAATAAAGGTGTGAAAGTCGTTGAAAACTATATGAAGTATTTGTGATTTCTATAGGTTAAGACATTGAAAACTATTGACATTGGCTCTTTTCTCATTTTATTGAAATGTCTTCTCGTTGTTGTTACATTATTAGCTATTTATGTTATAGTTAACCTTCATAGTAGCATTAGCCTAGTTTAAGTACATTGAATCTTTTCTAGTTAAGGAGTTGAACAATTAGTTATCTTAGCTTAGTTATCTATGGTTTCAGTATGGATATGCATTAAATTTAACATCACATATACATAGAGTCCTTGGTATTGTCACAAATTTGCATATGTCCAACAGAAAGAAGGTGCAGGTTGTGCTTTTTAGACAGAAATAGCTCTGATAATTATTTAACCCCTAAAATGTGATGTTTTTTAACAGGAAAATGTATTTGACTGCAGTTTTTGACACAGTTTTTTCTGTTAATTGAAAAGCTAAAAACACTACAGTTACTTGTTAATTGTCTGCAACCGGAGCTCCCTTTGAGATTACATTGCAACCAAAACATTTGGCCTCTCTACAGTAGGATTTTCATATGGGTTGCATTAACAACCCCTGAAAGATTAGAATATCAGTAGCAATGGCAATCGTAAAATTGAATACAGTCAACAAGGGAGTCCGACAATACAGTTTTGATGTTCAGTGTATTTTGAATCGGTGTTTTTTTTACTCTGTGTGAGTAGTAGCTTTATAGCAAGTCCACTCATAAAATACAAAGGTCCCGCTGCCCTTTTATGTCAGGTCAGGTATTGTTGAGGGGTGATTTGGCTTCACAGAGGCCCTCTCCATTCCAAAGCTGCAGAGCTTTATCTGCGGATCAGACGCTGCTTGGCCAAGCCTTTGTACTGTCTGGCCTTTTATCTGGAAGAGAAAGCAGATTTTGCCCCTGTCGCTCTCTCTCCCTCCCTGTCAGTCTGTCTGTCCACCTGTCAGTCACTGTCTCATATCCTCGTCTCTCCATCCATCTGTGTATCTGTCACTTCCACCTCTCTCTTTCTCCTCCTGTTTGTCTTTATCTCTGTTCTGTCATCTGTTTCCTTACCCCTCACCTTGCATTTTTTTAATCCTGTCCTCTGCCAGCCCTTACACACTCTGTCTCTTCCTCTCTCTCTTTACACACATACATATTCACACGCACACCTCATTACGACAGCATCAGATGACACACACATCTGCTTTATTAGTGATGTGTGTGCAGAGTCGACGGTTGTGAGAAATGTCTTGCGTGATCTGGCCACTTTGACTCTCCTCTCTCTCTGAGTGGTCTATAATTACTTTTATCACAGCCAAATACTCACACTCAGATTCTTGACACTTCCTCCCAATACACACACACACACACACACACACACACACACTTGACTTCACGCTTATGTACACCCACATACTGTACAGCATAAGCCCACATGTGACCCACTCACTGGGCTACATACACCCTGATCTTCAATTCATATTCATTAAGCATGAAATATTATAGGAATAAGTTTGGTAATAGCAATCATCTTTCAATTATCTGGGATTCGTTAGCCTTGTGACAAGACACAGAAAAGGGAAAATCATGAATATCAAATGGGACCAATTTAACCAAATGATCACGGACTAAATCACAATTTCATGAGTGAGTAATATTAATTAAACAGCAGCAGGCATATAAATCACTCCAGTACAAATGCGCTCGTAGGGTTTTTTGCATGACAAAGAGCTGATCAAACATCTCTCTGTAATATCTGCCTATCAAGAGAGCATACCTGGCCTATGTATGGTGCACTGATGGAGAGGAATATTTAAGGTGATGTTGAATAAAAATTTGCTCTTTCTTCTCACTTCATCCCATCTCCCATTTCATTGACCCCTCTTTTTCTCCTCACTGCCTTTATTATCCTTATCTGCTCCTTACGTTCAACTTCTCATACTTATCTTCCTTCCATTTCACATTGTTTTTCTGTTCTCCCGTTTCCTTTTCTTCTTCTCCACACATCATTCATTCTCCACCACCTTCATCATCGTCATCAACAGCATCGGACATGGCTTCCGATCAAGGCCAGGTGTTGGTCATCGTCACGGCAGCGGTCGGCGGATTTACCCTCCTCGTCATCCTCACCCTTTTCCTCCTCATCACTGGAAGGTGAGATTCATTTGTACACAGTGAATGTTCTTCTGTTTAAAAATCAGTCTGTGTTGCCACACAAAACACCAGCTTTACTCATTTTATGACACTTTGTTGTGCTTTCTTCCCTATACCTATACCTAATAGGTATTACCTATAGTGAATGTGTACAGTTTTGTTATATAAATGTTGGTGTGCCAGCCCCTATGTGTTGCTCTGGAGGACATATAACATCATATTTTGTCATTTAATTTGGAGGACTTTTTGACCCCTATACTGCAATAGTACATCCATGGGTGTTTTTATTTATATGACTGATTAGACCTCCTCTCAAGGCTGTGTCGGCATATAAGCAAATCTTGATTGACCTTCACTCAAACTCTCTGAAGTTTTCTAACTTTGTGGAGTTTTGTGAACCTTTGCTAACCTTTCATCATCGTAATTTTTGTCTCAGCTCAGCCACGTTTAGCCAGCGAAGAGGTCTAATCAGCCAGACTAACTCACATGTGAATGTGCAAAGCCTTAATTGGACTGAATGTCCCCAAGATGTCACTGCTATTCATCTAGATACACTTTAATACAAATGGAATGAGATTTTAGGCCACATAATTAAAGATGAAGAGCATTTCACTTTGAAACTCCACTTTTACCTTTAACTGCAGAAGCAGATAAGTTGTCCTGCACTGTTTGGTCCCAAATTACATGTTACTTCTTCACCTGTTTTTTTTTTTTTTGTTTGTTTTGCTTTGTTTTTTTTTTTTGCTTTTTTGCTCAGTCATATCAAAATGTCTGCTATTAAAAAAAAAAAAAAGCTCTATTTGGTTGGTGCAACAATTTTATGTTCTTCCAAGCACCTGCCATATAAGCTTTATATTCCTTGGCTTGCAGTACTGTAGGTCTTCATTATTTCAGCCAAGAAGCTGGCATTACATTTTGCTTCAAAAATTGCCCACTCAGGATACCACTAAAAGCAAAAGATGGCAAGGGGTTCTTGAGGATGTATAGTCTGGTAAGAGGTTTGCATAAGTGTCTTATTTGTATCTATGTGTGACCTTGTAGAAGTGTTGAAAACGTTGATGTGTGTATCAAAGTGTGTTATGTTTAGATGGAAAATAATTCTCATTATATATAATCTAATAATGATTATGGTTATTATACTTCATTACAGGAGATTCACTTACTTTTGGCCCATCCAGCCCAAAGAAAGCACGACTGTGTAAACACACTATTCATGTATAATTGAGGAGCTACACAGATGCATTCACAGAATTACTCAGAGCAGTAATGAAAAGTAAAACAAGAGTCTGCCCCTTATACTGAAGACACACACTCAAAACACACACACACAGCCGGTCTGTGTGTATGTAGATGTGTGCAGAGCAGGTGTGTGTGTCTCTGCAATAAACAACACAGATGCAAGAAAAAGATTAGATTTTATTTCAGAGGAGAAAAGTTTGAAAAGTAAATGAATTGACATTTCACATTTCACCATGAAAATCCTGAGCAAAAAAATATACGGTAGTCCTCATAAACAATGGCGAAAATATTTAACATAATATACCCATGGACTGTTTCTTTTAATGCAGTTTTTATTCAAATCATAGTGATTTGAAGGGACCATTTTTATATGTAAAGATGAATGGCATTTCTTGCACCTTCTCAAGTGGCAGTAATATTAAAAATGTATGATTAAATTCAACAAACACAAAACAACAACAATACAGGTGCTAAAACTAAAAAAATTCAGTGTGATTAATTAGTATACAAGATACAAACAGAAGCAGTATAGAAATGATGGAGCTAAGATGTTTTGTCCCCATTAATGACATGAAATTGAATCCGTTCAGTAACAAATCAGGTTCACCGTGCACTCTGCTGTTGCTTCAAGCCTTTCCCTTGAACATGTCATTAGTGTGGTTGATTGCCTCTTTAAGGGTTTGTCTTTTTTGTGGAAAAATCTAAGTATGCAAATAGTCCAGGTGTATTTAAAAAGAAGGATTTTTATTCACCACACATGAAGTAAATCCACAAGCCCCACAAACTTCAACTTTAGCAAACCGATACACAAATTTATGCTGTTGACATGTTGCCAAGAGAACAATGAAACAAACTCTCCTACTTCATTAGCTGTGTTGCTCTACATGCTTTTATTTAATCTTCTCTTTGCTTATTTCACGTAAATACACAAATGAGCATCACAGAAGTACTTAACAGATTTCCTGCAGTTTTTCTTACAAGTGGATTTGAACCATGGCCTTAGTAAATATTGTCGCATACAACATTTCTACTGTACATAAGCGTTTTGTGAACTTTATGCTGTTATTAATTTGCATCCATTAAGCTCTCATCGCAGAATGAGAATGACACAATCCCAGGTGCTGACTGTGTACAGCACACATTTAATTAAAACAGCACAAACTTGTGTTTTCGTAAATCTTATTGGGGAAAATGCAGATTCCATCTCTTGTTTGTTTCAGAAATAAGTGGTGCTGGTTGCTGCACAAAAGAAAATTAAAGATGCCCTTAGAAAAGGGGTTTCCCTACTGCTTTGTAAATGTAAATGAATTTAGGTTAGTTCACTTTGAGCTGCAGCTGTTGAAGGACCAGGGTTTGGTAGAAAGACAACATCTGAGACTGCTTTAATAAAGTTGTTTAGGGTCTAGGGCCTTTAATTCTGTATTATTATAGTTAGCATCATATTTACTCTTCTGAAAAGAAACAACCATAACTTTATTAAATATGTATTACAGACATATAGAACATTTCCACCATGGTGGCTGGTTTTGTTTCTCTAACAACTGTGGTTTAGTGAGCCCTCTGAGTAGTTCATTGACTCAGCTCACCAGTTCATGTCAGAAAATGTCTAAACTTCAAAAATAATCTGAAAATTAAAAGCTCAAATGACATGAGGGCAGGGATTTAGAGGTTTTTCATTTTACATCAGTATGTGTAGAAGAGTCGTGTTCCTACTTTTGCGATAATTAGAAACTCACACACAGGTGCAAGAGCTAAAGCAAACCATTTGGGCTTTTTGCATTTTAATACAAGAAGGACCTTATTACATGAATCCAGCTAAAAGCAATCACAGCAACATTTTGAGTGTTTTTTTTTTTTATTTTATTTTATTGCAGTCTGTCATATCAGTGATCCCTCTGCCCCGTGTAGGAGGGACTTTCACTCTCTTTTGGTTTAAAAAAAAAAAGAAAAGCTCCAAATGTACTTTGAGCTGCCTGAGAAAGATGAGAGCTCTCATAGATGTAATTTTGTACAGCAGGAGTAAAGCTACTGCATAACAGGACCTGCTGTACAAGGAGTTTTAACACCTCACTGCCCTAAAAGCTTCCTAAATTTATTAGCATGCTTCAGCTCATGCAAAAAAAAATTTTTAAGTTAGAGCAACGCTGTCACGATCGCACAATACTGAAAACCTCTACTATACGTTCCCTTCGCCTTTGTCTACAACTATTATATTACTTTCTTCCTGTTTGAGTCCTTCCTTTCTTCTGCAGCAGGGAGATGTGTCATGGTGAGGTGATTGTGAGGGATGTCCGGGCAAGAGAGGAGTGGTTTGAATTACAGTGATGCTTTGATTAGGGCTGTGGGCAAGGTTGTTTTACTGAGGTCTGCGTGGGTGTGTAAAGTGCTTGTGAATATGCGTGTGAATTTGTACTGAAACAATGCTGGGCAACAGCCCAGAGAGCAGCGGGAGAAGCCAAGGTCTTTGTGTGTGATAACTGTCTTTGTGTGTGCGGTCTCTTTTCAGCATGAAAGCCTCTGAGACAGAGGGATAGGCGGATAGAGGGGATCAGAGGACAGGACTGGAAAAGACTGATAAAGGCACATGCCATCATTTCTTTAATGAACAGCTTGACCCCATCAGCAGAGGTCAACAGTAGCTTTCCAAATCCTCCTCTTCTCCTCTCTGCTAGTGTTGCCAGTCATGTTATCAGCTTTGTCTATCAGTGTTCAGGATCCCACAGACTTCACTTAGCCGAAGCCCAGTCTGGCAACCTGTGGCTCGTAGCCCTCTGACACCTGCTCTAATCTGGCAACCCGGATTATGTTAAGTCTTCAAAGAGAAGGAGGCTCACATGTGATCACATGAAACCACACACACTCATACAAGCAAGCATTTACACACACACTTTCTCCACTAATATGGTGTTGAAATTCTACCTCCTTTCCTTCGTGGTCACACACGATCACAGCCTGTGTTGTCCCTTCATTTATTCAATTTATTTGGCCCCACATCATTCTCGACCATTCAGGGGAGGTTGTTTTTATTGATTTAGGAGGCGGCCACATTACCTCACATCACATTTTCTTATCGTGTATCGTGTATCGTGTCTTCTTCCCATAGTCCAAAGACATGCAGGTAGGATTCACTGGTGAATATGAGTGTGAGTATAAAGTCAACTGTGGTTGGCTCCAGTCTGCCCACTACCCTTGATGGGACAAGAGGTAGAGATAATGAATGGATGAAATAGCTGAATGAACAGATGATCCATACAATGAACACTAATCCTCCAAGCTACGGGGGCAAGTATTTTATTTTGTATTTTTATATATGTATTTTTATAAGTCATTTTATTTAGTCTCAATGAGGCAGCAAAACACTGAGACATGTCACAGTGTATATCTATTTTTATTTAAGCCTAACTTGTTCTAATATTTTTGTTTGTCATTCAATGTCGGTCTCCTCCAGCTCCAGTGGAAAATATCTGGATAGCTTCCTACATCTACCTCCTACGTGCAGCATTAGCACTGCAGTGAATTGTGTGCTGAATAATTATCCAACATGAGTATCATTCTGAGGGATGCTCGACTGGAAGTGCTCAGTGAGTTTACCAGAGCTTGTTTGCTGGAAATGGCTGCCAACAGGGCTTGAGACTCAGTGATAGAGTAAATATTTAGGCCCTGAAACTAAACAAACTAGCTGCTCGCTACTCTAAAGGACTGAGCAAAATGTGTATCTACTTTAGGTGCCCCTATATACTGTACCATTGGCTGTTTCTCAGGCTGAAGAATTCAGATTGGAAATACGGTATTTTGTTTGTTTTGTTATGTTGCTGTTTAGAAATGACTGCGTCCTGTGGGACTCAGGCCAAGTTGCAGACCTCTGTCCCTCCACTCCACCAGCTTCATCTCCAGGAGGGAGACAGCTGTGTGGGGTCGCAGTGCTGGGGTAGAGGAGGGCTTGTCTGGAGCAGTGGCGGTGAAGAGAGGATGCTATGCAAAAGTGACAGCCTGACTGTTTCTGTCTCTGCTGTAGCTCTTTTGGGAGTTTGGGTCAACCATTTGGGCTCTGCTCTTCAAGTTGCTGCAACGCTTTTAAAGCCCTTCTCTGATGCTCTTTATCATATAAATGTGTTGGCATTTTACCTTGTTTCTCATGTTTGAATAAATGTCTACGTGTTTTATCAGGACGGCAATCAGTCTACAATAGGCCAAATTTCATAAAATCTCTGTTATCCAACCAACATAGCTAAATTCTGACTAAAACACCATCCCAGAGTGGAGAGGGGTAAGAACACAGGGGTTAATATGCAAATCCTCTCCCTTTCGTTAATCTCATTCATATAGCATCACTTTAATACTGATAAAAACGGTGAATGGGCATGTTGTTGAGGCTGTTCTTCATATGTCAGATTAGTCTAAGCCATGTGTTTTATGTTTTTTTTTTTTTTTATTCTGAGCCAACTGCCAACAGCTTTATTACACTAAAAGAAACAGTGTATAAACAGCATGTGAGCAAATAGGAATGAAGTCAATGCATCAAGTTTTACCATTTTTAACTGTACTTGTTGCTGTGGGACTGTAAACAGGCACCATAATTCTATAAACTATGTAATAAATGATGAAATATGAGAACATTTATTAGGGGTTCCACTGGTGAGACGTTTAATTAAGCCCTCTACTGCAAAATAAGGTTTAAAATTCATCAGTGATATAGCCTGTGCAAGAACTCAGAGCACCTGTCTTCCTTCATGTTATAATTTTCCATCTCACTGCTCTTCTCCAGCAGCGCCACCTCTACCTCATGCACACAACATAGCAAATGATTTGTGAGCATTGCAGGTTCATTTGTTAACAGCCATGCCATGTTTGAATGAACCCACTACTAAACATTTAGCTACCACTGAACTGAGTTTGAATGACAAAAGGCTGTAATTTGACCATTAGGCCAACACGCTGTCCCTTTAACCATAACTGGTATCTGACCATGTATAGAGTTTGTACATATTTATTTATATTCATATTTTTACTCAGAAATGTTGGTGATGTTTAGAGCTTTTAAAATTGTATTGCTATTGTTGTGTGGATGGGGCTGCAAAATGACTTTCACAGGCAAACACAATAAAAACTGATTGAGTCGTAGGGGAGTTTAGGGTCTTTTCTAACTGTGAGACACCTGCACAGTAGATTAATCTGAAAGTATTAAAAGTTTTCATTCTCGGGGTTTTTGGTGTGTAGCTGCTCCTTAATGGTCATAATGATGTTCTAGTGTCACTGTGATAATACCATTTCAGGAATAAAAACAGTGAAAATGACAGGCCCCAGGCTGAAATTCTAACTGAATTATTGATACTGTGACTATAATTGATGCTTTACATTGTTTGAAAAAAGAATGGTTTGCTAATGCACCAAAATTTATTTTGTAGCTGGGAAATCAGGTCAAACATGTGACTATAAAGACGAACATGAGATTTAATCTGTGATGACAGTTTCATTCTGTTCACAGCAATTGTAATATGACTTTATAGTCCGCAGCAGCGTGTCAGCACAGTGACTTAAAGCACTTGTTTCTTTGACAAGTAACCTTTTAAAAGCACCTAATATGACAATTAATATGACATTTTAAACTGCTGTAACTTAAATAGTTATTGTAATGCTATTTTTTCAGCACTGAGTGCAATTCGTGTCCATGTATTGTGCTTTGCCATGAATGCAGTTCTGCTTCTGCATGTAATACCGATAAGGTAGTTTGGATTTCCTTCATTTTAGATATTGGAGTAGCATCCAAACAACATCTATTTGGATAAATTCTTCTATGGTCTTTTGCAGATGCTGTCATCTAATCTCTCAGCTTTTCAGACTTTCTTGGCAGCAGCTTTTTATCGGTTGTTGGCTGTCTCTTGGTGTCTCAGTGCCCAGATAAGCTCACACACTCACAGAGACACACAGGAAGACAAGGGTGTTTTTGCATTAGGGCATGAAAGTGTATTTCCATGTTTTTGTGTGTGTGTTTCTCAAGAACTTTGAATCTGTGTGCATGTGTCTGTGCACATTCTGTAGCTGTGCATTATATTTTGTTTATCTCCAGGAAAGAACCACCCTATAAGCAACCCCCAACCATCGAATCCAACTTAAGGCTGCACTGTTACTGCCTGTGAACATTTTTCTCCGATGATAAGAACCAGTGATCAGTCGAGCTTGAAATATTGTTTTGTTTTATTCTATTCCAATTATTAAAGGTTTTGTGTCTTGCTGTGGTGTTTGATCCTGCTCAGTGTGGGGCTTTACCAGAAGATGTAAAGGTTTTCATGAATTAGTTCTATAAAATTGTCATGATTGTAGCTAACTAATGTAGACTAATTAGACTCTAAGATATTTCTGCCCTAGTTTGCTTGTCTACAGTACCTTTAACATGTGGTTCTCATCTGGTCTTTTTCTTTTATGGTTTTTTGCTGTATTATTCCACCTGTCACCTCTCAGAATCTTCCTATAGCATCTATATAAATCTTTAACGTGCTGTTCATTTGCTTTGCATTTAATGGGACTGTAAATGTTTGGTGTACCTATTCAAACTTCAATTGAGCATTTTATTTTATTTTATTTTATTCATTTCTTTTTGTGTGTGTGTGTGGAGCTTTTAAAGTACCACATCCAATCTGTACCTAGGCGTTTGTGCATATGTGTCTGCATTTATTTGAACACACAGATGATCTGTGTTATTAGCATGTCGAGCTGATGAGACACCGAGCACATTAACATTATTGCTGTGTGAGTGATGATACCAAGTGAGTCTAGTGACTTGGTGATCAAATACATAAAACAAGAAGTAAATAGACAAAGGTTATGGTTTTTCTGCTTGTCGTCCCATTCCAGTCACTCTCGGTCAGGTCATCTAATGATGATGTCTTTAAAGGACATGGCCAAGAGGAATCTTGGGAAATTAAAGCAAATCCGTTGTGCTTTTTTTCTTGTAATTACTGTTTGTGGCCACAGTGTCTGCTGCACAATGTTGAATTTTATGAGTGACAATAAAAACAGAGTCCCCCATCCCCCTGTAGTAGTTGCACTATTCCCTTCTGTATTATGGACCTGATAAAAAGTAATGTTATTGCACATTTGAGGCTGATTTCGTTAACACTGTCATTCAATCTATGTCTGTTCCAGGTGTCAGTGGTATTTTAAGGCCAAGATGACCTCAGAGGAGAAAAGAAGGACCAATTATCAGAATGGACATGGTAAATCAGATAAGTCTAAGGCCTGTCTTTTCTGTTGTTTTCAATGCTTGTTCCTCTCACTGGTTTTGACATTTCCACAAGTTTCAAATTGCAAAAATATTAATGGTGATGATGGTAGAAGTCAAATTTTAATAAAAGGTCAAATCTGTTTGGAGCATAACAAAAAAAGCTTTGGTGAGAAAGGACCAGTTTTTATTTTCTGTGGTGTGTCTTTGCCGATAATGTAGGCACTGAAAAAAAAAAAAAGAGTATTTCTGTGAGTCACATTTGCTCCTCTCTTGTTATTATGCTAGCAACAAATGAAGTAACAAATAGGTTATTTGTGTGGTTTTAAGACATCAGGCAAATCAACAGAGTAAAATTTTAGAAACCACCATACACTTTCTCCCTTCTTGTCTCTTTCTTTTCCCGCTGATGATTGATAAAACAAGAGCTTTATGGTGAAGACATAAAAAAGAAAGGGGGAGTGCACTGAAAGATGAAGATTGGGAAAGGAGATGGGAAATTGAAAGGCGAAAAACAGAAAGGAGAGAGAAATGAGGATGAGGGCAACCATGTTGAAAGGTAGAGGAGAAGAAAGGACAGTGAGAAAAGAGGAATATTTTAAGCGGACAGCTGGATTGAGGCCAGAGAGCTTGAAACAGATAGGGAAAGGTAAGAGAAGAAATATACATCACATTAGTTTTTGAAGGTGGCTAACAAGCTGCCACAGACTTCACTGCAATTTATGATTAAAACATACTTAAGCACGTCTGTGTGTGTGTGTGTGTGTGTGTGTGTACACTTTTACTTCTATCTTTGTGAGGACCATTTTGTGCATAATTCTATTGGACTGAGGACATTTTGGCAAAGTGAGGACATTTTTGCCGGTCCTCACTTTTTTACACTATTTGGGTTGGAATTAAGTTTAGGTTACGTTTATTTTAATGGTTGACACTAAGAATTTAGTTGTCTTCCTTAAGATTAGGGTAATGGGCTTGGGAATGCATTATGTCAGTGAGTGTCCTCACAAAGATAGAAGTACAACTAATTGTGTGTGACGTGCCTGTGTGTGTGTGTTCGCTCCAAAAAGTAAACCTCCCCACCTCCTGTGTCCTCTCTTTGGTGTCAGCACCGAGTGTGGAGTTGAGCGGAAACTTTGAGTAGAGAACAGGGTCCTCTGGGTTTTGTTGGCGCTGGTTCATGCATCAGACAACTTATTGTTGTTTTGTGTTTCTGTCTCAACCCCTGAAGGAGAAACACAGCTTTTGTGTAGCTCCCTCCACTGGGAGGTCAGGGCCTGAACCAGAACAGCAACCTGTTAAAGATTTACTGACTTGCTCAAGGACACTTCAGCAAGGTGGATGCTCGCTTTGGTAGAGGCTAAAACCTCAATCTGGTTAAAAGACTGGCTCAGCAGCAGCAAGAGAAAGAGGATGGACAAGCTACTGGTGTATCTGTTTGGGCACGTATGTGTGTGAGTCTCAGAGTGAGGTCACGCTTTTGCTGGTTTGCTCTGCCAGAGAGAAGATATCGAACGTCAGAATGGATAACTCGTCTAATTGCTTTCCAGCTCATAATCGGTGGTAGTGGAGAAATGTATCTTTACATTGCTAAAACAATTTGTCTAAAGGATGACTAAATCATTTTTTTTCATGTAATATCCTATGATGCACTGTTATTCAAATATGAGAAAGCAATATAATAAGAAACCCATTAAAATGGCTTTCTGCTGCAGCTAACTAGTGTGTTAAGCTGGTACAGCACAGTCAGGTGTGTGGGAGCCGTGTCCTCTGCAGCTGCCTTATTATAGCTGGATACTGTGACAACACACTGCATAAATTTCATATGTATAAGATCAACCTCTCACATATTTGTAATCCTATTTGTATTTATCCTAACCCGAACTATGTCAGTGTATTTCTCAAATCGTATGAAAATGTATCAGAAATAATTTTGAGCAGTAGCAGCAGTGTTATAGCAGTATTCTTTGCAGTAGCAGTGAAATGTTTTGTAAAAATAGTTTTAATTTAAATTTTAAAAATGTTATTGAAAATCAAGCCTCTGATGAAAATATCACAGTCTTACATGCTCCTGTTCGATTTCTCTGTAATGTTTTCTCTGCCTGTCTGCAGTTCCTTTCCCAGGTATAAAGACGTATGTGGACCCTGATACATATGAGGACCCCACACAGGCAGTCCATGAGTTCACCAAAGAGATAGACCCATCCAGGATCCGCATCGAGAGAGTGATCGGAGCCGGTATGCATACGCACAAGCCTGCGCTTGTTACATCCCCATCTACTTGTGTCTCACTGACATGTGCCATTTGCCTATAAGTGAAAAGGGATCGTTTCATGTCGGTTAGAATAATGACAGCTTTAAATGTGACACAAAATATGATGTACTTTCATCCACATGTGTAATTTCCATTGACATTTGTTTCCCTGCTGTATACACTTGAAGAGGACGCCATTTTCCACTGTCTCTCTGTCGTTTTCTCTGCACAGACTGCAGGAATATTAAAACTAAACAGCTCTAGAGAACAAAAGAAAGTGTAAAAATAGATTGAAGGCTTTTTTTAGAAGGTGGAAGAGAGAATTTTATAAAGTTGAACCAATCACAGAAGAGAAAGTTATGCTGGAGAATAGCTGAGAACTGCAACACTGCCCCCAGGTGGCTTACTGTGCTGCCAGCCGATTATGTGTAGTTTGGTGAAAGACCCCTTACTGTGTCTATTTGCGTGTGTGTGTGTGTGTGTGTGTGTGTGTGTAATCCAGGTGAGTTTGGCGAGGTGTGCAGTGGTCGCCTAAGAACGCCAGGGAAGAAGGAGATCGCCGTGGCCATAAAGACACTGAAAGGAGGCTATGTGGAGCGTCAGAGGCGGGACTTCTTGCGTGAGGCGTCAATCATGGGCCAGTTTGACCACCCCAACATCATCCGATTGGAGGGCGTGGTCACCAAAAGTAAGAACAGATAGTAATTTGCTCAAAATTAAGTCTGATGTAGCTTGATGCTGAACTACATGGAAGGTTTCCCATTCAAAGCCCCTCTACTGCTATTTATCTACTTTCCTTTATCTACTAATTTCTCATGTCAGATTTCAGTATCTCACAGAGCACAGAGAGAAGAACAGTACACATTTGAAACTCCCAGTAGTTTTCTTGTCTGGCAACAACCTACAGAAAATGTTGTGTTCACATTAAGCGTTTGACTTAAAAGCAACGTTTACCCACCAGAGTGTTCATCAAAACCATGATGGCTATTTATGCCTTTGGTGCTTTGAATGCTAAAATACTGTAAAAACACCTTTGCGATTACAGCGGCGTCCTTGTTGGTCTGAAATAATATTCACTCTGTGGTTTTCTTGGCATTTACAAAATGATCTGGCTCCATTTCTCTTTAGACAGTTTTTTTGTGTTTTTTGTGCTTTGTCTAGTGCATGCACGATCCTATACATAACCACAGAGAGCGGGTGTGTGCATTTGTGTGTTTATATTGTGTTTAAGTGTCCAGCATGCATGGTAAGTTCAAATTCACAGTTTTTGTGCAGGAATATATCTGCACAAAGCGTGTGTGTGTGTGTGTGTGTGTGTGTGTGTGTGTGAGTGTGTGAGTGTGTGAGTGTTTGTGTGTGAGCATGTGTGTGAGTGTGGAGTTGTTAACGAGCTCTGTTTTACGGGGCTCACCCAGCGCAACATATGGTTGTTTTTACAGAGGGTGTATAAACGGAGACATTGCTGTGAATATAAATGTGTCCCCTGAAGACTTTCAACCTGAATGTGGATAGAGGACACTCCTCAGCTCTGACCCTGCTGACAAGGATTCAACTGATAAGGGTTTTTAAAGGCCAATACTTCCATTATTATTGTATTAAAGCTAATGGTTGCTGATATTTTGCACTCACTGTCTTAAGAGTTTTATAGTCTGCCATCTCTATAGCAATTGTGTTAAAAAAAAAAAAAAAAAAGAAAACCCTCCCACACAAAGCCGAGATGGTTTCTGTGATAAAAGAATAAAAACACAGTGACTCGGCTGACTGGCTGCACTGAACAGACATTCAACAGTCTGCTATTTCAAAGCCTTTGGTCAAAATATTGTATCTGGCTGCTTTGTGGATTTCTTCACATGTTCTTAAACTTTTAAATAATTTTAATACTACAAAAACAGCCTCATAAATCACGGAACAGATCCTTTTTTTCTTGTAAGTAGTGCGAGTGCTGTTTATTTTTTAACCTTGGAACCAGCAGTTTGATCAAAAACAAGTGGCGTTCCATTTATTCACTCTTTTTGCCCACGGTCTCTAATGAGATGCTTTTTAATGCTGCAGAAAAGAGATACTAAGAGGATCTCACGGCTTCAGTGAAACAAGCTTGGTAAACATGTTAGTATATTTTTTATAAATGTTAAATACTGAACTACTGCTCTGAGTGTTGTAAAATACCTTCGTTATTTTAGAAAGTCCTTCAGAAGGAATCATCTTTAATCATATTAATATCTGAAATTGGAACTTCACATGAAATGTAAAAACACAAAAGTATGAAATATATCCAGTCAAATGGATTGAAGGTAACATAAGAAGCAACCATAATTACCAGATTTTAGCTATCTGAGTTTATAAGAGAGGATGTTATTAGTATAAAGACACATTCATTCTGAGTATGCTTTCTCCGTCTGCCTGCTTGTCTGTCTTTCTTTCACTCTCTCCATCTTCTCTCCCCTCCATCTGTTGCTGTTCTTCAGAGACTAATTATGAAGAGTATTGTGCTGTGACTGACTGCTATACCTGCACTGAAATAACAGGTGACATATTGGACTCTTGTAAACAGGTGCATTTGTTTTGTTCAGGAGCTGCACCGCATAACTATATATTATTTACGGACCTTGCTAATTAGCTCAGGAAAGCCAAGCTTGATCAAATAATCTCTATCCCTGCTGGATTTGTGTGAGGAGAGAGTATCAGCAAATGTAAGGATATGACATTTTGCAAAAAAAACCAAAAAAAAAACAACATCAACACATTGGTCTAAAGTAAGTGGTACAGCTCAGTACATACCACGGCTCTGCTCAACCATCTGTCCATATTCCCACCACACCTTCTTTTCTCCTGTGATAAAGTGTAGTTTGGGATATGCATATTCAGCTTGCCCATTCCGCAATATTATACAGAGTATAATTTGATTTCAGAGGAGAAAAAAGTTTACTAGTGATGAATGTGCAGTTTGGTTTTGGAGAATGAATATCTGGACAATTTTCCCACCAGTGACTGAGAGCAGCAGGCAGCTGTGATTACACATGCACAACTGAAAACATTATGATCCTGACAGAACCTTCTCACCTGTCGTCTCCTGCCTTTCTGGTTACGATGTGGTCCTGCATTCTGATATGTTATTATATATCTGTTTCCTCAGTTATCAGTACTCTTCATGAGGAAGTGAAGCAGTGGTGACAGATGTCATTTAGGTTTGTGGGATCCGACAAGTCTGATTTGCCTTGAACATCATCAAACAAGGCAGCAATGAAGAGCAAGTGCATTGTTGTTGCACCATCTGAAGTTTTATTAAATCGTAATCAAATGCCGTAACTCTACAGAGGACACTGCTATTACAGATGGTTCTCTAGTATTCTGAAATAGAAAAAAAAAAAAAAAAACGTGATTTGAATCAGGAGAGTGACATCATGGTGTTACTTCACTTTTATTTCTCTTTCCAGCAGTTCTGGACAGTTTACTGCTTACCAACACACAGACCTGGACAACTGCCTTCCAGCTGTAAACCAGTCAATTTGTAACACCGTGGGGATCCTCTGTCAGGAAACAATAACATTTGGAAAGAGAAATTGTGCTCGCACCTGTTTCTACCAAATGTTTTATGTCATATACGGACTGAATACGAAATTGGTCCCATTCTGTTGGTTGAACATGTTGAGAGACTGACAACAGTGCTAAAACAACGAAAACACACTTTCACTGTGGAGCCTGCAAATTTTCTGCAGTACATCATTCTGAGCAACCATGAGGGATTTCAGAGGATCATTTAGGACCAATGTTTATAAGCTACTGTTTTGGTAACTGGTGTTTAGACATGTAGGTATTTTGCATAATAGTGGCCAAAAATCTGTCTTCTATACATTTTATTAAAAATCAGATCTGGTTCCTTAAGCATCGTTGAATAATAATAATTAAAACAACCTGAACTTAGCTAATTAATAGGGACACTGGATTGTCAGCACCCAAAAGTATCAATCATCGATGCTTAACTTCATAAACTGTTATCTATTAATCACAGGATGAAAATATTCTAGGTACAAAGCTGCACATACTAGCTCATAAACAACTGTGCGCCCCTGTGAACAGATAAGCAGTGGATCTTGACTGAGAAACAGACTGGATGAGTTTTATCTCAGTATTTCCTTGCTTGGTCTCAAATATTTAAATGATCTCAGAACAAATTTGGCATGGCAAAAAGTACACATTAATTTAGTTTAAGTGGCATATCTGATGCCTTGTGAGTTTTGCTCCAGTTCTGTCAGGTTTCTTCTGTCCTGTCTTTCCTACTTCACCGTAAACTGTACCTAACAGCATAAGAAATCCATGATACCAAGAAAATGAAGTGTATGTTGTGTTGTGTGTTTTTTCAGGCAGGCCTGTGATGATTGTGGTGGAGTACATGGAAAATGGATCGCTGGACTCATTTCTGAGGGTGAGAGAACTCAAGTATGATTTTGTCTGTTTCTGGCCTCAGGTGGTATTTTTGTGGGAAATAAACACACGACAAAACTGGTGATATAAAAAGACATAGGCATAATACTTCAAAGCCTTAGACTGTAAAACACATTCACACACACACACAAACAAGCGAGGACTTTTTTTTTCAAGGTTCCTTGTGTCATTATAAAGATCACCCTTAGAGAAGGCCAGGCTAAAGGAGATTACACTCAGCTGCTCGCTAAGAATAGCCAAATGTTTTTAGAAAATGTAAGAAAAACAAGCAGTTTTGTAAAATGCTAAATTGTGGGGCATATGTCATCTAACACTTCTGCAAGTAAAGCAAGCTATTGTCTCTTCTCAATGGAAATTACAATTCACAGTATATTCTAATGCTACACACATGCCAATATGTTTTTTTGGCTGTCATTTCTTTGTCGTTTTTCATCTCTTTGTCTGTTTCTGTCCAGTTGTCTGTGCTGTCTCTGTTTCTTGCGATGGCCCCTTTTCTGTCAAATCATTTTCCTCTGTATCTGGCTTTCCCTGTCAGCAACATGATGGCCACTTCACTGTCATCCAGCTGGTTGGCATGCTGCGTGGCATCGCCTCGGGCATGAAGTACCTGTCAGACATGGGCTACGTTCACAGAGACCTGGCAGCTCGAAACATCCTGGTCAACGGCAATCTGGTGTGTAAAGTGTCAGACTTCGGCCTGTCCCGAATCCTGGAGGATGACCCGGAGGCTGCTTACACCACAACGGTACAACTGACACCCCAAAGTCTAACCCTTCTGTACCTTCAAAAACTGTTAAATATTAAGACATTATACTTCAGTGGTACATGTACTCCAAAACACTACACACAGCACTCATAAAAAAATAAAAAAAAACTTTGGAAGGGAACAGAAGTATAGTGCTACTTAAACTGTAGTAACAAAGCTGAGGTCTTGCTGCATCTGCTGCCACATTAGTCACCTAATTGTTCCTGGTTGGTGCTAGTGGTATTCAGCAATTCAGTAGAGCCTGGCTCATAGAGGATCTTTAAGGGCATTACTGCTTTTGATATTTGAGATTATAAAATAAAGTAATACAGCCTCAATTCCAAAGAAAAGTCGGGACGCTGTGTAAAATCTACATAAAAACAGAAATCTCAATCTCAAATCTCTGCAAATATCATAAACCTATATTTTATTCATAATGTTAGATTGAAAACATATCAAAAGATATTAAACTGAGAATATGTAACCTTTTAAGAAAAAAATAACGTAATTTTGAAATTCATGGCAGCAACACTTAAAAAATAAAATAGTGGGGATAGGCCCATGTTTACCACGATGTTGCATCCCCTCTTCTTTTACCAACAGTCTGTAAACATCAGGGCAACTGAGGAAACCAGTTGCTGGAGTTTTGGGAAGCAATGTTGTCCCCTTCTTGCCTGATATAGGATTCTAACTGTAGCTGTGTATATCAGCTGAATTTTTTGATTCACTGTCATCTACTTGTCTCAGTGTGCAGACATTTATTTTTAATGTTTTAAGCTGGTCTGCCATTCCCTCTGGCAGAATGAGTATAACACTATACATCAATCATGAACTGTCTTCCACTGACAAGCCATAGTATAGATAGCTGATACCAGCTTTATCTGCATTTACCTTAAATCAGCACACTGAAGTCTCTAACTTACTATGCAATTGAGTCTGTCCATCTAGAACGAAGACAGAACGTTTAATGCCAGTATATATTATTTACCTCATTCTAAAGCTTTGTATGTTTGTCTTTTAGTTTATAACACAGCATCAGTAATATGAAGTCGTCTTTGCTAATTCATAGGTCCAATTAGTCATACTTAGTGCCAGATGGCTTCTCCAGAACTGTTCCTGCCTTTGGGAGAACACCTCATTAGAAGTAAAGGTGATGTCTCAAACTATGAAAAGTACAGAGGCTCAGTCCCAGCAAACAATTTGAACTCACTGTACACTATCTCATCCTGGTCAACCACATACCACTGCTGTCTTCAAAGACCTCTACTTGCCCAGTGACCAACAGATATGTTTGGACATCTGCTATATGCACCTAGTACATATTACCAGCTCGGATTAAAAAACAAATCATGTTTGTGTACGGCACATTTGCAAACAGACTTGCACAGCACAAGTCACAGAACAAGTTCAAATTTATTTGCACTGCACAAGAAATCAAACATCCAAGGAGGGGGTGTTGGGGAATAAGACGTGTAGAAGCTTACAAAAAATGTTATGATGCCTCCTGTTTTGATGCTTATTGTTTTGCCCTCTTTATAAATTATTAATCCGATTTATGGTGTAGGATCAAGTAAATACTCATTTTCCTTGCTCCAGGCTTATAAACGGACAGGCAGAGCTATTACTAATGTAACTTAAATATTCCCAAGAAATCATTCTTCTGTTTCTTTGTCATGTAACAAACATGGCTCCAGGGATGGCAATGTCTCACGCTTAATCGGCCCACCACTTTGGACCAGTCTCAACAACAGCTAGATGGAGTGTCATAAATTTTAAACTGACATTCCTGACCAAGGCCATAGGTTTAGTCTCAGCACTGGTAGGGACACAACAAGGAGGGCACACTGAAACGATTTACTTTGACTTTGTGAACAATTTTCCACAAATTACCAGCTTACCAGCTGTTCTGTGGCTGATCCTCTCTACTTGGTTCATGATTGCAGAAACTATCATCCACACAAGCTTGAGATGGGATTTGTATGAATGTTCTGCCAATACTTGCTGCTGTGTTGTCTTTATTCACATTTTTCCTAACAGAAAGTCTAGTTAGTGTAGAAAAATCTTTGTATTACTCTATGCCTGCATGACAGGACTCACATTTTGACTCCTATGTCTTCTCTCCTGAGGCTAGTGAAAGAGTAAAAACCTCAAATAATTTGTACTTTAAAAGACAAGGTCCTGTTTAATCTGACTGAGCCCACCGTGGCCTCCATTTGCAGATTTGTACTGAGGTTATTGTGAGGAGGAAATGTTGTTTATGGTTCCACATTTAACTTTCTGTTCCACAAGACTGTGGCTGAAATCCACAGATGGCAGAGGACAGCAGAGTATAAGAAACTCTCCTCCAGGTGAGGAATGTGGGGTGAGGTGAGACGAGGTAAGGTGGGAGCAGCAGACCATAAACAGAAATTGCGATGAACTCAGATTTAGGTATTCAGCACAGGAGGGCACCTGTGCACATAGTACTTGTGAAATATCATATTGTTGTGTTTTAAAGTGGCTCTGCATGGACTTATGAATCTCCAGTCCCAACTCCGCTGGAAAGTAATCTTTGTAGGTTGAGGCCACTGAGAAGCTGAGGTATTTTTCAACCATTTACTGGTTGCTGTACATAATAAAAACCTTTAACAGTGGCTGTCACTAAGGAGGGTTTAGTTGGCAGGATGTATTCAGTATTCATATACTTTCACGTCTGTATGAATCCATCCACAACTGCGTGTTAAGTTTGTGTGTGTCTTTATTCTGTATTTCATGTGTGCGACAGGGTGGTAAGATCCCAATCCGGTGGACGGCGCCTGAGGCCATCTCTTACCGAAAATTCTCCTCGGCCAGTGACGCATGGAGTTACGGCATCGTCATGTGGGAAGTGATGTCATACGGAGAACGGCCATATTGGGAGATGTCCAATCAGGATGTGAGTACCGTGGTCTTTGTTAGGGTGCTTTATGATGCATTTATGTCATGTTAGCAAGAAACATGGTCAAGAACCTCAGGCAGGTACAGTTACCATCTAACACCACAAGTGAACGTGGAGACAAACGACTATTCAAGCCTATAGCTAGTTTAGAGTTACCAGTGAATCTAACCTGCATGTCTCTGGACTGTGGAAGGAAACTATGGCACCCAAAGGAAACACACACTGGCGTTTAATCTAAAATACATCGCAGTCAGCCTTTAAAAAGTCCATCCTGTGTAATCCATGTGTATCTGTACAATGTAAACTCCAATAAATCCCATAAACTGAAGATTACATCCAACATGTACTATAAATAATAAAATAATCAACTGATCTATGTCCTCCATATATTTCTTTGCTAAGCTGTTTGAAAGCTTGAGTATGTTGTGTGCAATGGTGACAAACACTTTGTGTCTTTTTACTTTTATATGAACTATTCCTTTATGTGGTTCTTGGTGATTGCTCCTAAAGGATGGAAGAGACTTCTTTCATGTTGTTTCCACAAAGATTCCCCCCACAAACCTGAATCTCTAACCTCAACACTACAGCACGCTTCAATATTGGCTTTTCATTTCATGTTCTGCCCAGTTGAGTGAATTCTGAGTTTATTTTTCATTACATCTGTTAAAATTGTTACCCTTTCACCTGCTCCCTGACTTTCTCACATCAAAAACCTATCTCTGAGAGAGGAGGTTAGGAACAGAAACGCTTTTGAGGTTCACCATATGGATGAAAAAGAGTGAGGGAACAAAAAAGAGCAGTAAAGGTCAGGGGTTCAGAGGACTTCGGTCCAGTAGAGGGGGAGTTTAAAGCTGTGGATTCAGTGTGGCTGAGCAACCCGCTGATCCCTGGGCTGTGGTCAGGGATTGGATGGGCCATGGAGGAAGCAGATCCATCCCTCTCTCCAGTGTGAGTGTGAAAGCTCCACCGTAATCCCTTCAACCCTTTACACACAGACTTATACACATCCATACACAGACACCCACATGCACACATTCACTATGGTCCAAGGGTTTGGGGAGGATTTGTGCTGTTTGGGAATTGCTTAGAAGTGCTTTCCAAGGCAAAAGGCCAGCCAAGCTGCAAAATCAGCCTAACACACTATCTCATCGTGGTCAGCCACTTACCACTGCTCCCTACAAAGATACATGGACCTCTGCTTTCCGTAGACCGACAGATATGATACTGCACATTTGGAAACTGACTGATCATGCAGACCATGTTTGAGTACATCAAGTTCAAACTTATCTGTGTTGCACAGAAAATCAAAGTGTACGGGGGAAAATGGATGTAGGTGTCCATAGAAATGTTTTGATGTTTCCTGCTTTGATGCATATTGTTCTGCTCTCTTCATAAATTACTAATCTAATTTATGGTATAGGATCAAGTACAGGCTCATTTTCTTTGCTGCAGGCTTACAAGCAGACAGGCAGCACTATTATTAATGTAACTTAAATATTCCCAAAATATCATTATGATTCTTCTGCTTTTTGTCATGCAAGCAGCATGGCCTCAGGGATGGCAATGTCTCGCGCTTGGTCAGCCCACCACTTTGGATCAGAGTCTCAGCAACTGTCAGATGGATTGTCATAAATTTTGTACAAACATTCCCGAACCCCTCGGGATGAATTATAATAACTCCAGTGATGACCTGTCTTTTCATCTAGCGCCACCACATGGTCAGAATTTCATTTACAGTATTCTGATGATTTGTGGAAATGCTTTATGTGCTGGATATGAGCCTTTCATTATTTCATGTTCAGCTGTAATACCAGTTTTCGTAGCATTTGAAATTAGGGTCATTTAGCTTTGGACATGCAAATCCAATATAATGCCAAACATTGTTATGTTATCCAGTGGCTTTATTGTGCTTGTCTGATCTACTACAAAGAAGCAGCACTTTAGTGTTTTAACTTCTATTTCTTCTCAGTTTTCAAGCTGATTAGATTCTTACACAGCCGCTGCCTTCCACACTTAGACTTCACCCTTCATAACATCTAACTGTCCCTCCAGGTGATTCTGTCCATTGAGGAAGGCTATCGGCTACCTGCACCAATGGGCTGCCCCGTGGCCTTGCACCAACTCATGCTGCACTGCTGGCAGAAGGAGAGGAGTCATCGGCCCAAATTTACCGATGTTGTTTCTTTCTTGGATAAACTGATCCGCAACCCCAGCAGCCTGCTGCCACTGGTAGAGGACATTCAGAGGTACAGCACTGAAGATTTCTTAGTCGTCTTTATGCATTAAATTGCTAATTGCACTGTAGGTTAATGTGATTGGACATGACCAGGGACCATATTTGTCATGCATCTCTTTGAGACTGTACCTCAGAGCAGAACTTGAGAGTTATTTGAGTCACAATAAACGGTGAGCTATAAAAGGACAGCTCTCCTACATTCAGGCAAAGATAGGATGAGCTTTCTTGGTTAAGAAAGTCGATAAACGTTTTCACTCCTACACCTAAAAGTAGCAACCAAAATGTGCCACTCTATGCCAGTTTTCCAACTCTGAGAGACTTTATAAATACAGAGGGGATCCCACATAACTGGGTTTTGTATTTTTTGCCTCAGTCTACCAGAGTCTCCGGGGGAGGAAATGGACTACCCGATGTTCATCTCCATCGGTGACTGGCTGGACTCCATCAAGATGAGTCAGTACAAGAGCAATTTCATGGCAGCAGGATACAACACATTGGATTCTGTGGCCAGGATGAGTATTGAGTGAGTAGCGGAGCCAAGCCGTAGCCATTATTAAATGGCAGGAAACCAAATAGGAGCTATCTTTGTAGCAGCAGTAATTTAATGGGGCACTCATTTTACTAATGAAGTTTAGTTTACTCATAATCAGAAGCACTTTTCTGTCTGTGACTCTGCCAGAAAACTTTCAAAAGTCTGACAAAATAACATGTTGATGTCATCATGGTTATCTCAGAAAGCCAGGGTTTCACATTAGGGAAGCGGAGGACGCACATGATGATCAGTAGAAGATATCTATATATATATTCTGGTCAAGGTATCTCAGCCTCTTCTGCTTCAATTTGAACTTTTCTTTATTTTTCTTCTATCTCTCACAAGTACACCTTTTTTATGGGAGTGCATTATAAAATGATTAAGTTGTATTGTATTGAGTCTTTCTGCATGTGTTCTACAAATACACATCAGCTTAACAGGTGTATATGAAATAAAACCATTTATAAGAATAAGTTCGATTACAGCAGGCTGAGTTTATTAAAGGTGATTTTGATGATAAACCTTGGTCCAGCAACACATTCATAATGTGACACGACACAGCTGAGCCCCATAAGTTGTAACAACCAAGCAAAAACAGAAGAAATCTTAGCACTTAAAAGAGATACCTTATCAATAATAGACACAGCAAGGCAGCGTACCAGACAGTGTAAACACAGAGCCAATGAGAATTACAGTGCATGGTCAACATAAAAGGAGTTTGGGACTGTTCAGAGAAAGTATAGTTAAAGTGTTTTATGTGTGTTTGTGTTGCCCCTCTCGGCCTAGAGATGTGAGGCGTATAGGGGTGGAGCTGATCGGCCATCAGAGGCGGATCATCAGCAGCGTACAGACCCTTCGCCTTCAGCTCCTGCACGAACAGGAGAAGGGCTTCCATGTATGAGGACGCCCTTTAACACAACCTGGGATGAACAGATAGATGGACCAGATGGACGTGAAGTCTAGACCGTAGGACAGTCAGTCTACAGCCTGTGCCTGAGTCTCAACCCCTCATACAGGAGGTCTTTGGACAGACCACCACACCAGACTGCCCCCAGGTCTTCCTCACATTCAGTAGTGACAGACTTTTTTCTACTATCAACCCCTTAACCCAGAATACCTGGTTCTGTCAGACAATTACAGACTAATAGACTTTACAGACTTGCCCACGCCCTCACTTAGGGGAATGTAATGCCTTGTTGCAGCAACAGTACTTTGTGTGTGGAGCAACAGTATCTAGATGTAGATTTGCAAACATAATCTACTCGATCTTTTGATGATTTTCTTTTCTTTCTTTTCTCGCTCTGAGTTATGTGCTCATGTAGCTGCTATCGGGTGTGCAATCGAAAACCTTTTCTTTTTGGAAAAAAAAAAAATATCCTCAGTATATTCTTATTTTGGAGTTTGATATTTTATCAGGAAGGTATTATTTGCATTGCTTTTGTTTACCCTCTCTCTCCGGAGAATCTGGTACGCTAATACTTGAAGAAAGAAGCGAGAAGCAAGTTATGGAGATTTCTTGAATGTTTAGTGTATAGACAATTAATCAATAATTATTATTATTATAACCTAATATCTATATATGTGCAGTCCTGTATGTGAAAGCCCTAGTAAATCTGGATCTTATTTTAACTGTTTTATTTAAGATTTCTATCTAAATCAGCAATACGGTAATATGCAGTCACCTCAGTATCCTCAGAGAGAGATGAAGAATCGTGCAATGAAAGAACTCTTGAGATATAAACACACAGCACCCTCCACCTGTTTTTATTGTCACACGCTAAGCTTGCAGAACTGGATCCGTTGCCTTTAGATTAATAACCATACAAGTCTATTCTGACAGTTTTTAGGAACCAGTGTATTCACAGTTGCGTGATCAGCCTGATTGTTTTTTTTGGAACATGAATGTTATACATTGCCTGAAAGTACACAATCTCTACTTAACATATGAATGTTCACAGAGCTTAGTAACTCTACAGACTCTACAGAAATTGTCTGGAAGCTTGAGATGGACTTACTGTACATGGTTCTTTAGAATTTGATGAAATAGATGCATATTCCTCGTTTCTTGCCTGCGCACACAATAATACAGACAGTGGTTTGCACTTTTAGGAGAAAGTTGAGGTAAGATGTCAGAGCAAAATAATCCATCTCAGGTGTAAAGCTACCAGATGGATTTAACAGAGTACCACAGTCCTTATACTCAAGTCTGTGCTTACATTATGGTCCTGTAAAGGTTGTGGCATTTGTGGCAGTTTGGGAACTCGGTGTACATAAATGTAGTCAGAAGTGAAAATTGTTGGAGATAGATGGTGTCATATATTGAGGTGTGTACCATTGAAATCAACCTTGTTTTTCATTCTGTAAGTCAATGGTGAATAGAAAGTTCTGCAGAATAGGCTTAACTAGTTAGCTGAGGTAGAGGCAGCAGAAGTAGCTAAAACCTGGGTGATGGAAACTGGAGAGAAAAGGCAGCAGTCTTAGTTTCGTGTGATTAGGACAGAGCTATTACAAAAGGCAGAGAAAGAATGAACATTAACAGCAGCATCATAATTCATCATGTGTCATCTTATGGACACACACACACGCACACACACACACACACACACACAGACAGACATACACACACAGAATGCCTTACAGTCCGCTAACCATGCAAGACAAAAACACTTTAGAGCCGTTTATAAGTTTCAGTGCAGTCACAGGACCCAGCCATTAGTTTGAGTTTTACTCCATATTCCAGACAATAACCACCCTTCTACGCCTGTGGTTTTTATTACAAACTGGGGCTCAGTGATTAATGTCGAAGGTAAACTGGAGCCAGAGGTCTGTGCCTTTCAGTCACAGTGCAGTTTTGCATCCAGGCCTTCAGGATTAGGAGAGGTGCACGCACGCATCCAACCAGGCACACACACGCTCATGGTCACCACCCCTCTACAGAATATGGAACATATAGATCAGATGCTGTTTGTTTAGCATGTTCTACTGCTGAGCAATGTTAGAACGTTCTTTTGTACAAAGTACAAGTATACTTCTAATTCTTGTATTTTATTTTTCTATGATTTCCAAAGAGATGTTGTAGATCTTGCACACTGTAAGAGGCAGTTACAGCGAATATTTATTTGCAAATAAAGATGAACAGTTCTGGTGGTTGACTGCTCCTTTAATTTTGTTTTGATTTGTTACCTGGACAAGCAAAGAGAATCAAAACAGAATTAATTCAAAGGAAGAAATACTGTCTTCTTTATAGATTTCAGGTTAAGCACTCAAATTAAGGACAATACCTTGACGACACTGGACGCATTTCATTTACCACTCCATCATGGGATTACTCCTCCCTCCTTGTAGACAGAATCTGGGCTCCGACCAGGACCACATCTTCCATCTTTTCACTGAAGACAGAAACCTAGGAGAGGCAGCTTGTTCAATACATGATACAATGAATTTTATTTATTTGGCAACTGTCAGCTTACACAAAACTGTATACACAACGAATCACCAAAAGATGGAGCTGTTGAACCTCCTGAGCTGCCATATAAAAAAATCCAACTCAATTCCTACACTATATGTATAATTCAGTAAACTGTGTAAACCACATTATTAAAACATTTTCCCCTCAAATATTTTCCCCTGAAACATTTTCCTCTCATGGTTCCATTTCCAGGATTAATATTAATATGTTGATATCTGAATTTATAGGGCCCATGGCTTCTTTTCTATTTTGGCATGACATTTATATGTGTATTTCTGCATGCTATTTCCAGTTTGCTGGAGATTTATTAGTGCATCCTATAACAGACAGATTGACTCACACTGTGAAGTGTACAGACTGACAGCTTGATACACAGTGACTGCAATTATTTCAGGAGCAGGATACAGAAGCTGCTGCTGCTGCTGCTGCTGTGTATTTGTGCATCTGTGTCACGGAGTAAAAGGGAGCCCCTCAGAGAGGTGGGTGTTAAAATAATAAATCAGATGTGCCAGGATAGAGAGAGAGAGGGAGGGGGAGGGGGAGGGGGCATGGAGGAAGCTCCATACTCCGTGATCAGGTCACCGGATGGTTTGCAGAGCTTAAGTCGCTCTAATAGGCTTACCTGTCACAAGCTGCGATGCCCAGGCAGCATTTCAGCTCATGATACCATTCTCAGAGAGAGGGAACACACTGTTCATGGTTATGCTTATAATCAGTGTTTGCTTTGATGAGAATTTGCAAATCTAGTACATTTAATTCCCAGTAATCAGACCATCTATGGGCTGATGTGTTAAAAATTTAAACAGGCATTAACAAGTCTAATGGGGCTGCTGGATAAGCTGTCAGGCTGGCTCTGCCTAAGAAAGAAAGAGGTCAATGTCTTGTGCTTGGGATTGGACAACAGCGGGAAAACTACAATCATCAACCAACTAAAACCAGCTAATGTAAGTACACAAAACAGGTCATTTGGGAGTACATTTTTAAGTTTATGTTAAAAAAGATTCATGTGGAATTGAGAGGCCTTCGTGTAAGTAGTCCTCCCATGTGGGTGCGCAAACCTGTTGCACACATACATGGTGTGTAATTCCTTGATAATTTGGGATATATATATTATCAGAAGGCCTATCACAATCTCCTTTATTTCACTGCAATCATTCACTGATTGCTTGTTTTCAGCATTCGAATCATTTAGGCCCATTGTCAGAAGAATGGAAACATGTTAGTCAGGTAATGCCCCTATTATACTCTCCTTATACTGTTTCCTTGTTGACATACTTTTGCTATTACTTGTCTGTTTTCGTGTGTTTGTGTTCGTATGTGCATGCATGTGTGTGTGGATGCATGCAGACGCAGGCCCAAGAAATAGTCCCAACAATTGGCTTCAACATTGAAAAGTTCAAGAGTTCAAGGTAGAATTCTACAGACATTTCTAAGTGAAGCAATTATTGTTTTTTCTAGTTGTAGTTTCTAGAAATTGAAAATGGCTAATGCACCAGAAAGTATCAGTCTGTAGCTGATCTACGTTTCTCTCTGTCCCTCTGCATGCAGCCTGTCTTTTACGGTCTTTGATATGTCTGGGCAGAGCAGATACAGAAACCTATGGGAGCATTATTACAAGTAGGATACACACACAAACATGCCCATCACTGATACAAATATTAAAACATACTTGGGGGACTCTGTGTTACTTATAATACCTTCTCATATCCTCCTCAGAGACAGCCATGCCATCATATTTGTCATTGACAGTGGAGACAAACTGAGAATGGTTGTTGCTAAGGAAGAGCTCGACACTCTTTTCAACCACGAAGGTACAAAACGCGTGTTGTCTGTCTTAATCGTTTTTAAAGACACATTGTGATTACAATTTTCAGTCTGTCCAGCCTGATGTGTTTACATTATTTGCAAACTAGAGTTTTCGAGGCGCTGAACCCTCAAAGTTGGTCTGTTATTGAATATCAGGCATGATTCAGGATTAATGTTGTTCAACTGTGAAATAAAATACTTGGTCACATATAGACCTCTGAAATGTATGCAACATAAATATGAATTCATACAGGTTTATTGGCATTACCAGCATTAGTATTATGAGTGTCCTGGGTTTCAGCTGATTTGAAGTAGTCTCGTGGAAGACTGCGTCACCTTATTACATTGATCCGTATACAGCCAAGCAAAGACAATTAACTAATCACTGAAGTTACTGAGTATCTAGTGCTCATTTCAGTCTTCCATTGAAGCACAGGATTCATTGCTATGTATGTATGTATTTATAAAATCTAATGTATTAAAATATATAAATTACCATATTTAACGATGACAGGAAGTATTCATTGTTGACCTTGAATTGATCAAATTTGATTCAGCAACCTATAAATATGCATCTTTTGAGAATCTTTTGTAAATCTATTTAAAATCAAAAGCAGACAAAGGTACTGAGACCCTCTGCTGTGTCACTCCAAGCTGTGGTCACGTGCATTTGCTTTAATTATCTTTGAAGTGTGACTGAAACAGTGGTGAGAGGGTCTGAAGAGTTGGATATACACTATGCCAAAAGATATGTGATTATCTTGTTGTTGGCTGTTGATTAACCGGTCTACGTGTCCGTCTTTCTATTTAGACATCCGCAGAAAAAGGATACCGATATTGTTCTTTGCTAACAAGATGGACCTGCATGATGCCATGTCTTCTGTCAGGGTCTCACAGATGCTGTGTTTGGATAACATCAAAGACAAACCCTGGCACATCTGGTAATATATCTGTCAAATGTCCCCATATAGGCTGAACACTGTTCCTTCCTTTCTGACTTACTCTAGTCACACATAGGCCTGTGGGGAAATGCAGTATTGTAAAATATGGATTCTGATGAGGTGTCTGTAAAAAACAAATCAGTCAATGTTAGATAATGTTTAAGAAAGTTGACTTGGATTAAATTGACTGGGCTAGGCTGAGCCCTGTCTCGTTCCCATCTGCAGCAGTTTGTGCTTCCAGTTTTTATTTAAAGTCTTACAGAAACAATAAAGTGTCCGGGCCCATTAGTTACTATCTGGGTCAGTTTCTACCATCTGCTTACTGTATTTATCCTTTTCCATGCCTCATAAGTTAAACATTAGTGTGTGTTTTCCACCCTGTTTACTCATTAGACAGATGGGAGGCAGATGGATTAAGAGGCAGAGAGTTTAAAACATTCACATCCAAGAAAAGTCAAGAAAGTGAATGTGTGCCACGAGGAGATTAACTCCATGACATCTCCTAATTGTCTTTTCAGTGCCACCAATGCTGTCAAAGGAGAGGGCCTAAAGGAGGGGCTGGACTGGCTACAGGGTAACATGTGTCTGTCATTCTTAGGCCATGTTTAAATATTATCTTCTTCCTTTCACCTTATTAAGGCATCTCTTTTTTCTCCCCATTTATAGAACAAATTTCCCAGTAAGTATCATCATGCTGTATCAAGCAACATGTGAAGTGACTGTGGTGGTTGATCTCAGTATCTCAGTGGATGGGATTTAGATGATGCAAGACAAAAATAATCTAAAGGTTGAGTCATGACAACTGGACTTCTAGTTTTTTAGATCGAAATGTTTCACTACTCATTCAAGTAGCTTCATCAGTCTGAGAGAAAGCTGGTATGGAAACTCCAATTTATCTTTCAGGTTGGTTTCACTCCACCCCTAGTCCCGTAGGCTCATTAGATGAGCTATGTAAATCAGGTGAGACTGGTTAGACCCACACTCCTGAGTTGGTTTCATACCTTCACACCTGGCCTGAATAGGCTCGTTAGGTAAACAATAGCAGTGAGCTCAGGTCATTAGGATCTAATGTTAGACTGATGTGACCTCTGATTCACCAACTGGCTGCAGAGTGTGTCCTCCCTGGAAGACACTTGATGTGTTCCTTAATTTCCTGGGAACAGATGAAAGGGCAGCCTGGTAGATTGAAAATGATTATATCTGATCCCTCCGGCCCTGTTAAGGGAGGGTTTTACCACTTGTACATATATAGCTTCTCTGACCCCTCTCTCAAACCACCTATCTTCTCTGTCCAAAATGTGTACATCACTGTCTGCAAAGGAGTGTCCACTGGTGACTGTGGTCCTGAGGAGCTGCTGCTCCTCCTGTGCTGGACCATCCTCCTGCTAAGTGGTTGTTTGGTCTCTCCAGTGTAGAGTTCTGAGCATTCTTCCTTAACACTGGACAGCATATACTACATTGTTTCCTCTTTTGTTTTGGTGTCCAGTCTTTAAGGTGAACCAGTCTCTGTCTCAGTATGTTGGTGGGTTTGAATTGGACTGGTATCTGATGTTTCCAAAAATCCGTTAAAGTCTCTCTGAAACACCTGCTACATAGGGAATGACCAGGTTTTTCCTCTGTGGATCTCAAGGCTCAGCTGTGTCTCTTGTTTTCCTGCTTGATGTAGGTTTTACATAGCTCACCTAATGAGCCTATGGGACTAGCTTACCTCAAAGATAAATTGGAGTTTCCATACCAGCTTTCTCTCAGACTGATGAAGCTACTTGGATGAGTAGTGAAACGTTTTGACCTTAAAACTAGAAGTCAGTTGCCATGACTCAACCTCTAGATAACTTCACCTGGATGACTGAGAATCTCCTCAGACAAGTCAAACATAAGTATTCTCAAAAACACTAATTATTTGGGATTGTATTTAAAAAGGTCATGTATTATTAAAATCAGTTAACCTTCTCTACAAAAATTAATCTCATCCAAATGGGCCTTTTGTTTGGTCTATACAACAGAGCTTTAATTATATTTGACCTTTCAAAGTCCAGTTTGAATGTAGATCTTGTGTTGAGTACATTTCCTTATACTGCTGCACATGAGGTTGCAGGTTAATTTTTAGTTTGAACCTGTATCCAAAATAATTAATCATGTACAAACAACTATTCCTCTGTTTTTGTATTTTCTTGGCAGATCATATCAAAACAATGGACACATGAATGACTGAAAAGCCTGAGATCATTGACAGGACATGATTGTGATCTCATTCACCTGGTGGAGTACTCATCCCACTTGATGTTGTAGGCCTTAAACTTCACTGTCAAACAGCCTAGTACTTGTTGTATCTGCTACGGTTTTCACACCATGTTTCTTTAAAAAAAAAATCAGCTAATTAAATATAATTTGTATATGATTACTCTGTATAGTTTAAAGCTCCAAGTAATACTTACTGTATCAATATCATACAATATCATACAAGTACAATGTCAGAATAATATGAAATATGAACATTTCCTTAACCCTTATATTTAAACCATTTTATCTGAAGCTGTCCTTTTTTATTCCATGACGCATGTTTTACTAATTTCACTGAACTTTTTTTCAACAATACAAAATAATTACAAGCTGAACAATAAAGGGTTGTTATTTACAGTGTTTCTGTTTTTCAGAGGTTAGGTACAAGGCCTTGTATAACCAAAGATATCGAAATAGACAAATTAGATTTGAAAATACAAAATTTAATAAATTATACAAAAACACTGTAATCAGTGTATCACAACTATATTTACATAGAGGTTATATGGGAATAAATAAAATCATGTTAGTGTTAATATATTAATATTAAATACTTTATATAAACTAACATGAAAGACAGTTTGAGAAGAATTTGAAGCTCTGCAAGAGATAAAATTTGTATAATTAGCCATACCGACCAAACTATTTAAACAGCTCCAGTTTTAACTAACAAATGCAGCCAGTAGTGAACTGTCAACAGAAATCATTCTCTGAACTTTCAAAGTTACCATGACACTTCCCATGTCCATGTCCTACTTTTGTTGTAAAGATCCAACACTCACTCCTGTAGTTACTCCTTTTCATTATTGGCATTTGTTTCATTTCCAACTCTTCCACACTTTCTCGCTTTTAACCCACATCAATCTTATTTGAGGAACATGTGGAGGAATTTTGTGTGAAAGCGAGCACTGGAGTCCAGGAGGATACACAGGGTATGGAAAGTCTCCCTGTCTTCAAGGTGGTTCCCTGGAAACAGATAATGGCATTAATGACACACAATGCATTCCCATTTGCTCCATACCAATGCTTAAAACATTAAACATTGGCATAGATGTGGCATGATTTAAATAATGAATATTATCAGAAGCAATTAAACATTTGCTTTAAGTGGCAAAACTGAGGTGAAAACACATCCCTGAGCTCTAACAGCCACACATAAACAGTCAACACACAAACTTTCAAAACAAGCTGCACCACACCACACAAAAAATCATCTTCTCTACTACAACTTAACCTGTTTACATTCCCTTAATACAAGTTGATCTGTAAATATCAATCACTCTACCCCCATTCCTTCTGCCTTATGTTACCCATTAGGATCCTATTATGATTACAAGATCAAATTATTATGGTATTATCTTACTTGCAGCAGGGAACCAGTGTTCCCACAGGTATATGTTACTTATTCCAACCTGTCCAAGATTAATTTTTGGTACTGAGGCACTAAGCAAGAAGGTTCCTGGTTCAAAACACCCATCAGGGGCCTTTCTGTGTGGAGTTTGCATGTTCTCCCTGTGCTTGTGTGGGTTTTCTCCAGGTACTCTGGTTTCCTCCCACAGTCCAAAAACATGTATGTCAGGTTGATTGGTGACTCTAAATTGCCCATAGGAGTGAGTGTGAGTGTGTGAGGTTGTTTGTCTCTATGTGGCCCTGTGATGGACTGGTGACCTGTCCAGGGTGTACCCCTGCCTTTCACCCAAAGAGAGCTGGGATAGGCTCCAGCAGATCCCTGTGACCCTAAATAGGAATAAACTGGTATAGATAATGGATGGATGGACACTAAACAACTCACCTGCTACCGAAAACTCAAAGAACTCCCTGGTGATTTCTGAAAACATGTTCTCCAGCTGTTGGATAAAGCAGAACCTTTCAGGAGCCAAAGTGAAAACTTTGCAGATCTGCTGTACCAACTTCACCGCCCAGGACATATGATACCCGTCCTTCTCACACACCTTGATAGAAGCCCAAGAGCCCAAAAGTTACATATTTTTAGTAAATTAAACAGCTTTTATTGTGGAAATAACAACTGTAACATATCAATTATTTGATGTTTTAGTTCCATAAAAGTACTAGTACTAGTACTAGTACTCTCACCAGCACAATGAAGACGATGAGTCTGGAGAGCTCAACAAGTTGTCCATTCAGGGCCTTGCTGGCCAGAACAGTGTAACAGAGACCGCTGCCACAGAGCACCAGTAGACGAGCCACATTCTCCACATGCCATGGCTGGGGAATAACTGGACATAGTGAGGAGGACAACCAGATCTATCAATCAGTTTAGTTAATCTACAGTGTTAATTTTCACATCACATTGAGATAATGACATTAGCTGATGCTACAAATCCTTTAAGTAAAGATTCTCTAGTTGTCTGGCGATTTGCCAGATTAATCGATGCCTGAATACGCTTTGCCTCTAATTAATACTATGTCTTTATGACAATAAAGACCTTGGAATCCTTAAACCTATTATGTGTCTATCTGGAGGTCTGTGTCATCAGAACATCTGACAACCACTCAAGTATGATACCAATAAGCTCCTCCAGGATTGCCAACATCGAGTCAGTGGTCCAGCCTTTAAGTTCCAGTTTGCCAAAAAGCAGGAGAACAGCCCGGCCCAGGTCCCACAGAGTACCATGAGGCAGCCCCCTCTCCACCAAATCCTCCCAGCCAAGGGTGCCTGCATGTAGGAGAGAAACACACTCACTTAATGTCCCTTCGCTACCACAGTATGACACCATGATGTTTTTAAGCAGTCTATGGTTGTTTCAGTTCTTTGGTGGTTGTCTCAAATCTTTCCGATACACACATTACATTACATCGTGCCCTTTAAATCAAATTTCAACATATTTCAAAGAAAAAAGCAAATAAATTATCAGCAACAGACAAATAGTAGCAGTTATTTTATCACTAGTGAGATACTGCTGCAGAAAGCAATTTATTTTGGGCCAAACTTACCACTATCCTGTAATTCAGGAAACTTTTAAATTGTGTTACATAGAGACAACTGCCAAGGATGACTCCAGTTTGATTACGTTCCCAGGGCGTGAACAGAGACATAGTTGATTGTCTTTACGAACTGTTAAGTGAAACAGTTATCTTACCCTCAGGCAGCACGGGTCCATAGAGCATCAGCAGTAAGTGTGCCTGGCTAACCATAGGCCAAGGCTTCAGGAGTTGTATTAGCCAGAACTGACACTCTAGCTGGTTTGGCCATGGGTCCAACAGAACCTGGCGGCAGAAAATACGAAGCTGCAGCTCTTGGTACCACCTCACCCCTGAAGACAGATTTCCCACAAAAATATGTCCTCAATGATGGATTTCTTTCTATATTACATTTAGTCTCTATTTTCTTGTTTTCACTACTACTAGACACTGAAACACACCTGGTTTTGCAGTGATGACTGCCTCAATTTTGGGCAGCAGGTTTGTGAGGTCACACAAGAAGCTGAACACCCTTTGGCACTCCAGCTCATCCCACCCTGCAATTAGTATCTGTGAGGGAGTCAAATATGTATTTCATTATTCCATACTTCCCTGCTGCCACTATAATGTTTTTAAATGAAAACTGCGATGGGACACAAAGACGAGACAAAAATGAGTCGCAGTAAGATTTCGTAACCTCAATGCTTTTTCCTGAGGTTATTTTTTTCAGGACTTTATGTGGTCAACACTTATACATGTATATAGTTACATAGGTGTCTTAGGTGATACAAGTCATGTAATTTCCATGTTATTACATTGTGTTTATGCTATGAAAGATTTGTGACTTCCCTTTAATTACAGTAAAGTTTCAACTTATTACACATTGTTCAGCTTTTATGAGTCTCTCACCTGGAGGAAGGCACCATAGCTGGAAAAGCCAAAGCAGTCTGGAGAGGGACAGTGCTCCAACATAAAGCAGGGAATCTGCAACAGATTAAAAGAACAACTATGCCTGGTCAGTGCAATCTGATCTGATACTAGATATTAGTACAGAACAAATCATTGTTTTAGCTAAAACAATGTAACTTAATAGGACCAACATGGTTTTTCATATTATCTACTTTACTGTTCAAAGGGCAATGAAAACTAGCCAATAACAGATAAACAAATAATAATAATGTAGCTTCTTTGATAGATAAAATCAATTAGCCTAGTGGAACACACACGCTGTGCCAACACATTTTGTATTGAATTTTGCACCTAAAATAAAAAGAATAACTAACATCTTATACTCCCTGGCTCTCTCCACTATCCTACAAAAGAAACTAAATTGGACACATCACAGTATTGTGCATTTAATTATTCTCTCACCTGTCCATTTCTTACCTGTGAAAACTTGCTAAAGATGAACTTTAACCTCTCCTTTGTTGGTAGCAACATGGTACATCTCTTGAACAATAACCCTGAGACAACATAGCACATCATCAAACTAAAAAAATGTTCTATTTTTTCCTCTTCCTTCATGTTACACAGCAGTTTGTCCCTAGTACTGCACAGCATGTCTGGCAGCAGTACACCTGTCACATCAATAGCATTGACTCACCCAGGTCTCTGTAGTGTCTAACAATGGATCTCTGTTCAAGGCAGGTGGAGTGGTGAAAGCTTTGGATGATCATTTTATTCTTCCAGGCCATTGTGGAGATGTAGTCCACAACGTATCTCGTGATTTCTTTGGACACCAAGCTGAACACACTGATCTCCAGCACTGACAAACAAATATTTTCATTCACTGGATGCTGTATATGTCTCAATGAGCAATGCAGTATTAGAAATATACCAGCATAGTTTTATTTTCTTCTTTTATTTTATTACTTTTGGCACACTTCTTCTTCTTTTTTTTTGTTACCATAAAAAAAAAACTCATATTAAAAATTTGTCTGTGTGCCGATAAATAAAAGCTCTGTGATGTTACAAAATTCAGCCCTTACCCTAACCACAATAAATTTAGTTCAGTTGAGTCACATTATAAGCTGCAAAAATGCCATTTCTTTATTTGTCTCGACATGTAATTTATCATTCATACTTGCATTGTTGACCTAGACCACTTTAAATTCAATGTTTTGAATGTGGCACCAGTTTGCTGCTGTCTTTGGTACTCTGCACAGACACATGCAAACTGTGGGGGAAAATGTTTGAAACCCACCCTGGAGGACATGAGCTGTTAAGAGGTCATGTCAGGCACCCAGCCAGACCTTACCAGACAGTTTCTCCAGGATCATGTCAAACACCTCTGATGGGAGCCTGTGAAAGAAGCTGGTTGTGGTTCTGGTGCTGTTCTGGCTGCGGGTCATGATGGTTCTGGCTGGGCGGTGAGTCTTCCTGTGAGTCAGTGTGAACTTCCCAGCGTTTCTGGACGCTTTCCTCACCATTACCACCGTCCCTGAATTGACTTAAATCTACATGAAAAGACACAAAGCACGCGTGAAGCTGCCCCAGCTCAGGTTGAAACACCTTGTATCTCTGCAGTAAATATCAAAGTCCATTTAGCTAGCTAACCTAGCTAGCGCTAGCTAAACTGAGCTAATGCCACAGAGTAAACCTCAGACTTTACACCAATGTCCACGGACCTGACACATAATTAAAACGAACACAAGCTAAGTTTAATAAAAAAAAAATAATAATAAGATACGTTATAAATATTGTTACCTCGGTATAAAGTGTGCAGGCTGTTGTTAAATGTCAGCTCAGCTGCGAGTTAGCCGAGTTAGCTGAGTTAGCTGTCAGTCACCGCCCCGCCAAATCACTCCGGGACAGCAAAGTGTCTTTAGTCTCCAAACGAAGAAGCGAGGAAAGAGAGTAATAATTTGTTTACGTGTAACATGCAGTACACTGGGTCAGTAGTAAAAGTACATACAGTAAATAAAAAAAATACAAAATTGGAAATCATTAAGGCATTTTCCTCTGAAATATGAAAATATGTTTGTGAGATACTAACACATTACATCTTATTTATTTACTGAAATATATATAATTGTCATCTTGATTACACAGTCTTGCAGTAATAAAGTTTTTTTTTTCTAAATCAAATAGCTACTCAGTTTACTTTGCTGTGTAATCATAATTGTTTAGTGGCATGTTTTATGTGGATAAAAAAATATTCTTACGTTCATATCTGATCACATTTATTTTTTTTAAAAAAACACACACACGTAAAAAGAAAGGCCTGTACTAGATCATCTTGGTTGTGTTGCCCTGCAGCGTGGTGCACAAACAAAGCAGCAATGCTCAGCTGGTAATCACAGGATTATTGTGCTTAAGCAAGAGTATTAAGTGTTCCACATTAGAAGGGTGTCTCCCACAGGCAGACCTGGGAGGGGATCATCCCTGCAATAGACTGCTCCACTGTAAAGGCTGGATACTACATGAGGGACTCGGGGGAAGGACCAAACCAACGGGATGTCATGGTAGTAATGCTTTGTGCACAGAGGGAGAGAGAGAACCACAGAGCAAGAACATTGACTTACCAGATGAACCCAGGACCAAAACTGCAGTTGTGAACGACCTCACTTGCCTGGCCGTACAGTGTGCACCACACTACCATCAGGTAAAGTTTCACCTCTTCTGCAAGTTGGATGCAAGTTCATAGGCTAATTTAAGAAATTCTCTTTTCAGTCATTGTTTTCATTTTGTATTTCAGGGCTGAACTTTAGAGACAGAAACAACACAACCAGTGAGGACAATATCTCTTCTGTCTGCCTCTGGTTGGCAACACTGCTCTTCCCCTGGGTCCACATTTGACATCCAGCCGGTTAATCTGTCCAGAACAAGAAGCCAGCAGCAGGAATTTCTCTCATGTCTTTTCTGATATGATGCTTCTGACACCGACAGAGATAATGCAGATGATGATGATGATATCTAACACTGGTCAGTCACAGTCCTGCAGCGCTTGCTTATTGCATGTTTGTTAAAACAGGCAGAGACAGAAGGAGCTGGTCAGTGTGGAATCAGAGCCAGGATCCCTGTTTATCGGGAACTTCGCCAAACTCATCTCTACCTCCCGGGACAAGCGTGTCGTCTGGACACCTGGGATCATGGTTCTGTAGACTTCACAGTATATTTATTGGTGAGTATTTAAGTAAAGAGAGTTTTTACCAAATGTTAACATTTGAAAGGTTTTGCAACATTGCATGTACAATATTTCATAGAGTGTTGCTGTTGCTATTTGCTCAAAATTTCCACAGTTATCAATGATTAAACTGGGTTAATTTGGGGGCATTAAAGGCGAAACAAGATGCATGTCACAGCTTTGTCGTGCTTGCTTGTTATGCTTTCAGTGTAGTCAATCATTAAGTGAGCACAATGAGGCTTGTATCTCTGATATTTTAGGAGGCCCCAACAGTGCCAGGTCTAACACTGAACAATAATCAGGCTTTATAAACAGCTTCTGTTCTCTGAGGAAGTCAAAACAATGAGTCTGTATAAGCACAGTTTGTTTGTTTGACTTGAATTTTAAAGTCCGTCTGGTTTATTCTGGTGGGCACAAAAAAGTAATTGTGAATTTAAGGAATGTTTTTGGCAGTTTAAAACCTGTTATGTTTTTCACACCTAGGTTGTCACGGCTCATTGTTGAGGTGTACACGTTCACACTGTTTAAAACATTAAGAAGGAACAAAAGTAAATGCTTAACCACAACTAGGTTTCCCATTTTGTTACTGTGAGGGACAGGATCTTGACCTACAGCACCCTGGACAGGTGTGCGTGTGTGTGTGTGTTTTCCTATATTGCATGTGTATTTGTAAATATTAAGCATGTCACATAATCTCAGGTGGGAGATTGAGTTGGATATAACATAATTTAGCCAGTTATTGTCACAGTCTGGGGCCCAGCAGCTAAAGCACTCTGTCATCAGGTCCTTTTCTTTCTCTAATACCCTGCAGAACCGTGACATTTTTCAAAGTTTGTGGGTTATAATAATACTCTCAGCTTGGGCAGTTTCTGTAAATGTTTAATTTCCTCTCTCACTCTCTCCTTTCCTGAGGGGTGGTGAAGAGCGTTACAAATAGGCTGCTGTGATTTGCCCTCCAGAGGAGAGCGTTAAACAGGTGAAGCTGAACACTGCTCTCATTAGTTACAGATGCAGTCACCTGCCACTCACCAGAGACCGATCTCAGAAAACTGAAAGCTTCTGCTGCTATTTCTTCTCACAAACTAGAGCCTCTTGGGGAATGACTCAGACTCTGTGACCGAATGTATGCTCAGTGGAATTTACTGTACTGCTGGGGACCAAAGCAGATAAGAGGAGGAATCCATCCATGTGTTCATCCTGGGGGACAGCAGTTTTTTTCTGTTTCTTTTTCATGTGATGGTTTGTTGCATATATTTACAGTAGTTTTTTTGTTGATTTTCCTTTTGACCACATAACTATATCACATATCTATATGACTGAGACTAAATAGTGATAGATGGACTTTAAACACATAGAAATACTCATCAACTTTAAACTACCTTAAACTCTAAACTACACTTGTAACTTTGTACTTTGCAGTTTGAGCATCTGTCCAAGTGAACCAGTCATGGCCAGCACAGTAGTTCAGCTCTTTGGCTTCATCTTTGGGATGATGGGGCTTGTGGGAACTGTAGTTGCAACCCTGCTCCCGCAGTGGCGCAGCACAGCTTATGTGGGCTCTAATATCATCACAGCTACCACCCACATGAAAGGTCTGTGGATGGAGTGTGTATGGCACAGCACTGGCATTTACCAGTGTGAACTGTACAGATCTCTTCTGGCACTGCCACATGACCTTCAGGTAATGTACATGCACCATGTGGTTGAAGCTTTTATCTAAATCATTTTTATAATTGATCAATAAATGCCAACCATTTTCTCATTTCTTAATGATGTGAGTATTTGCTGCTGTTATCTTTTTTTTTTATTCCACTGTAAAATAAATAACTTTGGGATAGGGGTAGTTTGACAGAACAAGAAAACTGAAGCCACCACCACCAAAATTTAACATTCAGTTTTAACAGCAGGCATCTTAAGGGATCCAATCTTTTTCTGTGGCAGACTTCTGAAACTTGTCAGCTGTTCAATAATATAATCAAATATCAAGGTGATTAAACAATGTTAAGTGTGTTTTTTAATTGATGAAGAGGTCCTGCTGCCTTCAAGACCGCAAGTATAGCAGCAGGATTAATCCTAATGCTAAAATTCTTCTATGCTCTCCTCCACATTAGGCAGCCCGAGCGCTCATGGTGCTCTCCTGCATCACCTCAGTCCTTGCCTCTCTGGTTTCTGTGACGGGGATGAAATGTACCCGCTTTGCTCAAGGCTCACTGATCAAGTCTCTGCTGGCCCAGAGTGGTGGGATTTGTTTTATCTGTGCTGGTTTACTCTGCCTTGTCACTGTGTCCTGGACCACCAGCAGCGTTTTAATGGATTTCTATAACCCATTCCTTCCCATTGGTTTGAAGTATGAGCTCGGCCTGGCTGTGTACCTTGGTTATGGCGCAGCCTGTTCCAGCATGGCCGGAGGACTGGTGATGTGCTGGAGCAGCAGTGGCAACAGGTCACGGAATCCCAGCCATATGCGAAAGACTCAAACACCATCACCTCCCCCTGCCTTCAACAACATATATCCCCCTGGTCCACTCTACAAGCCCCCAGAGGCCCTTAAAGACAATCACGCTTCCTCACTTTGCTCCAGCAGTGGCTACAGGCTTAATAACTATGTTTAAGACTGGGCAAGATATTAACACAGTACCTATGAGTCCACATGACCTGTTAATGAATGAGCAGATACTGCATGTATGTCTTTACGCTTCTTCCACCCCAAGATAGAAAAGGAAAACATCACATTGCCATATTTCATTAAAATATCAGTTGCCACAGGCTAACTTGATAACTTGTCAACCCCCCAGGCTTTCATTGATCTTCAGTGTGAACTATGGTGTGTGTTCAAAGAACCGAAACCTGGTGACCTGGTGTCATGTACCTGAAGCACCAGAAGATGGCAACATATTCCTGCAGAAGCTCACAAATGAGACTGGATAGGATTCCTCATTAATGTTAATGAAAAGCCAGTTGTTCTGTCACTTATTCATTGTAGCCTAATTTTTTGTTGGGATGACATCCATACTTTTAAAACAAACTGTGTTTAATATTTATTTATTTAATATGTATATGTATGTAATATGAATGTCATTTTCGTGCCATAGAAAGAATTAATTTAAAGATCTAACATAAACAATATCATTAAAAACATTATAAGGACTGGCTTTTTCACAGCAAACATTTGCAGCAGATTTATAACTAACATTAATTGGTGAGTTCACGACTTGTTCATGCTCACCTACTAGCCAGGTCTTCTGTAATGCTTAAAATAAAAGAGTTGTTGTTTATATTAGTTCCGCCTCTGCTTTTCCTGCTCAGTTGCACTAATTCAGATTCATCTGCGGAAATCGATAACACAGAGTTGTGTAAAGCTTGAGAAGGCCACCAGGTGGCGACAAAGGTCTTTTGACCAGGTGAGCGTCTTACTACATGCATTACTCCATTAGTTGGGAGATCGAGTACCAATTGATGGCCGCATGTAGATTCTATTGGTTGATATTTAGCACTTTTAAGAACACCACTAACATCATGTCTAAGTCTTTAAGCCATATATGTGAAATGAAAAATATTCTAAACATTAATATACTAATATCTAAGTTATTTGTGATTTCACTGATGTTTTCCAGGCTGGGCTGCCTGTCTGTAACTACCTGTAACACCACGGACGTGTTTCAGAGCCTGTTTGTTAGAAAACCATCCAATTAGAGGTAGCCTCTGTCTAGCAGCCTGACAGCCACACAGACACTAAATTAGAGGACGTGTCACATTTCAGGCAAGTCACTTTATATTTCTACCAGTCAGGCTGGTGGACAACAGCTTCGTTTACATCAAGAATATAAATTATATCACTGGCAAGAAATAAATAAATTAATCCAATTTAGTTTGGAGTCCAGTAGACATTACAGTTTATTATAGAGACAATTCACCACTAACTATATAAAACATATATAAAATACTAAAGAAATCTATCTATATATGAGATAGAAGTTCTTTGTTATGAAATCATAACAAAGTTAATAACTTAAAGTTGGGCTACAAACTAAATGCTCAACTTAGTAGGATCGCAGTTCATGTATTATAGCCTAATAAAAAAAAAAAGGTTTCTGTTGTGGGAAGTCTGTTCACATTTCAGCACCATGGACAGAGAACTAAATACTCATAGAATACCAGAAACCCTTCATAGTACACTAAAAACACTAAAATAACATGATTAGTAGGATAACATGATGTAGTTGAATTGGTGTAGTTCCTTTAATGCCGGTTCCACTTGGTTCGGGTTCTAAGAGGTGAGGGCCTTTACGAGGTAAATATAGACAGCATCTAAAGAAAATGGCCAAATATTGTCCCTTACACGCTGAGGATCGAAATAATGTCTGTGGGTCACCATTCATTGCACTTTCTTTATGACTTTTGCCAATACAAATTGTATTGGAAGTTGTTGACAAAAAAAGTGTCGGTGTTGCGTAGTAAAGTGGATCATAAAATGCAAACGTAATCTACACAGGACTTACGTCCTCAACACTATCACAATGCAGCCAGCGTTGGCAGCATAAACGCGATGTTTAACCGTGGAGCAACAGGGGTCCTGCACAAGACCGTAAATCAGGCCTGAAATGTAACCTGGCAAAGTAAAGGTTTCATCCATTGCCAATATTATATTATGATACTGGAAAGCTTTCCCGGAGAGGTTGTGCGTCATGCCACTCTCTATTAGGTGCTATTTTCGTCCTACCCTGGAAGACATTCATCCACCATCTACCACACTGACAGCACCCAATAAACCCACCACTCCCATTCATCTCCAACCTCCAACCACCCCACCCTCTCTCCCCCTCCCTCGCTCTTTCCCTCACTCTCTCTTTCCGTCGAGCATCGGTGACTTAAAAAAACAAGAGGAAAATTTGTTTGTTCCAAGAGGATTACTTCGTGGAATATTTTACCCACATCATCTGTGGTACTTTTAATCATTTTTGGAGACAGTGCTGCTGTTTTCTATTTAGACCGGTTTTTCCAAGAGAAAGGTAAGATGATGTCCGTTTCTCCGATTATGGTCTTTAACAAGTGTGTTGGTTGTGCATCTAAGTGCGTTTGATTACATTGGCAGATTTCGATTTAAACAGAGATCAGTAATGCAATACCAGCTTCCTTCAACGCAAAGGTCTCACTAAAACCTGTTTTGATTCTAGTGATGCAGCATCGCACATAAAACCAAATTCCAAATGTTTTAGATCTGTTTTGGTCAGTGATTCGCAGTTTTTTATCGAAGGGGCTTCGGTTTGAAAAGCATTAATTGACTTTTACGCACGGCAGCACTACAGGAAACAAACGCGTGTGGGCTTACTTTTTAAATATACATCACATTAGGGTATAATATATCATATACACTTGTAGAATAAAGTTAAAATTAGCTGGCACTGAGTGCGTAAACTGTCAGCATTGGAGCGCGCAGCGTCTGTAATTAAAGTCGCGCGTAAAAACCTTAATGGACATAACAACCTCAACACTAATAATCTGTTGGACACTGGTTGTTCCACTTTATTTTTTCTGATGCATATTCTTTGATCTGATGACAAATGATGGAGTTCGTCTTCCTCTGTTGCATGCGTCATGTGGATACATTAAGGTATGGCCACTCTTCGTAGTCTTTTCTGCTCAAGGAGAAATTGGATCGTTTGTTGTAAACTGAGCAAAGATCGAAAAGAGACAGTCTAATCTCACCGACAGTCTAACTTGCTAGTTACGTATAACCAAGTGGTGACTAGTTGATTTGTTATTTGCAAGAAAGTTGTCTACCTGATTATGTTTGAGCTACAATAATTCAATCTTTACGCATTAAATTGGGGAAAACATTTAGTTTAGGTTCATAAATTTGGTGAACATGGATTCTGTGGTCATATGCGGTAACTAGAGATTATTTGTGCGCAGGCAACATGGAATTTTGATTTGAATTGCTTCTGTGTGGAAAGCTCTGGACATCAGATGTTTGAAGCTGGGAGCACATTACACACATTTAATCCTGTAGCATCAAGAATTTGATAGTCTCAAAAAAACACTGTGGATCAGTGTTTTTCTTTCGTATGAGTTTAGTCAAACTCTAAAATACGTATGAAAGCACAGTCTGTCTTTTAATAGACTTGATTAAAGTTGTTTTGCACAAGTTCATTTGTTATTTCGGGTGAAAGACAAACCAGTCTACAGAAAAGTGTTTTACTTTTTTGTGTTTTCCAAGTTCCCTCCATGAGATCCCAGTTCTCCGCGCACAATAGCTCTTGATCACGGCGGGAGGAAGCAGACGACGGGGACATGGCCATCCACGCTGAGGGTCTTGTGGCTATCGTGGTCTTCTATGTCCTTATTCTGTTCGTGGGGATCTGGGCCGCGTGGAAGAATAAGAACTCCGGAGTTAGTGATGGCGGGGACCGGAGCGAGAGTATCATGGTCGGGGGAAGGGATATCGGACTCTTTGTTGGCGGATTCACAATGACCGGTGAGTTGACCAGTGAGCGCATTCTGTCACATTTGTGTGCTATATGAGGAGAAAAAAAACAGTAAATCTCGCCACCTCCGTCTTTTACGCACGGACCTGGCAGAGGCAACACATTTAATATTAAAATAGTTCTGTTTGTGGTTTTGTTTCAGCCACTTGGGTGGGTGGTGGCTACATTAATGGGACAGCAGAGTACGTCTACCTGCCAGACTTCGGTCTGGCTTGGGCACAGGCACCCTTTGGTTATGCTCTCAGTCTGGTAGTAGGTAAGAACCAGTGGTTTTGTAGTGATTTCTTTAATTTTACTGTACAAAGCAAATGTGTGTAAAAAAACAACAACATATGCAGTAAGAATACAGGTGCTGGAAGTATTTTTCTAGAGAACAATTTAATGAATTTTACCTTTTAGGTCTTTAACTACACATTGTCACTGACTGCCATTCACTGTAGGCTACAGGCAGAAAAGAAGATCTAAGAAGGTAATCTGTTACTGGAGTCCCCATGTCTGCTTTGGTTTTTAGCATTGTGGCAAAGCAGTGCAGATTTGTCGAATCAGTCTGCACCTGCAACAGTATACCATACAACAATACCACAACTCTGACAGCAAGCAACTGATGCTGATTACACGTCTGGTGTTTCTACATTCACACTATGAGGAAACCTATAGTGCAGGGTAATGAAAATGTGGTAGGGACCTTTCGAAAAACTCTCCCATGTAAAAGCTGGTAATGGTAAGCAGAGATTTTAAAAAAGTGAGGGTCACGATATACTACTTATGTGATGGGTAAAGACTTTATGGTGAGTTAGTACTTTATATAGTTTTGTAAAATGCGTTTTCTAAAAGGGCTACAAAGCAATTTTTTCTGCTTACTATAATGTCTGACATTATTCAGGGGGCCTTTTCTTTGCCAAGCCCATGCGATCGCGTGGATACGTCACCATGCTGGATCCCTTCCAGCAGCTTTACGGAAAAAGGATGGGGGGCCTGCTCTTCATCCCGGCACTCATGGGAGAAATCTTCTGGTCTGCAGCCATTTTATCTGCCCTGGGTCAGTGTTAACTGAACAATATTATTTAAATATCAAAACATGCATGTTTAAACTTAAAATGTTGTATTTGTCTTATTTCACCATGTCAATTGCTGCACTATATCTCTGAGTCTTGACTGTGCCTGCTGAACTGACTAACTACTGTCCTGCAGGTGCCACACTGAGTGTGATCGTGGACATAAACATCAACATGTCGGTGGTGATCTCAGCTCTGATTGCGATCTTCTACACACTTGTTGGAGGACTTTACTCCGTCGCATACACAGATGTGGTCCAGCTGTTCTGTATATTTGTGGGCTTGGTGAGTTTCAATGTGGTATAAACATCTACACAAACCAGTGAGTACAGAGAAAATGAATGACTGTACTGGAGACACAGCAGTATGATTAACTAACTTTTTATTACGAGAAGGCCAGAACAGGTATCTTGATGCTGTCATTAACCAATATTTGATGTAAAGTGTTTAATCCTGACAATTTGTATGCCAAAAACTCCCAAATGATACACAGCATTCAAACATACATTTGGAATCTGTACTTGTATTTTTTTTTTTTATTCCAGCTTTGGTTGTTGCTCATTTAGTCATGACTGTGGATATGGAAAAATATTTACAATTTAAACCCATACAGTTAGGGTCTTAAAAAGCCCACAGCCAATAGTATTCATAGTATTATAAATAATAATATTTGCATTGTGATATCCTCTCCATCAGTGGATCAGTGTGCCTTTTGCCCTGTCCAATCCTGCTGTGTCGGACATCAGTGTTTCAGCCAAGGAAGCAATTTACCAGTCCCCCTGGCTGGGGAAGATCGATCCTGAGGACAACTGGCTCTGGGCAGACAATTTCTGTTTACTGGTAAGTCATAACTTTTATCAGAAGATTCACCAAGAGACAGCATATTGTCGTAAAGTAAATTGCACATACATTTTGAGTGAACTAATTGCACAAACTGTTAAATGTTGCCAGATGGGGGTTTTAAAGGTATTAGGGGGCAGTTATGTCATAGGGCATCTGAGGGTATTTTTCTGAATGACAATTTATTAGTAGTGTTATTTAGAAAAACTGAAATACAGTTGTTAAACTGTATCTTGCATTGGTTTGGTGTCTCTATTTATTATGGTGTTTCTGTTTCTAGATGCTGGGGGGAATTCCCTGGCAGGTCTATTTTCAACGGGTACTTTCTGCCTCTTCAGCTACCTACGCCCAGGTCCTTTCCTTCCTCGCCGCCTTCGGCTGCTTGATCATGGCTGTCCCCTCAGTTCTCATAGGAGCTATAGGGGCCTCCACTGGTAAATACACACTCAAGTCACAACAGTTCTGTTTATATGATGTAGACAAGTATATATATCATGCTGTTCATACACACACACACACACACACACACACACACACACACACACATACACACACACATATATATATATATATATATATATATATATAAATAAAAAATTATATATAGGTATATATATATATATATATATATAGGTATATCACTAAATATATTATTTTATGATCTATACATAGACACACTATTAGTCTAGTTTGCAGCTGTTAAATCAGATTACTCAGCGGAACACAAACATATCATACACACAAACACACACATTAATTAAGCAGTTAATGAAACATCACAAGACAATCGAAACATCCAAGAATCTGATCCCTTATTTAAACAGGGGTGTGTGATCAAAGGGAAGACGATGCCTTCCTGAATTGTTGACACCCCAGCAGCTTTTTTTTCAGATGTGTAAATGTAGATGCATGCAGTGTCTGGAGGGTAAACAACAGCAGACGGTTCTTGTCACGATGAGCAGAGAGCCATCGGACCATGCCGGTTTAGTGAATATTACATCTGAGGAGAGGCTAATTAATCTGGTCTGTCTGAAGCTGCTTCATGTATAATCGGCAGTAATCAAGTGCTGCTTGCAAACATCAAGGGAAGAGAGAGAAAGACACAGTTTTTGAATGATGAAAAAAATTAGGAAAAAACTGGCAAAAAGACAGAAAGATACCAAGGGTTTAAAGGCACAAGTGCTACAAGGACAAACAATGTCCATTGAATGGGAGGAGAACAGTGGGAAATGAGGGAGTTTGATGTATTAAGGACAGGAAAGAAGTGCAGAGATGACTGATAATTCTGTTGGAAGACATGAAGACCAGTTTACCTAAACCATTACCAGATTTAGCTGCTCAGTGAATGAGCTCCTTCAGTGTCGAGTTAGACATGCTAGTTTCAGTTCACTATAATGAGAGTCCTTGAGTCCTTGCAAGTAAAAATGTTTTTCCAGCTTTGAGATTTGTAGTATTTTAAAATGAATACTGGCTTGAAGAAGCAGAGACCATTGATGAAAAATTCAAATCAGTATATTGTGATTTTAAACATTGTGTTAACACATAAATCTACTACTGTCTAGTTTTTTTTTTTAAATAATAAGCCTGCATCTATGCAATGTAATTAATCAGCCATCAAATCATCACATCACATACACATTTCATACAAATTATTATTATCACTTTTACCATTAAAATGCATTGAAATACCGACTGTATTTTTCAATGATGACTCATACTGTATTTAGTACGTTGAAGCTGCCCTGGGTCATTGGCAAACCAGTCTATTAACCACTTAATATTACACAAATGCTTTATTTCCAGTAGTATTCATAATTTTGAACTTTTGTCTTATGGTAATGGATTTTCCCTGTTTTAGCAAAACACCACAGCCTCATATTTATAATCTCTGTTCTGATTAAGCACAGGGGAAGCCCTTTTAGTTTTCAGGAGCTGAAAAGGTGTATCCACAGGGATTATTATAATAAGTCTGTTCTTTTGTCTGAAAAGCTAAAGGATTAGTACAAAAATCCTGAGTAATCTCATAATCCATCCATCTAAAATTCCACAGGTTGGCCAGGGGTGAAACTGTATTAATATATAAACCGTGTGCCAAGTACAACTTTAATTATGTTGTGATTATTGCATGTTTGAATATGCTCCCCATTTTCTCCTCTAGACTGGAACCAAACTACTTATGGGTCCCTCCCACCAAAGGATAAGGATGAATCAGACATGATCCTTCCCATAGTGCTTCAGCACCTCTGCCCACCCTACATCTCCTTCTTTGGTCTGGGGGCGGTGTCGGCTGCAGTCATGTCATCAGCAGACTCATCTATTCTCTCAGCCAGCTCCATGTTTGCCAGGAACATCTATCAGCTCGCCTTTCGGCAGTCGGTAAGAGTGTAACAATAATTCTAACACAAATCTGCAAAGTTTGAACCAGTGGCTGCAAGCATCAGTCAGCTAATCAATAAATCAATTTTAGTTCTATCCCAAGGGTTTATGAATGTGTCAGATTGTGTCTTGAAACATAACAGCTGCGCAAATTGAATCTACACTTAACTGTACGTTGCTGTACATACAAATCCAGACCCCAATGGTTCAGACAACATTGAAGCAGGCAAGCTCTGAGTCAAATGGCCCGAAAAATGAAAATATTTCAAAGGTTCTGCGGCTTATACATGAATCAGCGGGTAACCTATTACATAGTATATTAATATGTATTTTGTTGGTAGCAATGTGAGAACTGGTGATGGCAATATCTGTCCGTTGATCAATCTGAAAAAGTGAAAGACAGACTGACATGAAATTAGACAATACACTGAACCCCAAGTTTCTCCCAGTGGGTCAGGCCAGTGTCTTACATATGGTGGCTGTGCTGCAATCAGTGTTTGAGTGTGTGTGTGTGTGTGTGTGTGTGTGTGTGTGTGTGTGTGTGTGTGTGTGTGTGTGTGTGTGTGTGTGTGAGAATGGGTAAATCAGAGGTAAAAAGCACTTTGACCATTATGGAAGAAAAGTGCAATCCATTTACCATTTTATCCGAGTGTACAGCCTTACAGCTTCATTAGCTTAGCTGTCAACCTTTGTCCATGGATGCATCAAGGTGTGGATACTGCATATGATGTTCAATTCATTCCTATACAAGATGAACAGCAACACATACAATTCTTCATGTACCCAGATGATTTGCATTTTTGGGCCCAGAGAGTATGTATAGCACTGTGCCAGCTAACTTGTGGGCCAGCTTGTGTCATGTGATGAACACAGAAGTTGTAGTAATGTGGCTTGGCCACTACACCAGACTTACTTCACACACAGTGCTGTGTGTTGGGGGAATAGTCTAGACAGGGAGCACAGGAGGAGCAGCACAGCAGCAGCACACATTTTTCTTCTCCATGTTTTGTTTCCCTCTTCACTCTGTTTTATCCCTCTCTTCTATCCTCCAGGCCTCAGATCGAGAGATTGTTTGGGTGATGCGACTCACTATCTTTGTATTTGGAGCTTTTGCCACTGCTATGGCATTGTTAACGGGATCAGTGTACGGCCTGTGGTACCTAAGTTCTGACCTGGTCTACGTCATCATCTTTCCCCAACTGCTCAGTGTATTATTCATCAAGGGCACCAATACCTATGGCTCTGTTGCTGGCTATATTTTTGGTCTTTTGCTGCGCATTGGTGGAGGGGAGCCCTACCTTAAACTCCCTCCTTTCATCTACTACCCAGGCTGGGTGACCCAGGAGAAGATCCACCATCTCACTGGGGATGTAGAGTATTTTATCCAACAGAGGTTCCCATTCAAGTCTGTGTCCATGGTGGCATCATTTTTGGCAAATGTAGTTTTCTCTTACCTGACAAAGTACCTATTTGAAAGTGGTATGCTGTCACACAAATACGACTTCCTGGATGCTGTGGTGTCTAAGCACAGCAAGGAGATCATGGACAAGGCTACTTTGGTGAGCAACCATGATAACATCATTCTTTCAGAGATGGCACCTGTCAAGCAGGCCCTGGGTGCATCACTTGCTGGGACCTTCATCAACACAGAGGTCCTCAGTGATGATGGGGCATCCAGTCCAGAGGCTTTTCACAATGAAAACTAGACAACAAAGGCACAAAGGAAACCAGAACCAAGGAATTTAAAGAAGGAGTAGTTAAAGAGGCATCAGCATTCTTCAGGTAACTTACTACTGCCGCACTGGAAGCCAAATCAACAGAAACCTGCTGTGGCTTCCAAGTGACTCCCCAAGTTTGTTGTATGCTGATGACATGGTGCCTCCTTCTTTTTTGAGATTCCTTGACTAGAAACAGGAAAGTGACAGTCAGCTGTGTCGAGCATACCATAGTCATTCTTGTGTTGTATTGTCACAACTGTGAATCCAAAACCACTGCAACCATTGTAATTTAAGTGCTGCTACAGTGATCAGAGGAACTTTTAGGTTTGTGGTGGGTCATGAGAAGAATGCAATATCTAACCAAGGAATTGTGTCTGTGTCTACCTAGCAGTGTGTATGTGTGTTGATGATGTACGTGCATCAAGTGAACAGTCCAGAAACCTTTTCCATTCTTTTAGTTTTACTTTTGCATAATTTTTTATTGATAGAGCAATAACATTTTTAGGATCTGTGTTGTACAGATAGATACATTATATTATATTTGCAGGTCACAGTTATTGCTTTTAACTTGCCGACCAGCAGGTTGATCTTGGATGATCCCAGATTATGTTCAGGAGGAACATTTTTGATCATTCACTGCCACCATTTTTATTCCTATATTATACCAGATGTTGTTCCTATATTATCACATGTTGCAATTACAATATGGTTGTAGTATAATTAACATTAACCCTGACATAATAAAATTCTTGGACCATTTGGGGGCATTTCAAAATAAAAAAAAATTGGTTAAGAAAGCTGTAAACACAACAATGACCTTTAAAATTAGTGTGCCATCCACCTGGCCTTTCATCAGCTAATTTCTGTTTCAAATGTAAGGTGCGGTTTGCAATCTCCATCATAGACATGATTTGATCTAGAAGCTGAATTAGGAAAACAGAAATGACTGAGGATGTACATCCTCTACAGACAACATTAGCCATACATATAAACTATGAATCCTAAATTGCTAATGTTTAATGTTCATAGTAAAACATTAAAAAATAATCATTCTTTACTGCTTGGTATAGGATGAAGCACATGAAACATCTTCCACCACTTTGGCCTCCATAGTTTTGGCAATAAACATTTGCACTGAACATAAAACCTAATGCAGAATCATTATATTATACATTTCATTTTATAGGAGCCTTGTTTTAATTTCACACTACCATGATATGATAAGTATCTAACTGAAATAATTATTTTCTATTTTTGAATGCTTTTATGTGTACAGTCATTGGCTTCTATTCATTTCCATATGTGTGAAAATCGGTTTGCAGTCTTTCTTTTTGTTAAACATAAGGCTGGGTGTTAAAATGATCTTTATAGCCATGCATAAACATAAAAATCCCCTCCACGATGATGGCGAGATGATGCGTGATTTTCTATGGATAAATGTGTCCCTTTAACCATCCAATAAGACTACAACAACAGAGTTACGTGGCTCACATGTAGGACAACAAGGAAAAAAACATGGAAAACACCCGTGTTTGGTAATGTAAAGCAGAGTGAGGAAGCCAGCTGCACAACTAGATGAAACAGTGGATAGGAGGGGTAAACACAACATCAGTGATTTGGAGACCGATTGGATTTTTAAAGTGACTTCGATAATATTTGCTGTAAAATAAGCAAGTGAGCAGTGCCGACAAAGACGCAAAGAAGCAACAAACATTTCCCCTCTCAGGTCACAGAAACACACAGTCAGGGGCACAGTACGGGCAATTTCACAGTGACGAAACATGACACCTGTTAGAACAGCTGCAAAATAACAAGTCTGAATGAAACTAACACCTGGTGTAAAGTAGCAGAAAAACCTGGTTTTATGCAGAGTGCAGGGGAAAGCTTAAAGGGTTACCAAAACTAACATGTTGTTTAGTCATTTGACAAAGCCATAACCTATCCAAATGAGAGTAAATGTTTAAACCATTTTGGCTGCTGTGCCAAATTATCAGTTTTAGCGGTACTCACCATAGCACAGTGTTAAATCCTTGTTGCCTAACAAAGATTTTGAAGGTCATCACATATATATATATATATATATATATATATATATATACACAGTGGGTACAGAAAGTATTCAGACCCCTTAAAATTTTTCACTCTTTGTGTCATTGCAGCCATTTGCCAAAATCAAAAAAGTTCATTTTATTTCTCATTAATGTACACTCAGCACCCCATCTTGACAGAAAAAAACAGAAATGTAGAAATTTTTGCAAATTTATTAAAAAAGAAAAACGGAAATATCACATGGTCATAAGTATTCAGACCCTGTGCTCAGTATTGAGTAGAAGCACCTTTTGAGCTAGTACAGCCATGAGTCTTCTTGGGAATGATGCAACAAGTTTTTCACACCTGGATTTGGGGATCCTCTGCCATTCTTCCTTGCAGATCCTCTCCAGTTCTGTCAGGTTGGATGGTGAACGTTGGTGGACAGCCATTTTCAGGTCTCTCCAGAGATGCTCAATTGGGTTTAGGTTAGGGCTCTGGCTGGGCCAGTCAAGAACAGTCACAGAGTTGTTCCAAAGCCACTCCTTTGTTATTTTAGCTGTGTGCTTAGGGTCATTGTCCTGTTGAAAGGTGAACGTTCGACCCAGTCTGAGGTCCTGAGCACTCTGGAAGAGGTTTTCTTCCAGGATATCTCTGTACTTGGCCGCATTCATCTTTTCTTCAATTGCAACCAGTCGTCCTGTCCCTGCATCTGAAAAACACCCCCACAACATGACGCTCCCACCACCATGTTTCACTGTAGAGATTGTATTGGGCAGGTGATGAGCAGTGCCTGGTTTTCTCCACACATACCGCTTAGAATTAACGCCAAAAAGTTCAATCTTGGTCTCATCAGACCAGAGAATCTTATTTCTCATAGTCTGGGAGTCCTTCATGTGTTTTTTGGCAAACTCTATGCAGGCTTTCATGTGTCTTGCACTGAGGAGAGGCTTCCGTAGGGCCCCTCTGCCATAAAGCCCCGACTGGTGGAGGGCTGCAGTGATAGTTGACTATGTGGAACTTTCTCCCATCTCCCTACTGCATCTCTGGAGCTCAGCCACAGTGATCTTTGGGTTCTTCTTTACCTCTCTCACCAAGGCTCTTCTCCCACGATTGCTCAGTTTGGCTGGACAGCCAGGTGTAGGAAGAGTTCTGGTCGTCCCAAACTTTTTCCATTTGAGGATTATGGAGGCCACTGTGCTCTTAGGAACCTTGAGTGCTGCAGAAATTCTTTTGTAACCTTGGCCAGATCTGTGCCTTGCCACAATTCTGTCTCTGAGCTCCTTGGGCAGTTCCTTCGACCTCATGATTCTCATTTGCTCTGACATGCACTGTGAGCTGTAAGGTCTTATATAGACAGGTGTGTGCCTTTCCTAATCAAGTCCAATCAGTTTAATTAAACACAGCTGGACTCCAATGAAGGAGCAGAACCATCTCAAGGAGGATCAGAAGAAATGGACAGCATGTGAGTTAAATATGAGTGTCACTGCAAAGGGTCTGAATACTTATGACCATGTGATATTTCAGTTTTTCTTTTTTAATAAATTTGCAAAAATTTCTACATTTCTGTTTTTTTCTGTCAAGATGGGGTGCTGAGTGTACATTAATGAGAAATTAAATGAACTTTTTTGATTTTGGCAAATGGCTGCAATGACACAAAGAGTGAAAAATTTAAAGGGGTCTGAATACTTTCCGTACCCACTGTAAATATATATATAAATATAACAGAAATATACAGAAATATAAAACCCTATTGCGAGTCTTAATTGGCAATGTGTTGTATGCATATGTTAACGGAGCAATATGGTCCTTTAAAAATATAAATCAATTTTACAGAACCTATTTTGAAATATGTCTGTGTGCCTCTGGTGGTGTATTTGCTCATCCTAAACCTGTATCGACTGGGCAACCACAGCAGGTTAGTGAGACAGGAAGGGATGGTGTCAGTAGCACCAGTCAGTATTGATGCAGTCCCCAGTCAATTAGCCCTCAGGACATTTGATTAATGCTGTAAGAAGGTTTAGGGCTACAGTTTATACAGGATTGTTTTACAGTGATATACACACTGATGAAGCGTTCAAATGTTGCTCTTTAAGCATTGTCATATATACATTCAGACATAATTTTAAGTCCTGGCTGTTTTAAACTGCTGTTGATTACACAGATAAGCAGGATTGTTACTTCATACAGTGATGTTTTGTGGCTTGTTTGGGTTTTTTTTTTTTTAATCTGTGGATTTGCCTTAATTAATGGTAAGCGGTGAAAAAAGGGAGATATTGGAGACAGTTGCAAGAGTGATAACTGTTCTAAAAAGACAAAGGATAAAGATAGTGATATTCAGCATTTTATTTATTGTCACCAGTTGATTCCAATCATGACCAAGACCAAGAGTGCATTGATGCGTCTGTTCTCAGATTTCATCTGAAAACACAGTCAACACAGTTGTACACTGTAGTTTCTGGAAAGTGTTACTCAAAAAGCTACATCATGCATCTGCTGGGTACTATTTTCACCCAGAGATTAATACACTTTTGCTACTGTGGTGAGTGTTTATGGTAGCTGGGAACTACAGAGTCAACACTAATCTTAATGAAAGAATATGTGATCGAGTAAAAAGGTGTGTGTCATTGATTTGTTTTTAATAGTTTTTGAAAGAAGGGAATAAGATATATTGGGTTTTGGGTACAGAAACAGGATCATGTTATTGATTTTGGTCTCTTTAAAGGATTTGGTGACAATAAGAAAAATCTAGTGTCAACACCAGCTTTGTCCTTTACAGTGGCAGTATGAGCTGGTGGTCAGTCTCTACCACAGCTGGAGAGTGAAGGGAATATGAGCCTCACATCCAGCCATACCTGGTGAGGTTACAAAAAGCCAAAACAAAATCATGACCTGATCCCCTTTCCTCTCTATAACCTATAATTTATAAATATCTGTTTTGGGATTGATGATGTGCCACCAGGATGACCTCAGCTTCAAACTGAATGGTGTGTCTGCTGGTCTGATGCTATGCAAAGTATCAGGCAATCTCATTTGACTGAAATGTGAATGTAAACTTTCCTCCTCATCAGATCAGCCTCATAACAAGTGTGTCATAGCTTAGGTTCATCCACAAACCTGAACACACAGAGAAAAGAATCAGTGTCAGCCGTAGACTGACACATTTGTGGCTCCGTGTCGTAAATTGCAATGATGCTGTATTTTTGTGTGATAAATGTATATACCAAAAAAAGCTTAGGAACAGCTATTTATTTATTCATGCAGTGTCTATAAGAGTATAGTTGTAAACATGCGTGAGGTCAGTTGAATAAATTCTATTATTTAGCACATGCATGGTTTGGTTTCCTTTCTCCATATATATATATATATATATACGTTTTCATGCATTTCAAACTTTCTGTGTGTGTGTATGTGTGTGTGTGTAGGGTGTGGACTGACTAGTGGAGGGTTTAATCTAAGGCCTGCCTCCTGTTTGGACGCATCAATCAAGACACCCACCTCTGAATCTTATAACTGCCAGAACTGCCAGGACTGTCAATCTCTCTCTCTCTCTCTCTCTCTCATACACACACACACACACACACTTTCCAGATCCCAACATAACTATGCCAGTCTGAGCCCTAACTGATGCAAGAAGCCTTCAAGTGATATTTTCCTCATATTATTAATGTTCACCTTTCACAATTAGCAAAATCTTCTGTGTATCTGTATGTCTGCTAACATTAATCATAAATAATTATATTGTGGTCAAGATAAATTTGCAGAAACCAATTGCAAATGGTAGAGAGAAAGAATTTGCTTGTTCATTAGCCTTAGCCTTGCCATCCGACACTAGCATCTTAAAATAATTGTATTTTGGACTACTTCCAAAACACATGAGACCTACTCTCATTATGGTTCCTGAATGCCTACATATGCAATTTCATATTTATCTAAGAGGATCTAGTTCTATTTACCCTTATTAGTCCCACAATGGGGAAATTGCATTACACACAGCAGTGAACACACACACCGTGAATACACCCCCAGAGCAGTGGGCAGCCAGTGCTGCGGCTGCCCGGGGAGCACTTGGGGGTTCGGTGCCTTGCTCAAGGGTCTCACCTCAGTCGTGGTATAGCGCTGACTATTCACTCCCCCCCACCAACAATTTGAGACTCGACTCATCCTGAGACTCGAACAACAACTTTCAGGTTACAAGTCTGACTCTCTATCCATTAGGCCACGTGGCTCTTTGTGTGTCGAGTCAGGTCCTGTGCGTAGATGTTAGACCTCTCGTTGTCCGTACTTTTGTGGGAATCACGTATATACCTTTCACACCTTCTCACAATACCTACTGTAACAGCACACTCATTCTGTGTGTGGAGAGAGACTGAGACATGTGAGCAGGTATAGTAGTTATTAATGTAAGTGCCAAAGAAACCTGCCACAGTGTTACGATTCTCCCGCAGGTGCAGGCCTGACATTGGTATGATCTCATCACAATTTTTATTGCAGCATTTGTAAAGTGTCAGACAATCTCACATGCTCGTTCGTTGGAAAAGAGACCAGGAATTCGTCAACACTGACATTTTAACTAGGAAAATATATGTGAAGAAACTGGCAAAATGAGGAAGCATTGAGCAGTTTTGCTAAAAATAACTACAGGGATTTGAGTAACTGACAAACTCTCGCAAATACTACAGGGACTGGTTGAATGCGTGTTAGTTTTTATGTTCTCAGCATCACAAATTTGAAGCTATATTCGTCATGTGCTTATACCTCAGTCCTCTGACTGAACTCCCGGCTGGTTGGGTAAGCATTATGTTAAAAATGTCTTATTTTCCATGTATCCGTATATGTATCTCTCTAAACCTCAAAGCTGAGCCGCAGGCTTCACAACTGAAGATTTGTCCTTGCTGAAGCTTCCTCTGTGCTTTTTATGACAGAGAATTCCCTGAGCATCATGGGTAATGTGTAATTCACACATATGCAGGAAGACACACAGTCATTCAGCCCTGGAGCACAGCTCATGACTGATTTTCTCCGAAACAGCGAAAAGTCAGGAAGGAAATCAGAAGCGCTGATGAGAACACAACAGATGATACCCAGGGATTCCCCTTATATCTTTAATCTGTTGATTGCATATTATCCTACATTTTAACTGATATGAGTTTTTATAAAACAGCTTTGATTAATGCACAGTATTTGCTATTTTTCCCTTCAGATTTTTTTAAGTAAATGGTCTTCTTGGCTGTTCAATTAAACTGGCATGTACATGTATATAAAAACACTAATTGGCTGGTCTGAATGTGGAAAGGATCTGATGTATGTAGACAGATGGTTGCAAATGGAGACGGGGCTTAAATTTGAGATATCAAACTTCTATAGCGGCTGCTTGGGCTAACAAACACCACTCTGAATTGTCTGGGTCCAAAGTAGGGGAAGAGAGATGAGTCTGTTTTTAAGCTATGTTTCTTTACAGGGTAGTGGGAGCCACATTTATTATCTGAAATAATAGGATAATACAAGTGGTAAAATGTGCGAAAGGCTAGGAATCCAGAGGCTAAGTAGAAATGGAGTGAATAAAGGAGGAGAAGAGGAAATGAAAATGTCTATTCTGACTGAAAGCTGAGTACAGGTTTATATTGTTCTGAATTAATAAACAGCAGAAATCATCTTCTGTACCAAGGACATTGTGGTAACACAGGTGGAAAACATGAAATATCATCATTTACACTTTTGCCCAAAAAAGAAGACTGAGGTGAATCTATCCAAACAGTAACAGTAGTTGTAAATGCGGTGCAGAAGAAAAATAACTGGAAAAAGGACGTGTGCAAAGATTTTTTTCAATAACTCACTGAATGAAAAAGAGCAAAGAGAGAGAGATGATGTCATTCATAGCAATAAATCTTGGCCCATTTACTGTTTTTTCAATAAGGGCAGTGGATAAGGGCCAGCCTGGAAAACGGTCATTGTCATTATTCACATTAGACTAAGTGCTCCACTTCTCAGGATAGAGGTGGGCAGAAAAAGGAAGGAGGGAGAAATGAATGGTAAGGCCAGACATTTACTGTGGCATCCTTAGCTCATATGAGAGATGGACTGGACTGAGAGTCTCCACCCACCCATTATGTCCTTGCCTCTGCCCTTTTTCATTTAAGAGCTGATCTCATGGGAAATTTAGGTTTCTACTGGATAAAAATCATGTGTCAATGTCTGTAATTGTTTCATGTTTATTTGAAGTTATTGTTTATTTTGTTTTTGAGTTCCAGTTATGAAGACGAGGACCTAACCTGACAAACACCTGCTTTCGGTTCACTCAGAGAATCATGCTTACGTATGTAACCTCATATTTTTCTTACGTTTTTTTTTAACTTCTGGTGTTAAAGTCTCTTTCAGAGAACCATGGGTAAATAGGTATCCTTTCATTCTTTTTTGCATTAACATTTCCAACCACTTGTGTACCCTGTCGAGACAAAGGCTAGCAATATTCTATATTTTATATTCTAGCTTGTTATAATATGTTATATTATCAGCATAGATCATATCATCAACTGTATTGTCACTTTCCTACATGTGATAGGAAATGCACACCATGTAAATACAGGAGATGTGATTTCTGTATTATTTAACATTATTACACCAGCAATGTGCTTCTTTCCTTATGTGACCAAATGTTTGCAGTCAAATAACGTGTCTTCCACTACACACACACACACACACACACACACACACACACACACAGGCCTCCAGTCCCCAGGGCGCATTTGATTAATTCTGGCAATTCTGTAGACAGGAAGATAAATTATTGAAGGATTTATTACAGCTGAAAAAACAGCAATAGTATTATAGCATCAGAACAATCAGAGACTGGGAAAACAGACATGGATCATATTGCAATGCTGATCTGTTTATTCTAATCATACTTACTATCATTTCTGTGCATTTTGTATCACTGAAATGTTCCTGATTTATGTAACAAAGTGAATAGCTATAACCAATTAACTATTATGATGCTTTTAAGTACTGATATTGGTACTTTGACATTTGGGAAAACATGTTTTCGTCCTTAGGGCCAGACGACACTGTAGCTCTGTTTAGCAGGTGGTAGATATTCTCAGGAATTTCTGAATTGCCTGAGTCACAGTTCTATGTTTTTCCTGTCATGGTTGTAATTATTGTCTAATTGGTTTGATACAAATGCAGCAATAATCCACATAACCTGGTAGATGAATTTTGCATGTCAGGCTTGCTGTTTCCAGGCTTTATGCTATGTTAAGCCAACTGGCTGCTGTCTATAGCTTTATGCTCACTATACATATTTAAGGGTGGCATCAATCTTCTTGTCAAATTTTATTATTGTTTATTAAGTAGGCTCCAGGTTTAGGTTTCTCTTCCTGTGCTGTGTTGCCATGCACATTTTCTATCCTGTCCTTTCTATGCAATCTGACTTGTCCAAACAATGATTAACTTGTATTTTAATGACACTTGGGCTGTTAAAGACCATGCAACAGTCTTTGAACAATATGCACACCAAATTCTCCCAGTATTAAATGCTGCCATTTTGAAGATTACAGCTGCAGTGGGAGAGAAAAGCTTCAGTCCTTTGTGTTTTACAGGAGCTCAGATCTGTGTCATTAGCAGACTGTTTTCTGTCTCGAATGGGATTCATATTTGACAGCAACAACACAAACTCATACACACAATTAGAGAAAAAGCTCTTCCTTACAGTTAACACTTTCCCCTAGGGACCAACCTGTCAGTATGAAATAGGTAACAAACATCGTTAAATTTATATCCAGACTTTGTATTATTCTGTTGGTCAGTAATGATGGAAGAAGTATATGATGTTTTCTTCCGAGAGCGTAATGAAATTATGCCAGTGGCCTGTGGTCTGGATGTACTCTGGACAATACCTCTGGACAGGTTCAGTATCAGGTTGGATAATAACCCAGAGAAATATCACATGGATATAAGTGAGTTAAATCCACCTGGAGTAACGTACAATGTCAATTATTATAGTTGTCATCCAATGCCACTTCAGTTTTTTAGAGTTAGAGAGAAAATCTGCTCAGTTCAATCACAATAGTAGCAATGAATGACAATTCAATTTTCTGGCTTTAGTGGAGTGGTCTCTATACAGCCTTTGTACAATGTGTGTACTTCTAACCTTCAGTTACACTTTTATTACTTTTTTCATGTATTTGGTATCAGTATGGGCAGCCTGGAAGGGTTAGGGTTGCCTCAGACCAAGCAGTGTAGAGAATGGATGGATGGATGGTATCTGTATTTCTTGAACTAGATTTTATGAAAATATAAGATTATCAAAAAGTACAATGTCCTTTTTCAGGTGTATTTTGAAATGTTTATTAACCCCTTTCCCCAGATTTTTCCTGCGCTCACAGTGAGTCACATTTTTCAAGTTCCATTACCAATCTGGTCAAATTTGGAAATATAACCATCTCATATTTTAAGGGTTGATACAAACTGTGTTTGTATGAGCTGTGTTGTTCTCATCGATACCCTCATTAGTGTGATTTGATCTTTGATTGCTTGAACAGAATGTTCCAGTGCATCTTATTTTTTATTTTGATCAAATAAAAATAACAGATATCAATATGGCATCCATCTGTCATTGTTGCAGTAAAGCAATCAAAACAATTTTTTTTTTGTTAGAAAAACCACAGGTGTTTTCATTTGCAAAGCCAAATCAATTGTTCTCTATAATTTGTTTGCAAATAAGATTTTTTTTTTCTCCCTGATTGCAACAAAAATATTTATTTCTGCATTTCTGAGACTGAGCTTTGACAGAGGACTACAGCAGCATATATCAGTATGTGTTGTGACTGACAGTTTTGTCTCGCCCATTTGACGGATACAGTGTGCCTATTGATTTCCTATCACTGTAACACTGCCAGGAAAGGGCACATCACACAACAGCAGATCCTAAGGGAGTTTCAATTTGTGTGTGTGTTCTCAGGTTTACCATAAATTTTCCTCATCAGTCTCTATTTGTTAATCATGTTACCAATTTCATGCATCTGTACTCACCATATACTATCAGTGGTTTTAACGTATTGCAATAGAAGGAAAATCAAGTATAATGTTATTTTTACTTACTTAACTCTTTTCCATTTCTTTATGGATTTATTACCATCTACCCATCCGCTCCATGGAATACAATTCAGCTGCTCTATGTGTCAGTTTGTGTAAGTGCCTCGGTCTTGCCACTGACTCTGCAGCCGTTATTACTGCTGCACTAACTAAATGCTGCGGTGGCTGCCAATGTATTGAACTGCAGTAAGTAATGAAAATGGTGTGCATCCGCTGCTGGTTCTTGCATTGATCCCATCAGTGGTAAGTAGTTTGGCTCCAATTAGGCCTTAATATGCCCGAGGGAGAGGAAGGGAGATGGTGAATATATCAAGCTGTATGAAATGTTAAGCAAAGTGTTGCCTGTAAATAAGAACGTTTATCAAAATTCCCCCAAAGAAAATCTCAACAAAAGTAACACCTTTAATATTACTATTTCAAAATAAATCTGTGTAATTGAGAAGGTGTTGTCGAACAGATATAAATTGGTGCTTAGACAGCCAGGCATTAACTCTATGGTGAAAGCAAAGGTACATTATTCATTATTTATCTTATTATCTGTAAGTATTGTTCAGTTACAACCTAGAATCAGCTTTAATCAACCTATGTTTTCTCCTTATTCTTGCCAATTTATATCTCTGCTGTCTCAAGCTTCCTTCTCCTCCGTGTTGAAGAGCTGACAGGAGCTGACTCTTGTTACAGCAACACTAATGTAATCAACTGATCCCACACAACCTTTGATGCACAAATTATATTACGCTACAGTTTAGGGTTGACGGGTGGTGGGAGGGTCTTCAGAGTGATTTAGTTAATACTGGGACTCATGATAAATGCTGAATGGGGGATGGAGCTGCAGCCTTAGAGACATTAGAGTGTGTGCGTCATTTCTTTCTGCTTCACTGCTACTGCACATCTGGCTTCCTCCAGCAGCAGGTACTAAACAAGCCAAGATGGGAAACAAAGCAAACAAAGCAAAAACTAAAGACAACCAAGACTCAGATAAAAGAATCACAGGTGAAAGGTTCTCATACAAAACAATGTTGTCGGTTCTCATTTAGCACATTTACTTGGCATAGATTAAATAATTCTTCATCCAATCTCCACTATGTTGAGACTGGTAAATAGACAAATAATCATTTATCCCATTTGAAATGATAATTTCAGAGGTTCATATAAAATGCCTTGTTCTGCTATTTTAAAAGTCCATGGATCTTCAATTGATTATTGTATTTGTTCTGTGCTATTAAAGACTGTGTGAACCCAGCTGAAGCAGTATACAGCATAACCTCTACTACAAAATAATGTGACAATGTAAAATTACATTACATTATTTCATTCTTCTTCTTTTCCTTTCGGCTGCTCCCTTTAAGGGTCGCCACAGCGAATCATCTGCCTCCATTTAACCCTATCCTCTGTATCCTTCACATTCACACCAACTATCCTCATGTCCTCCTTCACTACATCCAAGAACCTCCTCTTTGGTCTTCCTTCTACTGTATTTACAATGCACTTAAATCAACTTTAACCATTATATTAAGGATGGATGACTACCTGCTGAGAAAAGGGTCATTTCAATGAAGCATTATTACCAAAATGTGCTGCAGTTCCCCACTGCTCTGTGGACCTCTAGAGCATCTTTAAGCTCATTGTTTTAGTTTTTTATTTTAATTTTTACTGCTTTATTCATTCTTGTTGTTCTAAAGCATTGTTGTTGTTTGGCCACAAAGAAAAGCTGTAAAATCTCTAAAACTGAGTGTTCACTATATGTCCAGCGCCAAACACCGACATGGTTAAGGACTAGCTGATAGAACCGTTGAGCGTAGTGGAACATTTAGCAATCATAGGACAAATTACATATATTCAATATATATTCAATTATTATCGCTTTAGGTCAAAAGGTGCTGAATAATATATTGTAATCTGGGATTTTTTTAAGATAACAGAATACAGTAGACTTCAATAGCATAGAGTGGAATAGAATAGTTAGTTTTGATATGTGTCAAACTATATCTGTGTTTTTCTATCCTCCCCAATTGCAGGATGGCTGTTGCACCAGACAGGATGTGTTTCTGATTAGAAGTGATGCCAGCTGCTTGCTAACAGGCTAACGGGACTGAAACATTAATCTGGCTAACAAAGCTCTGGCAGTGCCCTGCTCCTCCGCTCTGCTCTCCATAATGTTTTATGACGCTGCCATTTAAAGATGACATATGATAGGACTGGGGTTTAACATGCCAGTATCTCCCCTCATCACACAACACACGTGCACAGCTGCTGAGGAGGCAACTCAAGGCAGCCAGAGAGGCCAAGATAGAGGTGTGCATGTGGGGGTGTGTGTGTGTGTGTGTACTGGTACTTCTATCTTTGTGAGGACATTTAGGCAAAGTGAGGACATTTTGGTTGGTCCTCACTTTTCCATATTCCTGTTTGAGTGTCAAGAATGGGTTTAAGAGAAAAGGTTGTAATTAGTGTTAGATTAGGTTTAGTATCCTGATTAAGAACTTAGTTATGATGGATAAGGGTCTAGGGAATGCTACATGTCAATGAGTGTCCTCACAAAGACAGAAATACAAATATATGTGTGTTGGTCTGGGCTCTATTGGTTATTTAATTGATTATTTTTTCCAGTTTTATATCTCTCATGAATCAAGAGAAATGGTTGCATGCTACTCTGGATATTGGCCATCTTCTTTGTTATGACTGTGTGTGTGTGTGTGTGTGTGTGTGTGTGTGTGTGTGTGTGAGAGAGAGAGAGAGAGAGAGCATGTGTGCGTGCATGTGTGTGTATGTGTGTATACAGCACTCAGAATACAGTGGGGCCGAGGTGATTCCCATGATCCCATAAGTAATCACTAATTGGACAGACACATTATTTATTAACTATTAATTAATTATTAAAATTAATTATTGATTAATTAACATGAGTAAGTAAGCCAGTGGCCCAACAAAACCTAATTACAATAAAAAAGCAATGGCACACCATTATGTTTCCATAGATAGATAGATTCTCTTACATTTTTTTTGTTTAGAGTATTGCTGGAGGGTGTAAAAGTACTGTGACATTTCTGTACATATATCGTCTACTGTAACACAGTCAAGATAAAAAGGTTGGACAGTTCTATATGGCACATAACTGGTTCTCTGAGTAAAGAGATGATCTCTCCAGGCTCCAAGCCCAAGTGAGGAAGGGTACTAGAAAGGCAAATGGGGTTTAGCAGCCAGAAGAATGCATATTAGAAATCTAACATTTGTTTCTTTATGAAAAAGAAGTTGCTGTAAATAGCTATCAGAAAAACAATTGTTTGTTTATGTAGAGAAGAAACCAACTGGATTAATTGTGGATTGTTGCCATAAATCAAAATACAGTTAAATTAATATAGATTTATGCTGTAGATGTTTAATGTGGGTTTTTTTACTTGATGTTGTTCCGGGCTTGTTGTAGTTAATAACTGAACTGAATAAGATAAAGACAGAGCTCAGTCACAATTGCACAGTTGTACATTTCACATACAGCTGTTTTTTACTTTCAGTATTCCTCCAGCAGTTCCAATTCATGTCTCATTCTAATCTGTACAGGAAGCAGTGGAGAATAATCAAATTACCTCTTCTGAATGGGGAAAGATAATTAAATTTAACATGAACTAACCCGTTTACCAATTTATTTCCCCTGTTAAGGATTGGGACACCCTCTCCAAATGCAGAGGATTGACCCTTAAATGCACATCAATAAAATGGAAACTGCATAGTTTAAGAGTCACATTTTCATTTATTATAATTGTAGCATTATGATTGTGTCAGTGCATGTTTAAATTATATTTGTTCTATGCTGAGAAGTCATAGAAGGTAAACTAAACTCATTTTATCTGTTGTTCCATTCGCAGTTCTCACTGAAATTAATATTTATTTTGTTCTGTTCTTTGCATGTCATTACTGTAGGAGTCTGAGGTTTCTGAAACAAAACACTGCAGCTCTTTCACTGTCTGCATGTTTCTGTGTTCAATTTCTTAAGTAACTAAAGTGCATCTTCCATGAGGTGGGCTTTGGTTTGGGGCAGTGAGAGTGGAGCGCTAAGTGGATGAAGCCCTGAGGACTGTGATGTATGAAGCTGGAAAAACAACATACACACTGGGACACCAAATATCTGAAAGAAGGTAAAACAGACCAATAGTTTCAAACAGACTTTTGAATGTTCCACAGAGAAAAGCCGACCCATCATGGAAGCTGGATATACTGTACAATATGCATGATCATTACAGCCTGAGAAGGATAGATTTGCATTGTATATTTTGGATAATAAATGTACAATGCAACAAACCATCTGTCTAGCCTTTATTATTTTGAGAACTGAAATGAACATAAATGTAATGTATAGGCTGCAGCATATGTGATGCAAAATTATAAATGTTGAAATGAAACGTTGGGAATGAAACTAAGACTAAAACCTTAAACATGAACTAGCAGCCCCCTGGAAGCTACAGTGCTTCGCAATTTCAACTTTTACACAAAACCAAAATATTCAGGAACGTTTACTGATCTTTGAATCTTACCAGTTCTATAGCTAAATGTGTGATAGTAGGAGGATTGTGGGATCATTAAGATTATGATGATCATAATTTATCTGCTTGAAAGGAATTATATTACCTTCAATTGGCAGGTGCTTATGTCTAAAGTGACTTTTATAACAGCAATTTGTGAGATTGGTTTGTTGTTCAAAAACACTTGGAAAGGACAGATGTCATAGATCATAGATAAACAATTGTGCTTTTATAGCCCATGTGAGAAAAATGACAAGTTGGCTCTCTTGATAAGATGTTGTTTGATAATATTTCTGTCATCTCTGTTACATATACACAGACGTGGCCGTGGCTCAAGAGGAAGAGCAGGTTGAGCATGAGCCAGAGGTTCAATCCTTGGTTTCACTGGTCCAGAGGTTGAAGTGTCCTTGGGCAAGACACTGGACCCCAAATTGCCCCCAGTGGCTGTTCCGGGGGTATATGAGAGTGTAAGTGATTGTGTTAGCGGCTGGGTGAATGGGCAAATAGTGTAAATGCACTTAAGTGTAGAAAAGTGCTATACTTTATACTTTAGAAGTATAAGACCATTTACCATAAACAACACACTGCACCAGTGCAATGACTGTATGATCACATTATAATTCTCTAAAAGTTACCATATGATATCAGCTAACATTTAATCAGAATGTGCTGTGAATTATGCACAGATTGTAGCTATGAATGTCTACAATCCACAGTACAAAACAGTGCTTCAGACATTTATTTTGGCATCATTTGATACATTACAATATAGGAAAAGAGACAGTTTTGAAAAAAATGCCCAGACAGAATGTGGAATAAATGCCACAATTAGCATTCAGCCTTGAGCAGGCAGGGTTTGTAGGTTCTCCACCCTTTCAATCTGTTAAAATGTTCTCTCTGCATTGATTTCCTTGACAAAGTGTCAGGGTGGAGAACTGAGTCACTGAACCCACTCGCACGGGAGGGTTTGGCAGAAACAGGAGTATATTCCTGAGTCTCTCACCTGACCAGATAAAAGGTTTCTCCAACGAGGATTGGGATGACGAGGAGCAGAGGAAAACCTATACTAAATAGCAGTCGAACTCAGTTCTCTAATGGTGTCTACACAGTCACTATGCTCTCACTGTAAACATTCAAACTGTTCAGAAAACAAAAGTGCCCAAAGTCTGTGTTCCTGTCAGCAATTAAATGTTGAAAGACACCAGGAAATACAGTCCACCAGAACACATAGTTCATAGTACAAAGAGTAATCCACAACCACTACACGATCCACATGCAAGTAAGGTCCAATAAACTCACACATAAATTCCATCTCCTTCAAGTAACAAGTCTGCAATCTAGTCTGTAACATTGGTGTGCCATGTCCTCTTGTTCACCAACATTTCCCAACCTTTCTCCCGATTTGTGTGTCTAATGAAAGGAGAATGAACTGGGGGACATTATTCCAGGTAAAAAGATTGTATGGTTTGCGAGGTGGTAGGAATGTAGCACATAGGGGTCACCAATGCCCCTCTAGTCACTAGTGAGCTCAGGCTTGTGCCAGGCAGTCCTTGTCATAGTGATCAGCTTTGCCACAGTGGAGATATAAATCTGTGTCCCAACATCAGTGTTGGCCCTCGAAGGGACAGTTAAGAACATCCCAGCTGTCTGTGTCTGCTCCTGTGCTCTGTTGTTATCAGGAGGTGATACAATGGGTGTGGAGGTGGTTGAATTTCTTGTATTCTTTCCTGACCTCGGTCACATAGCCTCTGGTCAACTGCTGGTCTGCTGGGCCAAGGCGATGAGTTCATTTCAGGTTCTGGGTAAATATGTCTTGCCAGTTCATTTTTGGTGGTTCCTGCCAGACTTCAATAAAATATAACATACAGCGTTTCTTGTGGCCAGAGACACTTGGCAGCCAGGGTAGGGAATTGTATCAAGTATTGCCACAGAGCGGCTGCCCTAGCAGAGCTCCAGAATGTGAAGAGCTGCCACCTGCAGTGTTAGTTAGAGTTAGTGGGTTGAAGACACGTCGTAATCCATCAGCAAACACAGTGTCACAAACCTGTGAACCTCTCTCCCACTCTGCCATTCCCCACTCACGAGCTGGTGCAGAGAGGAGGGGCAAGATCACACACGCTCTATGGTGTTGAGATGATACATACAGGCATTAACCTCAAGGTGCAGACAACAAGCAGAGATGAATGATGAGCAGGACTGATCATTGCCAGAACATTTCTTTGGGAGTGGTACAAAACAGGGGCCAGGAACAGAAATCGAGCACTGAGAGTTGGATTCCTCGAGAGAGGCAGAGAGGCGATGTGTCTACTAGTCCAAACAAGCTGAATCTAACTTACTGTACTTGACTGTGCCTGTGTCAGGACAACAGTGATTTGCTGGTGTCCCATTTTACCCATATCCACACAAAAAGTGAGACTGTCACTTACAAATGTATCAAATTAAGCAACATTTTTAATATAAGTCTTTATATCCAAACTGTGGTTTTCATAGAAAAAAATTCAGGCCTAATGTGGCATGATAAACACATTTATTGACCCACTCTTAAAATAGGCAGGAGGTCAAACTAATCTGCAAGGAGAAAATGCTGTCCATAGATCTAATAGAAAATTTCAATCATGTCACTTTGATACTAGAAACAAATTGGAACATGAACACCTCCAAATCTTCACTTTGGCCTGTCAAGTCAGTCCATGTGATAAAAAAAAAAGAATTAATACAGAACAATGGCTGGTTGAATGGAGCTAAAAGAAAAAAACTGTTACTAGTACCATTTCTAGGCTTTGTTACTGTCACTTTTACAGCACCAGATGATGTAAGTGACATCGGCAGCAGAGATGCACTCTACAGAGAAACTCTCTGTAAAATTAAATGGGTTCCTTGAGCGAGGCAGAGAGGCTATTTGTCTACGACTCCAAACAAGCTAAATCTAAGTAGGAGATCAATATTGATATATTTAGGCTGCAAACTGCCCCACTAACATATTATAGATGTCTGGGTCTAGCTAGATTTAATTTTGGGCTGTACATCGCAGATCATCTTGATGGGCAAACACGAGGGAGATGCACTGACAGAAGAATACAGGAATTCCCCAGGAAATGTGTTTATGACACTCATACAGCACCAAAAAACAGAAAGCTATTATATGTTAACAGAACCTTCAGGGTGAGCGATGAAGGTGGCTACAGAGTGTGTGATTGGGAAATCACAGCATATAGGTACATTTCTCCAGTGTCTGAGTAGAGGTGTATGGTTGTGGAGTTCAGTAATAATGCCCAGGTTTTAGGGTGAGCTGAGGTACTTACCAGTCACTGAACCTTTGACCTCACTAACTTGGTTCTAAGCAGATAGCCTAGGTACCTACTTAGTAATTTTGAAAGCTTCAGGGATTTTTGGGGTTGCAAAGTGTAATTACCACAAAGGCATAGGTGAGAAAGATTTGAACAACAGAAATAAAAATCAATTGTCAAACAGTGTGAGATGACTGACACTGACTTTATGGAAACATTGATTGAAAAAAAAGAAGCAGAAAATCAGTCAAATTATATTAAATTTAAATCTTGTTTGCCATGGCTGTGAAAACTTGAAAAACTGGCTAAATCCCCTACACTGCTTATTCTGCTTCGAAAATATGCATAAAAAGTACAATATAGTGTCTGAATGTGTAGAACCCTGATTTTGCTCCTTACAAACCCAATTGTTTTATCTATTCCCAAATCAGTCAGGCACCAAGCTATATTGTTTAAATAGTAGTACAGACTTTTCCCCAATTAGTGTTTAGTGTGGTATATAACATATTCATATTAAGTGTCAGATGCCCTCTCGTTCCTCAGTAAGCTCAGGCTATAATTGCTGTTCCTTTCCCGAATTCATTATTCATTATTAACACCTTATTGAAGACTGTATGTTCAAGTAGTGTTTTGAGGATTAGTAATTTTTAAAATCTGCTTCAGTGCACACAGCGAGTGTTTCATGTAAAAGGCATAATATAACTGATAGATTACCAATTGGAATTCATTAATAAATTCCCTCATTCCCCCAGCTCCATTTTCTGCAGTCCTCTAAAGCTGCTGTAATTCCACTAATGGAGTGCCTACCATTCAGGGCCAATTTTCTGACAGTGACAGATGCTGCTTAAATGCTGAAAAAATAGATAGTGGGTCCTCAGCGCTTTCTAAATACAGCGTAACTGTAGCTACAAAGAGGTGCAGCGGCTCTTATCATGATAGCCAAGACATGTTACACTTAAGCACATCCCATTAGGTGTCAGATTGGAGCAATATTAAATGATTAGTTTGCACACTAATGCTGAAGTGGCTTTTACTTTTCTCAGGAACAAAATGAGAAGCTATTATTTTGCAGAGCTACACACTTTGAAGCTGGATAAATACACAAAATTTACAACTACAGCAATAGTATTTTTGAAAGTAAAGATAAGTTTACAGTTTAGTGCAATGCTGAGCTGGTTTGGACCGACAAGCCGTACTTAACATATACTGTGTGCATGCAGTGCTGTCATTGTGCGTGTGTGTGTGTATAGGAGTACGGCTGAGCATTGGCCAGCACTTCCATTAGCTCTGATTAAAATTGAGAAAGTGCAGAAGAAATAAGGCCAGTGAAGGTTAAGAGTGTCCTTGCACACACACACACATTCACGCAAACAAACATGCACACAGCTACATGAGCACTGTTCCACCAGACTGATAATAAATAACAAGAAGCAGAAAGAAAACACTGGTGAGAAAAGAAGCATGACGGATAGAGGAGAGGAGAGGAGGCAGGAGTTCAGGCATACTTAGCAAACGGCTGTCATTGGTGAAGCCAGACACCTCATCACTCTCCAAGACACCATCTACTGTGTTGTACATCCACCATAGCTAATGAAATCAACACTGACCTGCTGCATCCATGTATGTCCGTGTGTGTATGTTTCGTAGCTGTATGTATGCAGTGAGCTATGCTTTTAAAAGGACCATGCATTAAACAGGGCTGTCATTCCAGGGCTGCCTCACTAGGCTGAGCGAACGTGTACAATAACCTCTGTGGTGACTGCTCAAAAGAGTAATGGGCAAAACACTGACAAAGTGAAATAAAACCTTCACTGTGTTAAATATTTTCAATTTTGCAATAGCTGGCAAAGTGACATCAGGATTCAGGATTTTCAGTAACTGCCTCTCCAATTTGTTCAGAGATTCAAATATGCCTGGTGCTGTGCTTCCCCACAACTTTTTCCCCCAGTTGGAGAAACAATTGGCGAATCAGTGCTTTGGAGGCATGATTAAAAATGAGGATGTCACCCTACTACTCATCTAGCTCCCTAACTAAATCCACAAAAACTGCCTCAAATCAACAACAAGGCTAATACAACTGTACATGATGTTGTAAGCCTACTTACTGAAATAACAAATCTTGGTTAAATCTGTATATTTCTTTGATTGTAGTGACTGACAGTACCCAGTTTTGATGTCATCAATGAAAAGGTTAGGCCGCTGACTACTGTGGCAGTCATTTTCAATTGATTTCAAGTTTTGGAAATGTAACCACAGCTCATAAGCAAGAATTCCTTGTAGTCTACTTCTTTGGAGGATGTCGGATGTCAGTGTTAGTCAAAACTATACATTAAAAACATGTGCAAAAAAAATAATTCCAGATCAACAAAGTCCTTGGGTCAGGGGTTACCTCTATGTCACCTTGTCCTTGCTGGTTGTGAGATATCTAGCAAACTGTTTACAGAAGTTGTAACAACACAACCTGGTTTTAATTGTGTTGCTAGAGGGGAAGACCAGTGAATCTTCAACATCTGTACAGGACGTACTGTAATCATGTTGAAGAAAAGGGCAAAAGAGGGAACTGAGTGTGGACGAGGAAGAGAGGAAGACTGTTGTAATCAAAGCTGAGCACTGGTGTTAAGTGCAGACGGATGCAGGTTGTGCCTGTGGTCCTTGATGAAGTGCTCTTCTCCTGCTGAGCCACCAAACTATTTATATACAGCACAGTGACAGCCTGTGGGCATGGAAGTGAAAACTGCTACACTTACTGCTCCTTCTTCCTAATCACTACATCCCTCAATTCTATCCCTCACACTCACACAACGGTAGAAGGAAACATGGGCATAAATTTACTGTACATAAAGCTGAGACCAGGGCAGTTTGCTACCTAGAACACCTGACTGTTCTATACAAAAAAGAAGCAGCTGATGACTGACTAGTGCTAATAAACAATCGAAGGGTTTTTTAAAATCAGTTTGACACTAATCTATTGTCTCTGAGTTTTTGAGGCAGAACCAATGGCTTCTGCTTTAAAAAATCAGAACAACCTGAGAGTCAGATCAATGGTGAGATCAAAGGTCAACTATGGCGTCTGGATTCATCAGATCAGAGGCCCAGCTGACAGCATGCGACTCTGAGATCAATAATATACGAGCAGCAGGTTGAGGCCTCCTGTCACATTTCCTCATGCACATATACTGAGAAAAATACAAAATATCCTCCTAGACAAATGTTTACTTCCTGACTTTTCATCTAGCAGCATCATCATCAGGTGAAAATTTTGTTTGGTCAGCACTTTGGTTTATAATTGAAGTATACCTTGTGTTTTTGTCTTTGGTAATTAGCAAATATTAGCCTACTAACACAATCGATTAACAAGGTAAACATGATAAACATACCTCCTAAATATTAACATGTTAATTTTGCCACATTGCACATGTTAGAATGCTGACATTAATGTTGAGCTTATTAAAGGATCACTGTGTGTAAGTGCAGGAGCACCTTAGTGGCAGTTATGAGAGAGGGACAAATGTTTCCCTTACACTTCACTATCTCAAGGCCATCTTAATCATTGCAAACCTTTCTCTCTAATTTACATTTTTATACTGCTAATTTGCAATTGGTAGTATGCTTATTTGGAAAACAGTTTAGTAGTACATAACTTGTACGAGACATAGATGTACGTTTATAAAATAACTATTCATCCAACCTGGTTTACAAATGCCCATGAAACTTCATACAATGAAAATTCATCTCTCATTGACAGAAATCATGTTTGATTAATGATATACAACCTCTGACAGATTAGCTTCTATGAAGAACAGGCTTTATGAACTATTAGCCTATTATGTAAAGAGCCAACACTGTTAATAGCAGCTCAGAACTTAATTACATATTCTGTCATCTTTTAGGACTGAAAGCTTTGGTCATTTATTAGAAAAGCCATTCTCTCAGGGTCTACAGTGAAAGGGACAATCTGAGAGGTTCAGTTTCCACATTAATACATTAAAATGCCAAAGCTATATGTTAAAATGTCAAACCTATTAATGGTTCTGCCAGGCTGCACAGGTAAAATGTCAGAAAGAAAACAAATGTGGGACGCAATGAACAAAATAAGGAGGGGAGCAGTGTAAATGCTGAGTAACAATCTTATCTCAAAGACTCATGCAAACAAATGCAAATAACAATGTGGTGGTTGAGGCAGGAGCTGTAATTGAAAATATAAGTCAGAGATTATAAGAATGAGAACCAAATTATGAGGTCTATATTTGTGCTTGTATCCCTGGTTAATATATGCTGTATATGAATTTTTCTATATCAAGGTTTTTGTTATTCATCAGCTGTCCCTGTTTATTCAGATCAGGTAAGCCAAAATAAAATTTGTTTCTTTAGAAACTGATAAGCGATGACTGAGTTTTCCTTGGCTTCAGCAGAGGCCCCACTGAGAGGCTTCAATCACGCTGTAGGGGTCAGTGACATAACCACCCCACCCCAACACACCGAAAGTCACCTTTCACTGGTGGATCGAGGCTGCAGAGAACAACTAGTGTTTCTACGCTGCTCAACCTCAACGGGTGGCTAATGCTTACACTCACACTGTTCAATTTAGAGTTGATATCTCACATATAACTCACTCAGCTTGAAAAATAGTGGATGTTGGCACTATTCCTGTGTTTATATAGTGTTAGGTATATGCTAATGTAAATGAATAAAGCAGTCGGGCTCACAAAGGTGCTGTGACATATACACAGTAACACTTGAAGGGACGTTTTTGATATTTTGGAACAGAATTTGTGTTCCTGCTAAGAGTTAGATGAGGAAATAAATACTATAACTAAGTATTAAATATGAATTTACTGCTACCAGTAGAGTGTGTTGCATAGAACAAAGACTGTAATTAACTCTTGACACCAAAAAATACTTCAGCACCTAACCATTCATATGTAAAGATTATTCACAGGGAAAGTGTATTTTCAAACCTGGATCTATTGCTATAGGAAAAGTCATTTATTTATTATTTTATTTTTAACACTCAATGGACTAACAGAGAGTGACTCTACATTGACCCAGTTCGTGTGTTGTGTCTGTAGACATGATGCAAATTTGTAAATATAAAATGCTTTTAATTAGATTTTTTTAACATTTGAATATTAAATATATGAGGAGTCTGTAAGACAATACTATGTCTGCATTTATTTTAAACCAAAGATATTGGATGAGAGGTGGCGTTAAATATATCTCACTCTTCATTTTAGTTTGACATGTGGTGCTTGTGGAGAAAAAATTAGCAGGTCACTGAGAGAAGAGAAAAAAATAAGAGAAGAGGCAAAAGCGAAAGAGAGAAGCATGAATGACTGTCTGTAGCTCCTCCTGATAAACCCAGCCAGGCTATTCATTACTCCCTGAACGACATCCAGTGTCAGTTATATTACTGCTGTCCCTGACTGACGGCCTGACTGAGTGGATGCTGGAAAATGGCAGCAAAATACTGCTGGGAGCCCTGTGAGAAAACAAGGGAAGGGCTGTGATGGATGAGTGTTTGACCCAGGCGGGGAGGAAGAGATGGGTCTCTTCTATATTAGACAGGGAGTCGGCAGATCCTCTGCCCCTCTTGCCCAGAGTATCCCAGCCTTGACAGGATGAGAGGCACCTCGCTAAACTGCCTCCGTCAGTGCTTCTATCATGCGTGTCAAAACAGACGCTCTCCATATTCAAAGGATAAAACTGAACCTCACGTGACGGGAATACAGAACCACAGCCAGGCAGGCGATCCACTGAGTCTGTGACAGGCCTGATGTCAGCATGAGGGCAGATGTCTCTCGCCTCCTTACAGCAGTCCCCAAAACAACATCATGGTGGCATCAGGCAGCTTTAGGAAGCTTTCATGCCCCATAGGCTGTTTCATACACAGCAAACTCACACCAGCTAGTTTTAGCTTTAAATAACACTCATATGTTTGCTGGGTGAATTTAGCATACATATATCATAGTGATTACTTTATGTTCACAGTAAAGAAAAGTAAGCTCCAATATCACCTTTCACCTGGTTAATTTTTATATGATTTGAAAAACAGACAGGCCCTCAGATGTATTTTCAGTAACATTATTCCTGCCTGTTCCTCCCATGTAATACAGCATACCAAGGGAATATTACACCACAGTACACTGTATGACTCATGCTCTAGGTCGCTGTGTTTATGAGCGTTTTGCCTTCAAGTAGCTGAAGTGCAGAAGTGCGCTGCAATAAAAAGTGGTTTAAGACCATTGTTAGTAAGTCATTTCTTGACAGCAGGTTAGTTAAAAGTTATTACCAGTAAATGTTCACTTTTTAAAGCATGTCATGTTCGTCGTGGTGAATAATGTGCAGTAACTTCAGATTTCCTCAGCACAAGTGGCCAGAGTACGAGACGCAGTTAGGACAAAACCCGGACTCTGGTTTCGGATTTCTCGCGTGTCCGGATAAAATATCCTGTTTAACTTGTGACGTAAGTTGTGATGGCGTCACTTGGTTGACGTTTGCGGAAGCAAGCCGGTGCTCTAGCTTGTTAACTTAAAACCAAAACAGAGGGGATGTTTTCGTGTTAAATCTCTAAGGAATCAGAAGTCATTTTAGGTACTGCTTTGACTTTGACCGCTGGAGTTAACTCTTACCTCTCTGTGCTTGGCAGACGACTGAGGAGTGGCTGACCAGCACATCGACTGAGATGGAGGTAAGGGTTAGCATTAGCTGTTAGCCACTGACACGACTTCGTAGTGCAGGTTATTAGCTAATGATATAATTAATGAATTGGTTCCGCTGAACTGCTCATATTATCTTCTGTTTACTGACGAGCTCCTATCCACAGCTGAATACTGACAGTCAAGTTACATATGACAGTACTCTTAAGTATTAACTTAACTATGTATTATTCTGTGATATATTAACCGTGGTGTATCTTCACATTTTAACGAAGTAAGCTTACAAACGTGGTTGGCACAATTTTCCTCCTCCACCCAATGTATTTGTGTGTATGTTGATTCATAGACAAACGTTTTTACAGCAGAAATTTATAGTATTTTGTTTGATCTATATATGCCGTACAGAAATGTGGTTCCTAATAAAACTAAAAATATTTTTAAAACGTTCTATGTCAACACTAAAGTTTGTTCTGGCATCAGAACAACATTAAATTAAAGATTTTGCAAAGGAAATACTGTGCTGAGTGTGACACTGGTGATTTAAAGGGAATGCCATGCCATGTGCTATAGCATTCCTGAAAGATTTAATATCACTTTTTAATATGTTTGTTGTAATGTGACCATAATTAGCTTTGTCATTTCCGTTTGTCCTCTTTCACTGTAACAGGACCCTGGTGGTGCCGGAGCGGACTCTGCAGCTCCATCACCAGCTCCATCACCAGCAGGTGCACCTAAGTCAAAGGTACTTCAATTCAGGGAGCACACGCAACATAATTTCTCAGAATGTCTATCGAAATTCTGTAATGTGTGTCTAAATATGTAACACAATTCACATTTAGATATGTTTTTGTGTAGACTGATCCTTCTTTACTTTTGTCATACCTTATTCTTAGCTGGACACACTGTCCAAAGATGACCTTATCAAGTTTGCTAAGAAGCAGATGGCTGCTTTGCAGAAAATGAAGAGCAGATGTGCAGGTAGGTAGAGATGTCGCTAGTGCTGTGTTTGTGTTTGACTCTGTGGCTTTGTGACATTATATTATTTCTTTTATCAGATCTGGAAAAAGAAGTTGAATCCTTCAATCAGCAGTCCAAAAAGAGTAACAGCATTTCAGATGACTCCACACTGATACAGGTTGGTGTGTAGGGAATGTGTTTGCAAAAAATATTCACAATCTATATTTATACTGTACTATCTGAATGATGTGTGTGACTCTATAGGAGCTCACTGAGAGGATGGATGCCTTGCTACTGGAGAAAGCAGAAACTCAGCAAAGTCTTGCACAGTCTCGTAAAGATTTAGAAAGGACCAAGCAAAAAGCCAAGGTGAAAAAGAAGAGCAAATGACATCTAGTTTTACATTGTATGAAATATGGTGTATATCTGTAGACTGGATGTATGTTCATAACAATTCTTGCAACATGTGCCTGACTGTTATTTTGTGCAGGATGATATAGCGGTGCTACAAGGAGAGCTGGACCGTGTCCTAGAAAACCACCAAATGAAGATCAAGACCCTAGAGAACTGTATTAAGGAATCTAATAACAAACACCAAGAAGAAGTGGCTCATTTTCAGAAATTACTCAAAGAGCGAGAAGAGAGTGACAGGGAGCGGGAGAGTGAAAGAGAGAGGGAGCGCCAAGCTGAACACGCCAATGCAAATGAGAGTGCGGCAGAAGTCCATCGTTGCTTAGAGGCTCAGCGTGAAACTCTACAAGCTGAACTGAGAGCGATCCAAGAGCAAAAATCCCAGGAGATTGCAGAGCTACAGGAGCGCCACCAAAGGGAGTTGACAGAGGCTCAGCAGGAAGTGGAGAACCTGAAGGAAGAGCTGTCTCAGAAGAGTCTGCAACATGAGGAGGAAATGAAGGCCCTGGAAGAGGACTGTGAGATAGAGAGGGAGCGTCTCATGTTGCTCCATGAGGAGTTGACCGAACAGCTCGCTCTCAAAGGTAAAACAGCATGCCACTCAAGGACAGTGATCAGAACATAAACCACTGGCTTTGTTACAGTGAAGTATACTTCCTGTTTCGAGGAGGTAGTTTTACTTGTTGAATCAATAACATATTCACAACAGCAGAGAGCCAGCCCAAATGGAACAAGTTTGAATTAATGATTATATAGTGACTGATTTATTAATTATTGAGTGATTTGTCTGTTTTTTTTATGATGACTTATGTGAACTGTTCATTTTTAATTTTTTAGTCAACATAAGTTTTATCCTGTTTTGTCTACTGCCCATCATTTTAGGTGACAAGCCAGTAAAACCAACTATTGATTGAAATATTAGGGAAAATAATTTTATTTTAACGAACAGTTTTCAGTATTGCATAGGGGAACATTTTTAAAGGCATATGAAAGAACAACTTAGTTCTTAGCTGCTTAGTGTGTAAGTAAAAAATTTAAATGAAGAAATTAAATGAAAATCAACATTACTTTTAATATGCATATTACTCTAATTTCTCCAGACAGCTACCTGCAGGATGTGCAAGAGGAGGATGAGGAACCTGCTCGTGGCTCAGGTATCGCCAGAATGCTGGAGCTGTCTGGCTTCAGTCAGGCTGAACCCAGCCCCAGTGATAGAGAGGAGACAGAGACCAGAAGACTGAAAGCAGCTCTGGAAGAGCTTCAAGCCCAGAATACCATGTTACAGGACGAGCTCACCCTGCTCAGTAATGTGAAAGGAGAGCTCGAGGCAGAGCTGGAGAGGGCCAAGGAGGAATTCCAGATGGAGAGGGAAGAGCTGGAATTCAAAATCAATGAGATGCAGATGAATAGGGAAAGTACCACCCATGACTCTGTAACATTTCTTGATACTGAGTCAGCAGTCAGATCTGCCCAAGACCAAGACATCTTGAAACTAGAGGAGCAGCAGAAGTTGAACCAGGAGCTGAGAGCTCAGTGTGAGAGCTTGATCGGGGAGAGGGACTCTGCCCTGTCTGATTGTCAGCACATGAGGGACATACTTAAAGGTGTGGAGACAGAACTGGGTGAGAAGACCAACAATTTTGTTCTGCAGTACAATGCCATGAAGGAGCAGGGGGCTAATAAGGTACAAGAACTCCAAGAGAAGATTGAACAGCTCAGCCAGGAGAGAGATGAACTGTTGGTGAGGGTCAGAGAGGTTACAGAGGAAAAAAACACTCTGATGGAGAAGAACAAAGACCTGAAGCTCGAAGGTTCCACAGGTGAGGACCAGAACCTCCAGGCATCTGCAGAGGAACAAGGAACTTTAGTCTGTGACCTGAGGAAGTCTATGGAGGAGATGAACAGGCAGAATGAGGAGATTCTCTCCCAACTGCAGTTGAATGAAAATATGACTGAAGACCTTAAGGAGATGGTCAACACACTGACTGAAGAGCGAGATAAATTGCAATCTCTGCTTCAACTCCGAGAAGAAGAAATGCAAAAGCTCAGTGACGAGAGAGCAAAAGAATTAGAGAGGGAGCTGGAGGAGAAAGAGAAAGAGGTATTTTTGCTGAGAGAGAAGAAAGAGAAGGAGTTGAAAGGTTTGGAAAAAGAAAAAGAGGATGAAGTGCAGCATCTAAAAGAAGAGAAGAAAAAGATAGAACAAGCGAAAGAGAGCCTGAAAGAGCAGGTGGAAAGAAGACAGAAGGTGGTTTCTGCTTTAGAGCTTTCTGTCAAAGAGCTCTCTATGGAAAAGACCGACCTCCTTCAGAAACTGGAAGAGGCATCGTTGGAGCTTTCCAAAGCTGAGGAAGAGAGGGAGCTTTTGGCCTCCAAGCTGGCAGACCTGAAGGCTCAGCTGGAGCAGGAGACATCTGAAAAACGTCACCTGGAGGTCCAGTTGAATTCACTGACAGAGGAGACAGTGCAGGCCCACAAGACCATTAAAGCTCTGGAGGAAGATCAAGCTGAAATCCTCAAAAATTCCACTGCAGAGACTGAAGAGCTCCGAGCACATGTAGATGAGCTGGAAAAGGAGAGGAATCTTTTGTTGCGTAGTCTTGAAGAGCCTGATGGAGAGAGAAGAATAGAGGACGTGCAACAGGAGCTCCAGGTCCACGTCAAAGAGCTGGAACAGGAGAGGAACATGTTGAGAACCAATCTGGAAGAGGTGGTGAAGGACACCGAAGGGCTGCAAAGAGACCTTCAGGATATAAAGTCGGTCACCGAGAGGATGAATGATGAGAATCACAAACTGCAGGCTCAGATTTCTCTGATAACTCAAGAGAAAGAGAAGGAGAATGGTGAAATGGAAGAAGAGAGAGAGAAGATGGAGAAAGAGAGAGGAGAGATCAGAGAACAGCTGATGGAGAAAGACTCACTCATATCTCAGTTGAGGAGCGAGGTGGCTGCTCTTCAGGTAAGTGGAGCTCATTATATGTCAGGTTTATCTTAGAATAATGTTAATACAGCAGAAAAGGTTTGATTTTTTTCAGTTGTCATTGATCATATTTTCTTTGATTAGTGTACACAGTTTGCATCAGAGCTTTTTAAACCAGACATTCTCAAAGCTGTTTCCTTTGGCACTTTCAGGAGTCTGTTGCCCAGTCTGCTGCCTCTGAAGAAAATGTAGAGAATGAGATCACAAACAAAATAGGTATGAAGGTGACACTCATTCATGTTAATGAGTAGAAATATTTCAAATGGTTTTAAACTGTTATTTTAGTAAAATAGGCTTTAAATTGCCTGCTTTTCTTTCTAACTAAAACAATAATTTTGAGCTTTCTAACTTGTGCTTCCTGCAGCTCTCCTGGAGAAAAAAAACAAAGACAAGGATGAAAAGATAAATAAAATCAAGGCAGTTGCTGTCAAAGCAAAGAAGGAGCTGGACATCAGTAAGAAAGAGGTAGAGTGAAGAATGAGATTCTTAAACTGTACCTAAAGGCTAGTGTGTTAACCATTACTTTACAAGATTATAAGAATATGAGAATATTTTGAACATGACAAAATAAATATACATGGCATGTCATGTTGCAGTAGTTAGAACATTAATAGGAAATAGAAATACACTCTTGCATATATATTTTTGATTTCTGATTTTTTTTTTCCAGGTTGCAATGCTCAAGGAGGAAGTAGAATCACTGAAAGCTGAGAGGGAAAAAGTGAACAGCTCTATGAAAGATATCATCCATGGTGCTGAAGGCTATAAGGTGGGAGAGTGTGCAGTATTGAAAAGAGACTGTGCAATATTGAAAAAACTACCAAATTATCCTGCTTAAGTTCTGTTACTGCCCATTTTACAGAGGGCTCTAGGGCTAATCAGTATTGCTTATTGTCTGACAGTTCAGAACATAGACAACACAGTGCAGTGTTTACAGTGGCAGAACTGCTGGCATCCAGGTGTATCAGATGTCACGGCATAGTTTGATTATCTTCAAAATAAAAGTACAGTTTAACACGTCCCAAAATACAGTTTTGATTACTAAGAATTTGCTTAGTAGTATGCTCACTATTGCCAAATGGAAGGACACTCTCTTCTAAACAAGACTCTGCATGTGATGTCACTCCCAGTGGTCTCTGTAAACAGTCCCCAGACTGCACTGTGCTTTGTGACCGAGTCTTCATTAGAGAAGAAACCACTCTGTTGTGTCTAATGAGAGTTTTGTCCCATACTCAAACGTAAATGCAGTTCATATTTGAGATGCATGGTGTTTACCTTCACTGAGCTGCTCAACTGTCTTCCTCTAATGAATGAATATTTTTGTGTGCCTGTGTGCATGCATAGAACCTGCAGATAGATTACGACAAGCAAACAGAGCAACTGGATAAGGAGAGGGAGAAGGTGGAGGTAGCAGAGAGACAGATTGCTGAGCTGACCAAACGACTCAGCAGTGCTGTCACACAGGTAACAGAGATACACACTCAATCACCCCCACCCACACTTTACCACTAACAAACACACAAACTGCCTGCACCCTCCAGTAAATCTAAGCAGCAGCACTTTGTACAGTAATACATCTCTCCAATACTTGTCGTATAACTCAGTTTCCATGTGATTTACAGTAAAGCATTTTAGCCAGCGTCATTTTTACCCCGCTATGCTTGACAGCCCAGCACCCACAAATATCCTATCAGATGTGACTGGGTGAGCTAGGGAGAAATTATATTTATACGTGATCTTCTCCCTGTGCTCATAACTGTCTCTTTCCAATGAGAGAACAACAGGCAGGTAAATGGAGCAGAGTATAGCTTCCATCTGCTGTGTGCTAGCTAGTGCAGCACCATTTTCTGAAACTGTGGGTTACTCTCATGTTCGCTCATGGGTCTGAGGGGGAGCATGGAGGCTGGAAGTGAGTTGGGGATCTCAGAGTGCACCTGGACATCTCTGTTTACCAATCATAATTTCAGTGTTTGGATGACAGATGATGGGAGGTGGCAGCCGCTGCCTCAGCTTCGGTTGTCCTTCCAGAGAAAGCCCACAGAGCCTGCTGCTGTCAGATTTGCATGAATGACTTTCAAATGCGTCACGTGTTCATGCAGGTTTTTCAAGTGAAAATGTTGAAACATTTTAAAATTTAAGTTAGACAATCCTCTTCAAAGTGAAGATCATAGAGTAATCATCACAGACATGAATAGCATTTTGAGAAAGCAGCATCCTGCAGTGCCTTAAAAGTGATGGATCAGTGAAGCTCATTAAAATAAATTTTAGTTGGACGTGTTCCTGGTACCTTCATCTAAATTACAACTTCAGGATATCAGAGTCAAAACATGCCTCTGAACATACCACATACTGTGTTGCAGCCAATGCCTTATTCTTGAGACATTTGGGTGTCTAAGGTTACAGTGAGACTAATCTGGAGCACTTATGCTTTTACAGAAGGAGACTCTCAGCAGTAAGAAGGAGGACTTACTGGCTGGTATGGAGACCATGCGGAACACAGTCAGGCAGCTGGAAGCTCAGAACCAGGAGCTGCAGAGACAGTCCGCCAGTCTGGACAGAGATCGACTCGCTGAGAAAGCTATGAAGGAACAGAAGATCAAGGTAGAGAAATTAGGAGACATGGGCACTCTGTCTTCCTGCCAGTTGTTTAGTGTTTAGTGTGAACTGGTCAGATGTCAAGCCGGACTCTGTATTTTAGCTAATTCTATAATACACCACACACAGTGTGGTGTATTATAGAATTTATTTTTTTTTTTGCAAATAGTATTTTTCATGTCATAATTTATTTCTTAAAACTAAATCTGCAGTGGGATTTGGGCTAACTGAAAACCCCTTTGTATGCATGTGTATGTGTAATTCATTGCCTCTCCAGGACTTGTCATCTGCTATGAAGGAAGTAGAAGAGCTGACAGCCCAGCTCCATAAGCAGCAGCAGCAGTCTCAGCAGACTGCCCAGGAGCTGGAGCAACTACGCAAGGTACACACACTCTAACCCACAAATGCTTTTTAGAAACTAGTGTGTCTCTGAGGGTCTGACCAGCCAAGCGACTAGACTAGTGATGGCCAGCCTGCAGCTACAGCAGCACCTCTCAGAGATCAACTCCTGCCCACAGCACAGGAGGTGCTTGTTGCTTTTCCATTAGTTGAGACCTACATAGTACAGCAGGGTACATGGAAGCTGCCTGGAGGTCTGGCTTTGCTATTTGTCTGCCTTGTTAGTACAGCCAGTACTAACACTGTATTTTTAACAAGCATTGTATTTTTAATGTTGATACTGTATAAAACATAAAATAATACATTGGGCACTAAAGTTCAACAAATTTAAATTGAGCATTGTTATTATTTTATTGTTCAAATAGCACTAAATATATTATAATGGTATATTATATATAACTATATAATATTTATATAACTATAAACTACACTGGAATTAAACTAAAATATATACAGCATGAAATAAGAAAGAAAGGGGTAAAATCTGTAAAAAAATTTGATTTTGTTTAAAGCTTGCCACATAAGAGAAAATTTTATTGTCGGTCTTTAATTGTAATAATTGAATGTTTAAATAATTTAGGGTTCTTAAAGGTCACCATATGAGCTAGCACTGTCCCCTTACCCCACAGCACACAGCACACACGGTTACACACTCAACTACAGATGAAGGAACATGTCACAATTTTACTGTCATATCCAAGTTTCTTATTTAAAAATATCTGGGAACACACAAAAACAGGTAGAACTAGCTTGTTATAAATTGCTTGTTATCCAACTACCCACTGCAGGTGACCTGGATCAGGTGTGTTCAGCCAATAAGAAGCTGCAAGAGCAGGGATAGTTAGAAGAGAAGCAGGGCAGTAGCCCTGGAGGACTGGAGTTTGACACCTCTGCTTAAAGGAGTTAAGAATTCAAACTGAAGATCATACGCACTGTGAAATGGTCAATACATTTACAACAGATACAGTCAGATATTATAAATGAGCTTTAATTCCAAACTACATATTTTTATAACTAAAGGTCTGACATAAATGACCTGACGGACACAGACAGGAGGTTTTCGCTTTGTTCTCTGAAGTGATGTATTATGTTGACTGTGCCTGTAGGAGGCCCAGCAGAGCTCTCTGCTCGACATGGAGATGGCAGACTACGAGCGTCTGGTGAAAGAGCTCAATGGCAAACTCTCAGAAGGAGATGAGCAGGCTGAAGAGTTAAAGCGCCAGATAAACTCACTCACCCAGAAAGAAGAAACGCTCAAACAGGAAATCGGTATGAATGCCATGTTCATATTTACACTGAGAAAAATATCACAGAATACAGTTTCTCTTATGTAGCACGATTATTAACTTTAGCACTGTTCATCTGCAAAATAGTTTTTCCTGCATGTATCATGCAGCACTGATCCATGCTAGTCTTAGGAACACCAAACTGCATTCACTGATAGTAAACAGCTATTATTCCTGCAGGGCCCTAGTGATTTGCTATCATGCAACTCATGTAGCTGCAGGGTTCTCAGCTGGAAAATGCTGTTGCATGTAATTTCCCTCCCTGTCCACTTTCCCTGTTGCTCACTGTCAAGCTGTAAAATGAAAGAAAAACTGCTCAAACTACATTTGTGTGTCTATTTGGGTGTGTACATGTGACATATGTGCATGTGTATTTTTGTCTCCAGAGGCTTTGAAGTCCCAGCTGGACCATGGGGAGGAGAAGACCTCCAAGATGAAACAGTTGCTGGTGAAAACTAAAAAGGACTTGGCCGATGCCAAGAAACAGGTCTGTTTCTGTGTATATGTCTGTGTGGGTGTGTAACCGTGATCCCATATTACTATGTGCAATGTTGCAGCCTAATAAACATAAATAGTGTTATGCAACAATGTGTGGGCCCTGAGATAGGTAATCAATCGTATGCGTTGGTGTGTCTGCATATATGGGGCTCTCACTATGCGTGTGTGTGTCTGTGTGTGCGCGCATGTGTGCATGAGTTTAGGAGAGCTCCCTCATGATGGTGCAGGCCTCTCTGAAAGGAGAGCTAGAAGCTAACCAACAGCAGCTAGAAAGCACCAAGGTAACACAGACACCAGGCAAAACTTCTTCCCTTTTGGCTAAAATACATAGTTTTGAAAATGAATGTTGATCATGCATAAATCACAAGTTAAAGTGTGTGTGTGTGTTTATGTGATTAGATTGAGGTGTGTGAGCTCACGGCCGAGCGCCATCGTCTGCAGGAGCAGCTGAGGTCAGCGCTGGAACAGCAACAAAGAACCAGCAGCTCCCTGCAGCAGCGCATCAACAGGCTGCAGCAGGAGAGAGACACTGCTAAGGTACAAACACTGATTTTTTTTTTTTTTTTTTTTAACTTTTGTCAAATTACAAATGGGAATTCAGTAAGGGGAAGGAGGATTTATATCAATTAGGCCTAACAAAAATTAGACTGCCAATATTGTTTATATGGGGGTGTGTATGTTTTTAACATAGATGAATGCAACAATAAAAAAAAAATGACATAGAATGTCACTGCCCATCAATGATGGGCATCTCATAAAGTTTTCAGAATTTACTATCAACTTTGCTGCTTGCTAACTTCCAAAATTGGTAATAACAACAGCTTAGCCAGTTGTTCTGACATTTTTACAATCAGCTCTTTTTCTGTCCTTTAGTATAAAAGCTGCTCATTTTCCCATCTGCCATCCTGAAAAAGTGTTAATTCAACTTTATAACTTTATGATCATTTTGGAGGTTGCATTTTGTGGTACTTTTGACCAGTATTATTAGAAGTTTTTTTTTATCAGTGAAAATCTCTGTTCTTTTCTTGCCATGCATTTTTTTGTATTCCATTAAAACTTTTATTATGCAGCCTTTACAGCTTTTTGGTTTTCCCTCATCTCCTTACTGCTCTTTCTCATTGCTTCATTCAAAGCAGCTCAGCACCGCAGTCCGAGATATTTTTATGGATTTTTTTGATCAGTGTGTGGAAAGGTTTTTGCATGGAGAATATGGCGGAAAAGATGAGAAATTCCCAATGAGTAAGAGATTACTTGGTCACAGTGTTTTCACACTGAATTTAACATAATTGTCTAATTCTCCTCAGATATTTACACTCAGAGAGAGTGAGAGTGGCCTAAAAAATTGAGCATGAGCTTTCTGCTGCTTTGTCACAAGCTGTAGCTGTGTCCCAATTCAGGGGCCGCATTTGTCCTCGTTGGAGAGCGCATAAAAGTTTAATATATGGTAAGCCTGTGTTATTAACTGTGTATTTCTTCTTGATCTTGTTGATTCCAGGCTGAACTTATGGCAACAACAGGCGAGTTTGAGAGCTACAAGGTGCGAGTTCACAATGTGCTCAAACAGCAGAAAAGCAAAACCGCCAGTCAAAGTGAGGGAGACTCTGGCAAACTAGAGAGGTAAGGACAACACCTCTGTAGAAGTTACACACAAAGGAACATCCAGGAAGGCAGTCAGAAAGCATAGTTGTATATTGTGTCTGTACAGGGATACCACTGAGGTGAAAGAAAACCTGTTGAGCTTGACTTGTGTTAGCTTTGTGCATAAAGTGAAGCTTGTAATTTGTAAAGTTCTGTCTTTCAGCTTTAATTTAATTTTGAGTGGTCATATTCATTTTGGTTCATTTTGTGTAACACAAGGGAAAGTCATTTGCAGTATGAATGCTAATGTTAGACCTGATAACACAGCTTCAGTCTGACCAATACAGGACCTTTGGAAGAATTTCAATGTTAATGTAATGAAATTACAGGTAGACACTCCATGAAGCACAATAAAGAGGGCTGAGTATGTATCGGTTAACACTGTTATAGTAATATGAATGTAATGACTGTGATATGTGTGGCAGGGAGCAATTGTCCTCCCAGGTAGAACAGCTGAGGACCAGACTGACGGAGAGCCAGCAGAGTCTCCAGAGCAGTGCAGTCGATCTGCAGCAGCTCCAGACTGAACATGACACTCTGCTGGAGAGACACAACAAAATGCTCCAAGAAACTGTTAGCAAGGAGGCAGAGCTCCGTGAGAGGTGAGTTGGCTTGACTGGTTTGTTTTGGTTGGTAGCTGAAACTGCCTTGTCTGAAATTTACCATACTACCATATTGTTGACATATTCTTTTTTTTTTTTTGGAGCTTCCCATATGCTTCTTTTCTGTTGTCTTTCCAATCTGACCTTTCCTCTTCTGATGTGAGTTTGCAATCATGGCACACAGGCACACACGCTGGGAACACCTGATTGGACCTGACAAATACGTGTAACTCTCCTCTCCCCTTTCCTGTCAGACACCTTTCCTATTGATTCATCACTAAATGAGCAGTCTCTCACCTTTTTTATTTTGTTCTCACTCTGTTTCCAACTCTAGGCTCCTGTCAGTACAGTCTGAGAACGTGGCTCTGCGGTCAGACCTGACGCAGGCTCAGGCTGACCTGTCTTCCCAGGTCGAGACCCAGCGTCAGACCTACAGGGAGCAGCTGAGGAAGGTGCAGGACGACCACCGAGCGATCGTGGAGACTCTGCAGGGCCAGCTGACTCGTGTTGAGGAACAACTCTTCAGCCTGCAGAGTCAGAACAGTAAGCACTAAAGCTAATTAAAAACTGTTGAATTTAATAGACCTGACTCTGGACAAGTACTAGTAGTGGAAAAGGACAACTCGAAAGGTAACAACAACAGCTTAATCATATAGTAGTAGGGTCAAGCATGAATCACATCTAGAGACGTATCAAAGCATCAAGTGTTGAGAGTGATGATGTTTTCCATCTTGTTTACTCTCTTCTTCTATGAGATGAGATTGGAGATAAAATTGGGGAAGGGTGGGGGTGTTGGTGTGTATCACTAGAGCAGCAGTGGAAGCTCATTCATCACCTCCCACACAGCTGCCCTCTGGAGTCTAACAGCAAATGCACACATAGTAATGACTTGGAAAGGCAGGTGTGTGTGCTTGTATGTGTGTTTCTTTGCTGTCAGTTCAGCATGGCCAGGTGTTGGCAAAGCTCCTCAGCTCCGCTCCCGCCTCCCAGTGTGGCAAACAGCTCATTGTGGCATCTGGAGAGACTCCTCATTAGTGGCTCACACATGCACACCAGGATTAGTCCAGTATATGGGGCCAATATTAGCTTTTATTGAAAGTCATATTTGAACCTTTTTACCACTATATTGGGATTTGATGGCACTTAAAATGCAAAAGGTTTCAACATCAGTGTGTTTTACTGGCCTTACTGAGCAGGTGGTTCATAAAATTGCTGTCCTCCGAGAGGGCTCCACTCCCTATTTTTTTCTATGAATCAACTGTAACAAATAAAATAAAATTGATATATGTTTATTGTCATGTTTGGTCAATTTCACTATTTAATTTAAACAAACACAAGTGCATAAGCACAGGCTACAAATATTAATTCCAAAAACAGCCTTTTACAGCCTAGACACTCATGGAGGCCACAGTTTTCTCTGCAGTTCTGTGTTATTGGCTCTTGTCGCTTTGCTGAGACTGAGCTCAGCATTTATCTGCATGTTTCGAAGCTTGCTATAACAAGGGGTGTGATATCAACAGTAGTAGTAGTGATATTACTCATTATAGACTAAAGATATTTTGGTGTAGTCCAGTACTGAAATACAGTACTGAGTTTTAAAGCTGGCCCTGGACCATTATGGCTGAGGTAAAACATGTATGTAGACTTGTATAAGGCAACAAATGTGGCTAGACTTTAATGCCTGCAGAGCACCTTAGTTAGGTGGGAAGTTGACAGGATTGGTTTAGGAGTCTGGCCTCGTGGTTCAGGTCCAGGTACATTAATCACAATCTTCTCCTTCGTCCACCCACTCTTTGAAGCTCCTCATCCTTCACTTCACATTTGTCATTGTTTATGTCAGCCGAGCTGGTTATCACCAGAGTGTGTCTGGTGCCCCCTCATGTCACAATGAAATAGTGTAGAGGTTCTTGCCTGTTTCTGAAAGCATGTCATGGTGAATCTAAGTTTACTTAATTAGAGAATGAAATGAATACATCATAATCTGTCATTTTATCTTGGTTTTAATGTTAATACTAGTTTATGTAATCCACACACCGAGCACCATTAATTGTATTTTAAAAGTCAGTTTTCTGTTGTTAATCACATTCTCTGCTTTCTGGTAAAAAGAGTTTGTTCTTTCACCCTATTTCAGGTGCAGCGTTGGTCCAGTCAATCCGTAAGCCTCTAGCATCCGACCCTCAGCGAAGAAACACAGATCCAAACCAGGCAGGGCTGGGACTGGTGGCCCTTAGCGACCTCCAGTCAATGGCCAGGGAGGAGGGTGAGGGTATGGAGACGACTGACACTGAGAGCCCCTCTCCTGCGCTTACACCCATACTCTCTCTGGAGCAGCTTCTCATGTCTCCAGACCCAAAACAAGGTGCATTTGAACAGAGAAGTGCACCCATGACATTAATTCACTTTACAAAATCCCAAGTACAATACATAATTTGTCTCTAAAGTTGCATATTCATTCTGTGACTGAAACATAACAATCAAAAACATTAGTTGTCCTGTTGCTGTCGTTGTTTGGGTCAGTAATTGGGAACTTAGAAAACGGTAAAGATTCTATTTCAGTATAAATTTAGGAAATGTTAATTATTTTGTATCTCTTTTTATCGTCTCTGTGAGGAATATCGTACATAATGAGACTGGCTTACTTCACATGATCATCTATGCTGCATCAAAATGACAAATAGTTTTTGTGCCCATGAAGTTCTCATACCAGGGGTTCAGCTCATGGTTTAACCTTGGATTTCACCTCTAGAGCCATTTGTGTGGACGGTGGAGCCTACCAAAGAAGAATTAAGTCAGAAGCTGACCACAGCAACACGTAGCCTAGAGCATATGAACAGCCTACTGCATGAAACTGAGGCTACCAACGCTGTTCTCATGGAACAGATCACAGTATGTCTATACACACACATGCAGATTACACAAAAATGGTCATCTGTCCACTTTTTCTAACAGTTTGTTCAAACTATTCTTTTAACTTGAATACATTTAAAATTACACACTGCTTATTCCAAATTTTAAACATCAAGTAGGCCTACGAGTGTTTTATAACATCATTTGAAATCTTTATCTAAAACTTTTAATTCTGACAATATTTGGAAACTCATATTTTAATTATCTGCTCATCTGCTGATTAGTTTCTCATTTATTATTTGGGTTACAATATATAAGTGAAAAAGCAAATCGCAATTTACTCAAATCTAATACTGATTGTTTTCAACAGGTCAACAGTCACAAAGCACGGGGTATAGAATTAACTATTTTTCTGAATAGTTACTGATTATTTCAGTTCCACACAGTGCTAACAGGATCTGCATGTCATGTGAAACGAAGCATAAATGAACAAAAACCAGTCCATGTTCTTGAGCTTGTAGATTTTATTTCAGTGAAGAGAAACAATCAATATGAAGCTGGCATGGCATATCTATTTCTGAACACAGAAAACCCGTCTTAAATTGCTCGGTAGGCCCCAACAGTGATATCAAACAACCTAGCGTTTTTCACGGTCCCCTCTTTGTCCAGAAGAAAGTAGAACTTGTGTCCTTTCACCCTGAGGGGGATGAAAGAGGGGGACTCTTGTCTGTGGGCGTAACAGGCTACCTGGGACAGTGGGACTGTTATCGTCCGGCCTCGACCGGGTCCCAAAGGTGACTGTGTGAAAACCGTCACCATCCTCCCTCCCTGATGTAAAACCACCCGGCTGACAGACCGACGGCAGAACACAGTTCCGAGGCCAACTATCCCTGTCCCTATCGCCAGACATCCCAACGTGAAACCGTACCTCCAGGCGCTGGACCCCAGGTTCATCTCAAAGCTCCACATCCCAGCCAGTCCGGTGGTGGTGGTGGACGCCTTGGCTTTCCCCTTCTCTGAAGCGCCCCCGGTGTCTCTCAGTCCGGTGTAGGCGAAGTGAGCCATGTACGTCCAAAAGAGAAGCTGCCCGCCGCAAAACAACGAGAGGAGCCGGAAGAAGCGCGTCCTGTCGTGCTCGAACAGGGTGACGTCCCGGGAGGGCTGGGCCGACGTGCACAGCTTGCGACGGGCTGTCAGCTTCGTTGGAGCGGCGCCCAGGCGGCATCTGTGCAGGGATATGTGCCGGGAAATTTCTGAGAAAGTGACCCGGTTGGACAGGCCGGTGCTCGGTGCGGACTCAGTCCACAAGGACGCGTTTGGAAAGACTTTGTGCTGAATATTAAGGAGCCGAAAGTGTCTAGAATAAAACTCCAGCGCCCCACACAGCAGACGCTCTAATCCCATCATGGACCGTGTCGAAATCACATCTAAATGCCAAAAACGGTTTACTCTAAGATGAAATATCAGCGTTTTAATGGCTCTCTCCCAACATGAGCGCCGCCATGCTTTACGTTACAAGGCACGTACACAGGCATACTACGGAAAGCAACTGTGATCAAAATTGTAGCTCGCCCGTCTAATGGAATATCGCGATAATTGTACAACCAACAAAACATTGAATTAAGACTAAGAACGAACGAGTCACTATACATTATGAACAAGAATATTCAGCATTTATTTGTAATGGTTAATAAAATATTTTTTCTCACTGTTTGAAAAACAAAATGCCCTTTTTCCTCTTTCTGAAATAACTGAAGTTTATCTTCACTTTCCCAGACATTAGACTCGCTTACCAATAGAAGTTTTTCACAGCATGTGTCACACCAGGAAAATAATTAAGAACATAATTTCTTATCTTAAGGATGAGTGTGTACTATTCAGTGTTGTCATTTCCCATGCCCTTTCACCATGCTCAGTAGCAATCTTTGCTGGGTCAAACAGATACAACAGAGCTGATTTTGACGTAATTACATACACCCCTATCTGCTGTTATATCAGGTAAAATGTCATGTTATCATATGGTTTACACTTTTAGCACAAATACAGATGCAGCGACTCAAATCTTAGGATTTCTAGGTTTAATATCGCTAATATTTTCCACCTGCTAGTTGTTGAAGAGTGAAGTACGCCGTCTAGAGCGAAACCAGGAGAGAGAGAAAAGTGTGGCCAATCTGGAATATCTGAAGAATGTCCTGCTGCAGTTCATCTTCCTGCGATCTGGCAGCGAGAGGCAGGCGCTCCTGCCTGTTATCCACACCATGCTGCAGCTCAGTCCAGAGGAGAAAAGCAAGCTGTCTGCCATTGCACAAGGTACAGTATGTACTAGGTGAACAGTATTGGTAAAAATGAAACAAACACATACAGAAAACGTTTTATGTCTCATGACAGAGCCTGTTCAGTGATTTCAAATGTACCAAAAGCTATGCACCACTGTCATATCATCAGGATGGTGTATTATATAAAATATTATAATACACGAAAAAAAAGTAGTAATCTGACCAGATTGCATAGAAAATTTGTTTTTCACATTAATGTTGTTTTTTAGAATAGTTCTACTCTTACATATTAGATATATAAGTGTATTTTTATTAGAAACTTTTGATGACATGAGACAAATGATGAAATGACAGCACAGCAGATGGAACTTGTTACTGTGTAATATAATTGTTAAACTGGCAATTGTGGCTTTATGCTGTGCTATTAAATATTAACATCATACAGAGACACAAGAACACAGTGATACACACACCCATAAATTGGGCATTTGTGTGCCCAATTTATGATGGATATAATCATTTCTAAGCAGGTATTTTTGGCTCTTCTTTGTGCAGGTGAGGAGGAGGGGTCCAGGTCTCGTGGCTCAGGCTGGACCTCCTATCTCCACAGCTGGTCTGGGATCAGATAGAGTTGAAGATCAACAAAACAAAAGAAAAACACTGGAAACAAACTGCTAAATTGTTACTGGGCCTTTTTATGTGAAAACCTGTAGTAAGCAATGATACCGTCCATTTAACTTTACAGTGGCAAAGACTTTGAGCTTAACTTGGGCATTTACATCATTTTGGGACACAATAGGGACCAATGAATGTACAAGAAAAGATTGAGATGGAACGAGCCAGAGATTAAAACCAAATCATTTGACATGAATAACGACTCAATTAGCAGTGCAATAAGTACATCGGTCTCTTACCGATCAATGTCAACTATGACACATGTTTGTCTTTCTTACTCTGACCTATAGTTGTTTTTTATACCAACATTTACAGGGCTTGAAAGTTACACTTTTCTTAAAGTGGCGCTCAGAAAGGTATCATTAACACAACTAAAATATCAAGTTATAAGGACATTGTATAATAGCCATGATGCTCACAGATCATGGGAGAGAAACTGTCTAGTTAATGGAATAATATTACTCAAACATAATATTCAGATATTTGGTGAGACGATGCTGATTAGACTTGTGAAGGGCCGTGTAGTACAGTACACTGTAAAGGACTGCCCTAGTGTTTTATCTCTGTTGGTAGAAATGACTTGCAGTTATTTTCTAAGGCTTTTAAATGGGCTTTCACTACTTTAGAGTATACAATAAGAAAACCAACATTAACCTTGATCAATACATCTCAATGCATGCCACCTTGAAGGTAGAGAAGGACATTAAATAGCCATTAGGCGATGTGAATGTGATTTCCATTAACAATTTGTTGAACTACCAATGTGGTTCATTGTCTTTAATTTGACTTCAAGTACAAATAATTTGGACTTACCCAACATTCTCAGGTTCACATGAGCAACATGACGTCAACATACTAACAGGTTTGGGCAGTTGCTCATTAATGCCTGTCAATCTGAAATTAGAAGCCGTTGCTATTTTAATTTCCCGAGTTGCATTTTGTCAACTTCTGCAATGATGTTCTTGCTGTGATTATGTTCTGCCTTCTGTCTGATTTGTTGTTACTGTTTTTTTTTGGTTTTTTTTACCACCAAATGATTGTTTTTATGATTTCTATTTCGGTTTTGGGAATACATTATGGTTTTGTTAGTTGCCGTGCTGCTATTTATTGTCTGAACATGAGAAATTTAGTGCAGTTTTATCTGCACAGCCATTACAGGAAGCACAGCCACCCTGTGTCCTTGAGCAAGACTCATGAGTGCAGCTTAGATTCATGGGTGCTGCTTTTTACAATGTCTGATGATGCCTGACATCCCTGTGGAGGTGGGAAAAGAAAAATTCCTCGGAGAAATCACCTTCCCAATAAAATACACATCCACACATGCTTCCATTATAATTTATACATATTTGAGACCTAAAGTCCTTAAAGTGATGAAGATAATTTGCCTGTACATTTGTTCATTCAGTTGGCAGCTTTCAGTGAGTCCTTCAGCATAAGTGAATGTATTTTTATCTAAACTTTTATATTAAAGGTACTTGACAGCCGCAAAAGCTACAGAAACTGTAACAGTGAATGGGCATTTACATTATGTTAACTGGTTCATTGTCACTTCTCATTTCTGCTGTGTTTGTTGTAAAGAAATGCTGAAGTCTTATTTTACAGGAGGCAGCTTTATTTTAGAGATAGTTTGGGTTTATTTCAAATGAACAAAAGTAAAGTCAACATGGATGCGAATGCTTCTGGTAACTTTGCATTCAACGTTGCCTGTTCATTATGATGTATTTTGATATTAAATGTTTACATCTAGAGAGGATAATCAGATTTGTTGTAAACAGCATAATCAAAATTTTATTTCATGATGATAATTCACACACCTTGCTAGGTGTAGCCTACAGGTTTTACAGATGTTTAATATATTAAACATTGAACCACGATAATGTAAATACGGCCCTCAAACAATGGGGTTTTCAGCTACAGCCTTAATGTGACTGATCAGATGCATCTATGGTGGTTTAATTGCTATGAATGAATTTTGTTATAAAGGTCCCCCCACCTTTCTTGAAGGAGGGGGAAGGAGGTATAGGGGCTTTCCTTTTAAGGAAATAAATGTACTTTCTAGTATCATGACGTAATTAGGGGAGGAAAACTAAACATGCAGTTATACTCTTACTTCCCTGGGGACTAGCACTATCATTAACCCTTTGAAATTACAATATGCGATGCATTTCTCCTTAATATTTTTCTTTGCTATGAATTTTATGTTATAGTCATAGCCTGTTGTTTCTCTAAGTGTTGCAGAGTAGGAAATTATTTTTATCAAGTGTGTATCCAAAGTGAAGTTCTGGGTCGGGTTTATTCTCAGAACCCACCCCGCCATGTTGAGCTTCCGTAAAAGTTTACAGTGACCAGAGATGAAATTTTCGATGAATTGATTTGATGTTAGTGTGTAACTTAAATGATAAGACGACAGAGGATTCAGGAGCAGCAGCCAACATCAGTCTCATAACACACACGTTTAACATGCTGATCCACAAACACACCTTGTGCTGAGGTCGCAGGGCGGGTTGTGATCCTCCAGCGGTGGAAGATCGCAGGCTGACAGAAAAATTGGTAAGTTGATCCATTGGTTTTCAAAGTAAAAGCACACATCTTTTTAACTAGTTTCTCATGTGGTTTATTAGACCATTAATGCGCTGGTTACCTGTAGTACACAAGGGACCGAGCACCTGAACCACAAGATAATGGCAGATCTTCACCGATGTTAATTAGGTCTGATATGTAACCTGTTCTTTTCAAGTAAGTGTTTAAAGACTAGCTGTGCTATATGCTCAACAACAGTTAGGTGATTATTCAGAAAAAACAAAACGGATAACCAAAGCTGGAGAAAGAAGTTTACACGTTTAAAAGAAAAAGCTGAGGCTAATGAAGTTAATGAGGGGTCTATTTGAATTTAATCGCCGTGACTGTGAAAATGAACCATTATGCAGACTACCAGCACTTTGAAATAGGAGGAGCTAAATTGATTTTTATTATTGTTCATTTTATAACGCCTACATACTCCTATTCTTTTGTCTTTTATGCTTGTACCATTTTAACCTGTCATAGTGTATATTATTACTAAACTACACTAAATCGTCCCATGTTTTGTCTTCCAGGATTAACAACATAAGATTTAAAATAAATACTACGATTCTCCAGGTGCTCTGGTTTCCTCCCACAATCCAAAAACATGTATGTCAGGTTGATTGGTGACTCTAAATTGCCCATAGGAGTGACTGTGAGTGTGTGAGGTTGTTTGTCTCTATGTGACCCTGTGATGGACTGGTGACCTGTCACCCAAAGAGAGCTGGGACAGGCTCCAGCTGATCCCTGGGACCCTGGTTAGAAATAAGGAACATCATGTTGGCAACGAACATAGACACAGCTTTCCACCTTCGCTTTATTAATTTGTTAATTAAATACCTTTTGTTTTCATTTATTACCCTATAGCCTAACTTGGGTCAGTATAAGTAATTAAATAATGTGTGATTATTATTATACAACGTATCAAGAGTATTTAAATTCCGTCTTTAAATACGTAATGGTTTTTATATATTTTAATATATTACACGTTTGACTGTGCAGAATTATTTTATTTTGAAAGTCACAGGCGGATGTGTGGTACTGCGTTAGTTGTGTGTTGACGGTTGTTGGACAGAGGCGAGGCTTGTTTTCGCCATTGCCCGCTGTGTGTGTCTGCGCGCGCGCGCGTCAAAGTCTGGGCTGGCTAACGTCACAGACTTCACAACATCTGGACGTCTGCGGCTCAAAGCAGAAAGAGGACGTCAGGCCGTGGAGACAGCGCCGTGATGCTCGGAATAACTGAGATGACAAACGGGTAAGGCAGAAGTTTAAAAGTGTTTTCCTTGTAAAGACAGATGTCTGAAAACTGAGGAAGTTGACAGTTTGACGCCGTAAGAACTGAGAAAACGTAGTCCGCAGTATGTCCCGTGCTCTCATGGGCCGGAGAAACTTTCATTTAGGCGCAGAAAAGCCTTTTAAAACCTGAAAATAATGTCGGTTTTCCCGTAAACACATAGTTTGTGTGCAGCGGAGAACAAGTTAGTTAGTTAGTTAGCTAGCTAGTTAGCTAACGTTACACACTAACAGTTCATTTCTCTGGAAAACTACAGTCTCAGCTTGGCCGCTGGAAAAGCTGAAGCTGCTCGCCGTCGTTACCGCCCTGCACCCTAATAATGATGGGAGCTGGAAAACTCTCTCTAGAGTTCAGATGCTCTTGAAATCGTGCTGTTTATCTATCGCTATTATGCTATTTATTAGTTTGTGCCATTTATCTGGTGTGTGCTGCTGTGGCTGCCCAGTTGGACTATCAGTAAGTGCAATGACAGAAGCTCTGAGTGGAGTTTGTTGGAAACCCTTTGTTGGTTTATTTTAGCTAAAGAGATCGGTCTCTTGCTTTTAAATTGCTCTCAGGTATGAATTATTGGCCTTGGAATAATGTAAATTTTTTATGGTGCTAGCAATACAACAAACCTAGCCTGGAGCACAGTTTTTAGCCTTAGCACAGAGAAATATCAGCAACAGATGAGATAGCTAAGCTAAGCTAATAGACCTCACTGTCCCTCTCTAATCTGTTTAATCCTCGTCATTTACCCTTGTGATAGAAGTTGCACCATCTAGTTAACAGGAACACTTTTTTATCTGACACATGCCAAAGCTCTTTTAAGGTTTCTGTCAAGTACTGTACTCAGGTTACTTGTTTATTAATTATCTCACTGAATGGGTCTTGTCAGTACAGGCTTTAACAAGAGCTGTTAACAAACGAGAGGAATCTCAGTTCTAAAAAGTCATTTTTAGTCTGTAGTTAGTCTCTCTGCTTTCCCCTCAGACTGAATTACCCTTTTGTTTCACTCCATTCATTCATTTGAATCTCTGAGCTGATCTGGGATGTGGTATGCTGGGTAGTAATTCAGAGGTCTGAAATGAGGGTAGTTTGATGAACTGATGTCAAGTAACAAAAGGGGGCTCTGCTCAGAAAATACAGCACACTGTAGGCAATTGGAAGATAAAATCTCAGATTCTGCTCTGATTAAACAATGCCATTGATTGCCTTTGTGCAGACATCTGGAAGTGCAACTGCACCTAAACCTGATAGGTTGATACTGGTTCTGTTTTTTACTCAACCACAGCTGTCAATAACTCCAGTTGTATTGCAGCATTTGCTTCCACCAATATAAGTAATTATTAAGCAGTCAGTTTACCCAAAATGGTAAAAACCTTTCACGCTAGATTATTTTCCATAGTCACACTTCTGAAATAAAACAAATATTCTGTTTTCAAAAAATGTAGCTTGGAAGGACAATGTCACTTTACAGACAAGTTGATATACAGCATTTTCAAGCTGCCCTCACACATTAGACAGAAATGATACTCATAAAGTAGCATTGAGAATGATATTTTAAAAAAGGAAAGAGGATGTTTCTTCATTTTGTGCACATCAGTCTCCTCCCTGCACAGGAATGTCAATGCACACTCACTGGACAGTAGTTATTGCTTTGCTAACCACTTCCTGGACATTTATTCCCTGGAGACTGCTGTTCAGAGCAGTATTTTTTCCACTGGTGAGAATGCTACTGTGATCACAACTGAGTTAATTATGTCCTGAGGTGAATCTGGCTTTTATGAAGCACTCTGGAAACTAAAAGCTGTAATAGTGCAAGTCTTTTAAAAGCCTGAGGTTTGCTGCATTCCCAATGCATTACATTTTATCTCATTCCACATTGTGTTGATACAACTAGAGCTTAGATGAATACCCCAGTCTCCAGTGTGGACTTGTCCTTGTTTGGAAGAGCAGTGAACTTGTGTGCTGTAGGGTTTGGACTGTGTGTGTGTGCTAAATTGATATATGCGATGTGAGGGAATGTGAAACCCACACATACTGTTGCTTACTCAAAATAAATGGACTTTGTGACTTTTAACATGAGTAACAGTTGATTTTTATGTAGTTCAGCTTCATTGGAGTATTTGGATGTCACATTATATTAATGTTTTACAAGCACAACAAGGGCCAACCAGAACTCTGCCATTAAATGCATTTATTTTTGAGGCAGGTCCAGGAAGCCCTATGTTAGTATAAAAAATAGCTATTTTTTTATATATAGTTTTTCTTTTACAACTGTTAGCAAAGTTGTCCTTGTAACTGAAGCATTGCTTAAAAGTCCTCAGCCGTTGTTGTAATGGCAGTAAACTAATAGCCTGCTGCAGCAGTATGTATTCTCTTGTTTGTGCTGGTAGCATGGTTTTCTTCATAGAATATTGTATGCAGTATGTGTTTAATACAGTAGTGATAGATAATTGCCTGATAAATGCAGAAGGAAGTATGGAACAACAGGATGGGCAAAGGTCTTCTAACTCTTACATTAGTTCCTCACTGGTTGTTTGTGTGTGTGTGTCTTTGTGTCTGTGTGTCTGTGTGTCTGTGTGTGTCTGTGTCTGTGTGTCTGTGTCTGTGTGTCTGTGTGTGTCTGTGTGTCTGTGTGCATTATGTGTATACATAGGTGCAAATAATTGCATCTGAATGAAGACTTTTTGTCACAGTTAGGACATTTAGCCAGTCACTTTTTCAGACTTCTGTTTGAGGGTTAAGACTTAGGGGTTAGAATTAGGTTTAGTTTAGGGTTAGGGTACGGGTTTGAGTTAGGAATTTAGTTGTGGTGGTCAGAGTAAGGGTTTAGGGAATGTATTGTCTGACTTTCCTAATAAAGATAACAATATGAGTTTGTGTGTGTGTACTGTAAAGAGACTTTAAAATAGTCATATTATGCAATTATTTTTAGTTGTCAAAAAGTTATCAGTTCAAAATAGCAGCTGCTTCAGTCTGTAGTGTTATGCTGGTTTATTCACAGAAAATATGTACACATTTCTGAAATCATTTATGCTAATGTTAATATAGTTTTGCCCACATTCTCAATGATGTGATTCCCACTTTTCTACCAGTACATTCTGTATGTCAGTGATTAAGTGTGATATTAGGAATAGGTTATGTTTGTATCCACAAACTTCCAGTCAGTGTGACCACTGGGTTTCATCTCCTTTCACCTTCTCTGTAGAATGTGGAGTAGCACTTAACATGACAGGTCTATGAGAACTACTTTTTACCCATTCACTCTGGCCATTGAAGGCATCCAGCACCTTCTCACACCTCCTTACTCATTCCTCCCCTTTCTCTACACTGACACACTCTCACCCTCCTTATGGACAGGCCGACAAATAAAGGCCTAAACCTCACACGTATGACAAGAGGTTTATGTACTGGTTTTATGTCTAACCTTATCAAACACATACTGGCACATAGGCACAAGTAGACACAACCATTCACACCCTTCTATAGACACACAAATACACACACCGCAGCAACGAGGAAGTGATGTGGCCATGCAGACTAAGATAAAAAGCAGGGTGTTTGCAGTGACAGCACAGGGACTTTAGCAGCAACTAAAATATCCTTACCAGTCTGACACATAGCATTGGTAAGATAAGTCTGTTTTATTTTTGCAACTATTTTCATTGTGTATGTAATTGTACCAGCAATTACGCTCTATTGCTTGCTTCATGTTATATAGATAATCCATGGTATGGTTTTAGAGCAATACCTATCTGTCTAGAACTCTAACTAGAAATATTGTATTGTGTATTTTTTTTCTGAAAAAGGCATTGCTATTGTGTTTTTAGTTTTTTTCTTTATACTTTCTTTACTTAGATTCACATTCATTTTAATTTAATGACAAATAGTTCCTATGTAGAGTATGCCAGGAGATATATAATAGATTTTCAGTTTTTAAAATGTTTGACATATTGCTGATTTCAGGTGTCCAACAAAGAGCAATTTCATGGTTGAATAAATAAAAGCATTTCCATCATTACAGCACTGTAGGTTTGCAGCGATGAGATTAAAGTTGATAGAAGCTGTAGTACAAGTGTTACCCACACAGTGGCAGTGCTCTCTCATGGTAAAGATGTTCATGTAGAGTCTGGAACTCCTAGAAAATGTCTTCTCTGTTTCTGCCGGATGGGCGTGTGTGATTATGAGTCTGTGTCTGCTTCCAGCACAATTATACCACCACAGAACTTTGCCTACATGCAACAACAATCCAAAACACAGCAGCAGCTTTTAAATTTCACAGTTGTCATTATGCCATCATCACTTTAAGTCAGTTTGAAATGTAAGGCTGATTACATAATGTGAAGATTCTTGGTTTAGAAATTTTGAAGTAGTGCACATGCCAAATGGACTGAATTCAAAGTTACGTCATCTAAGTCAAATATGATGATTGCACTTTTAAAGCTTAAGGCAGAATGATTCATCGTGACATACTCAGACATGTCAGCCAGTGCTACTGTGACTGCTTCAGCTGCTTCAGGAAGGGAAGCTGAAAATTAAGGTCAACATTCACATTTTATGTTTCTGTGTGCTTGTGTGTGTGTCTTCGTCAAACCCGTGTGGAATGCTGAACAGGTCAGGACAGGCCGATTATGGTGTGAACTCTTCACCAGACACATAAATCTCTGTACCTATCAAGAAGTCAGTCAGTCAGTCATTAGCCCGTCCATTCATATTTTTAACACATTCACATGTTCCACATATCTATAATGACAGGTACAGATACTGACTGAAGGGTATGTACAGAATGACAGTTTACCTAAAGAAAGCAGTCTGTCAAATTTACAGCTGTCACAATAATGATACTGAGTGGCAGTCATTTTGGAAAATGGTTAGCGGTTCACAGAGACCTGTGTTTATCTGAAATGCTTTACACTTTGCTGTACTACAGTTTGCACATTCTGTTTTACAATGCTACAGCTTGTGCCTCATTTACATCTGTTTTTCCTTTAGCTGCTTGTTGGCTTTGCTCATTTGGTTCCGTGTCCTCTGACCAATCCTGTCCCTGCTCTGACGGCGTCACAGCCTCTTGTTTTCAATTAAACATGTCCAACAGGCAGATATGGACTCCATCTGAAAATATGCATCTGCTCTCTTCTGTATCTTTTGGAGAGGAGCGCTTGTTCCCACATAGCATTTGGATGAATTATTCATAGATTGACATTTTTCCGTTTCTCAGTAGTTTGTTGTTTGTTTCTGCTATGAAATAACCTCACAGTTTATAACTGAAGAGAAGCAATGGAGAAGCTTTCCTAAACAAGCCGCTCATCTGAATTAAATGATTACTAATCCCTGTGCTAATCAGTATCTTTTGTGTTCAAAATACTGTTGTTATGCCTGGTCTGGGTGAGACTGCTTTTTATCCATACACTGGACATCAGGTTATTGTGTGCTTAATATGGCTGGTTGCTCAAAAGATTTATCTAAGCAGGACTTACTCACAGTAATTGAGTCATTTTTGTTAAACTACTTTATACCCTTAATTTAGTGTAGCTTGACCGGTTCTCTCAGTAATAATTCTGCCATTATTGGGTCATCACTCATATATTGTGATAATGTGCTGATGCATATGTTGTATAAATGCTTAATAGATGGGACTTTATGTATATTTAACATTTATTTTTCTTAATTTTCATTTAGTATTTAGTGTAATTTCAATGTATTCATAATTGTTTTAATAGGCCAATTCATTCCAGGCTAATATTATCTTGTACATATTTAGTGGTATGGTTTTTGTTCTCTTTTTTTTTTTAAGTTTAAATTGTGAAATATCCTGTATCAGCACATACTTGTCACAGTTCTTTAATTCACAAAAATTAAGGTCATATGGCAAGAATGTGCTTGAAAGTACTGGCTGATAAGTTGTTGTAACATTTCTGTTTTTTGTTTTTTTATCTCAAATGTTCAGTATCAGTCATATAGTGCTGGCCTCATGTTTCCCCAGTAGGCTGATTGGTGACTTCTATGCTACATAACCAGTTATCAGTACTAACAGCTTGCTATTGTATGTGCAGTATGTGGTAATTAATTTGTGTGGGCAGGGAGAATAGGCTTCCTTTTTCTTTTCAATTGTTTGTACCCTCTCAAATAGAGGTCGGAGGCAAATAGAGACAGCGGGGGCAATTAAGGCCAGAAAAGAGCCTTATCTCTCTTGTTTTCCTTTGCTCTGATGCATTGCCCCTCTACCTGATGTGTAGAAGGGGGAGGAGAAACAAGAAGCAGTTGATAGGTGTGCAGGCTGTGAGACCACACCTCTGTATGTGTCCTTCCTCAAGGGTGTCAGCCCTGGAGGTGTGTTGGAGAGAGAGAATAGGAACAGACCCTTTTGTAGGCATCAAACGTTAACACACACATATTCTTCAGTGTATCACTGTTTCTGTGGACTGAGTGTTTCCCAGCAGACAAGCGGTAGGGAGGGAGAGAGGCAAAAGGGAGATGAACTCTTTGAGACTGAAAGAGTTGTCAAACTCAGACTTGTACAGACGGAGGCAGGATAGACCAGATAGCTATGGAAGCGTGGCTCGGGACAGCCTCAGGTGAGTCTACCTTTGTGAACTTTTAAGTCTTTTAAATTTTTGTTGAGAAATATTTGAGAAAATTGTTATTTGTGTTGGTATTTGCTTTTTACTGTATGTTGTATGTTGACTGTGTCAAGGATATCCTGTATGACTGTATGTTAGTCATTTGTGCAAAGTGTTCCAAATATCATCCTTCTATTGGTTTTCTGTAGCAACACACATAAATAGTCGAGATCGAAACATTGTTTCCACATTAGCTGTTTATGAAACCGTTGTGAGTATTATTGTTTTTTGTCATCACTTTTCCCATTTCTCAAAAAAAATGTTTGTGGAGGTGTTTGGCCAGATAATACTGGAGTCATTTCTTAATTTCCAAGCTCTCCAGTCGTCCTGAGAAGTTCCATTTATTTTCAGTATAAATGTTGACCTTTTTAATGTGTATTGTGGTCTCTTGTGGTGGTCTTTTTAGTGTCACATGCATTTACAAGGATAGATAAGGTGAGATGTGGTGGTGTATTTGATCAGTAAATATTGCATCTGTGGCTGAATTCCTCTCAGCTATGTGACCCAGAGCAGCAGATCTTTGCATATTGTTGTTACTAAACATTAATATCAGTTTTCAACAAACATCTTTGTCTCTCTTGCTCTCTTTCTCTGTGTCAATGCATTTTTATTGTCCTTGTGTGTCTGTGTGTGTCTCTGTTCCTGAAGTGATTAGAGGAATGCAGCAATGTGAGGAATGTGGACAGAAAGAGGGAGCTCTCTCTTCAGAGGTGTCCCCAGTCAAACCACAAACACTTCTTTACTTGTTTTGTAGCCCTCCCCCTTCCTACACAATGCCAAAATAGTTTTTTTTTCCTTTTACAATGTACAGTCTAGCATGGTGATTTGTAGTTGTTAAACTGGCTGTTATCCTAAGCAGGATATTTGCACTATGAATCATTTAATGAAAATAAAACCTTTGGAGAGAGGAGATAATTTATAACTGGGCAGGTACGCTGGGTTGAGCAAGCAAATCCCCAGACTCATCTGTCACATTTCGATTCACTGTCAGATAATTGTTTGAGGAATATGGATTACTTGCAGGAAGTAAACATGTACTGGAGGATAAATAGTATTATTCACTCCTCATTTTTCTGATTCTGATTCTGCAGTATTTGTATGACCAGGAAGAGTCTGTTTTTCTTTTAAAGTCATGTCAGTATGTGGCAAGACTGCATTAAACCAGAGAAAAGGAACTCTAGTTATATGGATTTTTTTTTTTTCAAGTATGAATAATGATAATGATTCAAGTATGGTGATTACAGACAAAACTATATTCTTTGCAGCATTTCTAGGTAAAATCATAAATTCAAACCACCTGAAAAGTGACTACACTATAATACTAAAGTCATAAAACCACCAGAAAATTCTGTCAGGAGATTTACTGCATGTAGTCCATTCTCATATTATATTATTAAACCATATCTAGAGCCATAAAGTGTCTGTAACAAGCGGTGGTGCTGACCCAAAGGGACACAGACCAACATTTCAGAGAAGTTTTGTTAATAAAGCATTAGATGTAACATATAAACATCAAGACTGTCATACACTGGGTTTTAAATAAATGTGTTAATTTAACATTTCACTTACAATACAGTGAAAGTGAAAAGTTAAGTGGTGGGACATGAAGGGCTTTGTGTGTCCAGACTGCCTTCTAGAGTTAAGTGGAACTGGATTCTTGGTAGTGCCAGAAAAATGGGTGTCTGGAACAAAAAGTCTATATCAAAGGAAGTGTTACTCATGGATTATGTTTACACAGTCAGTGAAAAAGTGTGTCACTGAGTGCTGTGTATGCATGTGTGTGCTAGTGTTAGCGTGCATGTACTCAGTGCTTTGCCAAAGAAAAAAATGATTTTTGCCCAAGCAGACCTCATGTCTGCGTTGCCATGGTTGCTGTTGACATAGTGTGTGTGTGTGTGTGTGTGTCTGTGTCTGTGTGTGCGTTAGCGTGTGAGAGCAGGGTGTGTTTGAGTTGTTCTCCAGCCAGAGGTTGCTTGTCGTGCCCTGGTTGAGAGAGTCAGGGCTTTTGTTTGGGTCTGAAATTTTCAAATATCTGCCACGCACAGAAGAGTAAGACGTGTTTTAAACAGAAGTGGTTTAACTGCAGGATTGTGTGTTCTAATGAAGGATTATGACTCAAAAATTATTAAAATTAGATTACATTTCCACCTGTCAATTATTTTAATGATTGATTAATCATGTGTTTATTTTCTAATTTAATTGGTTAAACATTTAGTTTATAAAATGTATAAAAGTAGCAAAAAAATGCCTTCGCCATTTCCTAAAGGGTGTCTTCAAATTGCTTGTTTAGTCCCATAGTTAAAAGATATTCAGTTTACTGTCACGTGACAAATGCTTCAAACCCTGCTGACGTCGGTCGTTTTTTTTTTCTGCATTTTTGCTTAAAAATTACTTTAATGATTCATTAATGATTCAGACTGAAATTTAGAGATTAATGACAAACTAATCAGAAAAATCCAAATTTAACAGCAACTGAGCACAAACTGATGAGAATGACTGTCGTAAAGATCAGGTAGTGTTCGAGTCCATGTGGCACCCACTGCAAACACTTTTTTTGGAGGTGTAGCATCACTTTAGGTGAAACTGTTAAAACCTTGAATAACCCTTCAATAGAATACGTTAGGTATTATTTTCTGTTTTTACTAACGTGTTGTTTTCTGAGTCTGATTTTAGATCAAGTAAATAATGACCAGGGCTTGTCTTCTCAGAAGGAGAATATAATAGACAAATGCCTGTCAATGTGTGTTATTGGCTTAAAAATCTACAACAAAGGGGACTCACCTAGAGTGTTGAGACTAACTGTATTAGGTTATCGGCACTGATCCAGTGCAAATAAATACTTTAATAGACACAGATAGATAGATTTCCTACTGGGTGACCTGCAATATTTATTAGGCATCACAGAGCAGCAAATCACTTCATATAGGCCAAAAATTCTCAGAATGATGGAGTAGATCTAAGAGCATTTTATCAACATTCTTAACATAGGAAATCATCTCCTACAACAATTCAGGAGAGCTCCAGAGGTGTCCTAACTGGTTGGGAGCCGCCAGGAGGTGGCGTTCAGGCAGAGACAAGCACACAGATTCTGTGGGAGGAGAGATATTATGCAAGCACTTAATGACACTGTCTAAAGCTACAAAACTCAAAAAACTAAAACATGTCACTTTAATGGCTACTCCACGACTCTGAGTATTGTAAAACTGTGACATCACACTTATTCTTAAGAGCTGGATTAGGAGGCTTTGTAAATAACGTTGAGGTCCTATTCTGAGGTAGGAGTGTCTTAGTCCCAAGGTAACTTTCATTGAAATATCTAGGAGTAATACTAACACACTTGATAAATACAGGCCCTGAACTTTTACTGTTAAAGGAACTCTCAAAATCCTGTCCTGTAGTGAGAACACAGCACAGACACTTTGTCTGCGACTGACAGTTGCTGTAGCCATTTTTAAGCTCAGGTTGACATTCATATCGGCACTCGCATTCTCTCTCTCTGGTGCTCTCTCTCTCTCTCTCGCTGTTAGGTTTTAAAAATATCTGCTCTTTTGCTGAAATGTCTGGTTACTGCTTTATGTGAACGTGTGAATTTTAAGAAATCTATTTAGTGTATTTTTAGAGGCTGGAAATACAATAAAGAGTACAGTAAGCACATCCAAGACTAACTCATATAGTGGGATCAGTCTGCACATTATGCAATCTTCAATATGCATATGTGTTACAATGAATGGAGCCTCCTTTACAAAGACAACCTTATATACCCTTTACACTAACCTTTTATAATATGATGTATTGACCAGATAAATGGCATATTTTTTGTGTAATGACCAAGTGTGAACCACAGTTAGTAGTCTCAATGGTCTCATTATACCATGTGAAGACCAAAAGTGACAAAAACTGAAGTGATATTCTCCCCTCTCTTTACCATCATCAGAAATCCCACTGACACTAGCTCACTGACTTAGCGGAGCCAGACTGAGAGGGACATCTAGTCATTCCATCAAGGTATCATAGCTTGAGACTTTCCACTATTAATCCTTTGGCCTTAGTCACTGATAATTTCGAAAATGGCCTAAACATTTCAGTGTTTGTCTAACAACATGCCATTAATAGACGTTGCCTCTAAAGAACAGCACAGTGAAGCACTGTATTACACTTGTTAATTAATACACAATGAAAAGCTTAATTATGTTGAAATTAGAACTAAATCAACAATGCACTTTGTCTTATTATTGTGGGCGCCAGCTGCATATTTGTTGACCTCTCCTTTTAGGGTGGAACTCTGCAACATGGCAAAGACCGTAATCGGGAGGAAAGATTACGTGTGTTTCCTGTTAAGCATCCACCCTCTGCCCATTGTACCCCAGTCATTCAACACTGGTTCCCAGTGGATGAGGCTCCCCCACAGAGCAGGGGGCTTTTGGAAAAGCTCTTTACTTGCTAAATGGTGCCTGGTGAAATGTTTGACTCATTATGTTGTTTCATACCTCAACTGTCACTTGCTAGAGACCAGGTAGTTGTAATACCTCGGGCCCAGTCTTAGAAACACATGCTGATATGATGCAATAAAAATCTTAATTAAATCAACTTTAAAAAAAACCAAATCAGATCATATCCAAATCAGCAGGTTGACGATTTAACTGGAAAAATGTGACTAAATAGTTAAGGACGTTATGTGCAGCTTGGCAGGTATGTCCAAAGGAGGCAGATTTGGCCCCTGCTATGTATACAAACTCTTTCACACACATACACAGACACAGAACAGCAGCTGCCAACACCTAGTTTGGACTTGAGGCTCCACTGGGTGTCTATTTGTAGAATGATGGAGTAATGTAGAAGCCTGCTATACTGAAGGTCTCAGAGACATGATTCAGCTGGGACACACACACACACACATACACAGTAGTTTTGAATTTTTATATATCTGTATGTATTCAGTGATTGCTTAGTTTTGCAGGGTGAACACAGCTGCAGTTCTCCAGAAGGAGTGTCAAAAGCTGAAGCATATTTCCGGCTCTGCCTTGATGTTGTCTTGATGGTTTGGGAAGCGGTCATTAATTTGAGATGCCAGTTGAGTTTAACCACACAGAGCTATCATTTACCGAGAGGAGACACAGATTAATGGGTTTGAAGGAATGCCTGAATTTCTAAGGGCAATAACATATTTTATAGTGGCTCTAGATAACTTCAGATATATATTTTAAACTGATGTTCACACTGTTCTCTCATGTGGAGGAGACCCTTTCCATGTTTCCGTTATGTCCTGAGTTTGAATGTCGCCAGGGCCATTTACTACCGAAAATAAGCAGTCTATAAATATTCTCTTGGCATTGTTTAGCAGCAAGGGGTTTAAATTATATTTGGAAATGGTGAACATGATTGTGAAGTGTGCAAAGATTTCATCTCAGCTAGTGTGGTCTTTTTGTGCTATCAACACCAAATGTGGTTTTGATTTTCTCACAAGCAAAACTTTTTTTTTTTTTTTTTTTTTTGTTGTTTTTTTTTTTCTGTGGAGTGTCATGCTATATAAGTAGGTGCACAAATTCACCTAGTGGGTGATAATGAAAGAAGGACTGCAAGCATGCAATTGAAATTTGTAGTGTAAACATTCTGCTTCAAGTTACCCCAGATGCAGAATCCAGGTTTTTCCAACCAGCATCACTTACACTGTAAAGACCTAATCTAACAAACTGCATTGCATCCCTCATAGATGGAAAACAACTCACAGCATCTGGGGTAGATTTCAGCTCCTTTGTGTTTATCGGAACATGCTGCTGTTGGATTTCTTGTGCTATGTGTTATGCAGTGATGTCCAAAATATGGCGCCATAAATGGTAACTTGTTATGTGTTATTTTCCTGTTGTATTGGTATTTCATTACGATTGCCTCTTCCGTTTGCTGTGCTACTTTCCCCACTTTGCGCAATACTGAATTGGAGCCACATTGTTATGTCTCCCAGATAGCAGATGTTTAACACACACACACACACATTTGTCTTGCTATTATTGACTATCAAAACTAAATAATCCTAAACCTAATCCTCCTTTTGACCTTAAAACTAAGTCATAAATTTCAAACAGACCTTGGATACCATTGTTGTGAAGATATTTGAACATTGTGAGGACAATATGGCCACGTTGAAATGTCTTCACAACAATGGCATCGAACTGGCATAAAAATTTGTTTATACAACTATGGAATGACACACACGCACACATAAAGACTGATAGGATGGGTAGATGATATATTGTAGATTATTAGGGATGTGTGTGTGTACGTGCATGCACCATGGCACCGTGACCTCTCCCTGGACAGGCCTCGGAGTGGGCTCTTTAATTTCAGTGACCTGCCCAGGAATAGATGGCAAGTGTCACAGTAGGGGAGACTGTGTGTGTGTGTGTGTGTGTGTGTGTGTGTTTGTGTGTGTGTAGAAGAACAGTCACATTGGGAGTGAGGGAAAGAGGGAGTGTGAGTATGTGATAGAATAAGTGTGTGTGAGAGAGAGAGAGAGAAAAGAGAGAGAGTCGATGTGGGAATGAGAGTGAGGGGGAGTATGACCATGAGAGAGAGGGTGTGTGTGAGAGAGAGGGAGAGTACTCCCAGCACAGTCTGAGCAGTGTTTCGGTCTCCTTCTTGCTATGTGGATTACAGGTCCCACTGCTTGCTAGATTCCCCTTACCATTACTGGAAATAGACACTGAAAGAGGATTCTAAGTGATGTGTTAGAAGTTTTGCAGTTACTTTAACACAGTCTTAGTTTTCCATTAATTCAAAGTGCTGTAATGAGTAAAGAGATGAAAGGTCGTGCTGTACCACCATCAATACCTGAGGATAGGGAAGCACTGGACCATGTTTCTCACGAGGAGATGAACGGATACCACCAGAGGCTTCAGGGTGAAGATGGGGGAGAGGCTGAGGTCCCAGTGTCCAAGTCTCAGAGGCGGAAGAGCGATGTCAAAGTCTATAAGGAGTTTTGTGATTTTTACGCCCGCTTGTAAGTACTTAGTCTAGAGGTTTATAGGACAGGAGCCAAAGTGTATAGATATGTGGATGCAGACAGATGTAGATTGACCTAAATCATATTGATTATGTTTTTGTTATGACTTCTTATTGTTCTTATTGGAGAAATCCTACTAGTTGGGTATAAAAAGATATTATTCTGCAGTTTGTAAAACCTGCCTCCTCTTTTTTCAAAGAGGTGGTGTATAAATGTATCATAGCATGATAGTTTAAGTGTTCATTGTATTTGTTAGTCTATCATTCTCTGGGACACACCTCCACTTTTTATTCGACTTTGTTGTGATTGGTGTTGATTTTTGTGATGTGATAAGGTACACATACACAGACATGGTATTAATGTGTATTCACTGAGCTTACAGCAATGTTACAAAATGTGAAGAACTCATATATTTTAGTAGTTGGGTTTTACCAGCCAGTCTAATTTCCTTAAGCTGCTGCAGGTGCCAGGTTTGTGCAGGGATAGCTCTAAGTGCTACAGGAGGGAGCACAGTGGATGAGCTATTTTTGCGTCAAGGGGGGGAGTTGTTATGAAAAGCAGAATACGCCAGCTGGTATTCCAAGTATGTGTGTGTGTGAAGGACAGGAAGACTAAATATACATAATGTTCTCCTGACTGATCTGATCTCATCACTGTAGTGATAACATGGATGTAGTCATCCACATGTGTGTGAAGGGGTATTGTGAAGCCATGAGGTTTTTATCTCTGAGTCGCCAGGCTGAGGATATAAATCAAAATTTAGGTTATGAAGGCAGAGGATTGAGATGGGAAGAGCAAGCAGCTGTCACCTTTGGAGTCAATATAGGATGAGTCCCTTCAGTAATGAAAACATTAAAGACCATATGTGACATCTGAAACTCAAAACCTGTCTCCAATGTGGATGGATATTACTGAAAATGGTCTGTGGCAGTATTCCTGACCGATATATTGTATTTTCGTCATCATTGCAATATAACATGCAATAAACACATCGCAAAAGACTGCCTGAAATACAATCAATAAGAAAAATCATCATCTGTCAGTTTTGTTGAAGAGACTGCAGGAACAGCTGACCCGATCATTTTTTGGGAATCTGGATGGTGGTGGGTATAAGGCATTTTGCAGCGACTGTAAGACCTTTACAGCATTACTTTTGCCTAAACCACATGGAAAACAATTGGTAGCTGGTGGGAAGCTGGTGAGGGATCATGCCCTCTTTACAATGCTAATGAGTACTTCAGTCTAATTGGTTTCACTGTGCGGTTTTCTTCTGTTTACTAGCTCTTTGAGTTACAGCAACAAGGACTGGGAGAATTGCATTGAGTTATTTTGTTTGAGTCCTACAACTGCTTATAGGCCCATACTTGAGGCACATAGGAGGGTGGAAATGCCAGAGGGACAAATCACTTCCTCCCACGAGTCCTCAGGACAGGGCAGGGCTGTCAGTGGAAGTGATATTAGCTGAGACAAGGTATATACAAATATATACTCAAATGGATGCTGTGTTTATTCATGCATATCTTTTGTTAATATGATGTGGAGTTTGGAGTAAAGCCAAAGAAATGAGAGGTGCTGAGCTGTGTGTCTGGAAGTTTTTGGAGTTGTTGATCTGTCTAAGTTCATATCAACACATGGCATCACGCCATAAAAATCTTACATGGGCCTGTGTGTATGTGTCTGTGTGTTGCCTGGATACACTTTGGTATTCTGACCTTTCAAACAAAGCAGGAATGGTCCCACCAGTCTCTCTCCATTTTAGTTTTTCTTTCTCGACATCTGTGTCTACTACTTAATCCCATTTGCTTGCAGTTTTTGCCTCAGGTATTAAACAGTGTTTTTATTGTGTGCATCAGTACTGGGACATTTGCTTGTGATTAAGCAGTTTGTTGCAGTTTTGTACAGAAATTTTCCACTGCTAGAGATGTTACTATACCACATTCATCCATACCCCATATTCCTAAAGTGGAGAAGCCACAATCTTGTTCTCAATATTCCCTGAAAGTATAAAAAACAAACTCGAAAATTAATCCTGAGCATGTTATAGACAAAGTTGACCATTCAGCCAGCTGTGAGCAGTGTTTAGATGATAGCATGACTTGCCTTCTGGTGAAATCTCAAACCTTGTCAACAACTATATAAAGTAGGTGTAAATATAAACTGACATCCGATTCTGCAGTTGAATGGCATATTTCTCACTGTAGATGTATTCACTCTAAAGGAGAATGTGGGAGAAATTTGACTAATTGTGTTCTGAGATTGAATTTCCAGTCAGATCAGAAGTGAAAACCAGTAATTATTGACCAACCATTAGTGTAGGTGTCAAGTGAATGAAGGGTTCCTGTTGTGAAGTGAAGCGCAGCCATGGCATATATTTTCCATCAATGAACTTTATTTTAAGCCAATTTAAAATTTTAAAGTTTGGGTTCATTTGTCTTTATTTCATATTTGTGTTTTGAAAAGCAAGTTGTGATGGTGAGCATAAAAAAGGCATAAATTTATAGAATAGAACTGTGGCAGGTTTTTGAGTGTAACCACATTTGTACTGCAGTTTCTGGCATCAGTACTTTCACCATAAAAATATTAGCCTGAGGCCCTGCCCTGTTGATATATTATACACGATCTGAATGCTTTTTACAAAAGGCCAGTATCAGCTTCATATGTCAAACTAACTATCCCACAGTTGTGTTTTTGAAACAGTCATTAGACTGACTGGTGTTTTTTATATAATATTCACCCATATCTGTGCATATCTATATCACTGACAGTGCTGAATTGAAGGGAACTTCAGCTTGTTTCTGGAAAGTTAGCATGCAGATTTCCCACCTCAGTGATGCACACACCCTGATAAGCAGAGCCAAAAGCAACCAAGATATTGTGTGTGTGCACGGGCATGTGTGCGCGTGGGTGGGTTTTTCTATGGTTGTGTGGACATGTTTTACTCTTATATCATTCTTGTGTGGACATTTTTGGCCTTATAGGGACATTTTGGCCAATCCTCCTAACTTCAAATGGTTTTTTGAGTGCTATGTTAAGACCTAGTTTTAGGGTTAGGGTTAGAATTAGGTTTAGGTTAGGGTTAGTGTCTAGGGAATGGATTATGTCTGAGTCTCCTCACAACTGTAGTGAGACGTGACTGTGTTTGTGCGCCTGCGTGTGTTTATGCATACTTAAATCATAGTTTCCTCACTTGCTCTCCTTTTTCACAGTAGACCTTCCAGTTGTTTTTAAGACAGGAGAAACATGGGATACTAGATGTTAATATATTGGTATTAGGTGTGTCCTGATACATACAGTGCATGGAAAATAATCAGATATTTTTAATTAAGTTGAAGAAATGTAGTAAATTAAATAGCCAGTATAGCAGAATATATTGTCTTATTAACAGACTAAAAAATGTAATATTTTAAGTGATGTCATGAAACACCACCCTGATATCTTGGTAGTACAAAAATCTGACATAATAAATTACTGTAAGCTAATATAATCATGCTGTTAACTTTCTCTGTTGAGACAATCAAGTATAACTTAGGCTCAAAAAGCAGATCGATTTATGTATTGTGATGGATGTAAAAATTTTGTTTTGCTTAAGTTTATCTTAATAGTAGAATATCACATTCACTGCTACCTTGCTTTCTTTTTTTACTTGTACGTATATATATATATATATTTTTTTTTTTTTTAATATTTTTTTGAGTGTGTGTTTTTTTTTTTTTTCTCCTTCTCAGCAACATGGCCAATGCTCTGGCCAATGCCATGTGTGAGCGCTGCAAGAGTGGCTTTGCTCCTGCAGAGAAGATAGTGAACAGCAATGGGGAACTGTACCATGAACAGTGCTTTGTGTGTGCCCAGTGTTTCCAGCAGTTCCCAGAGGGACTTTTCTATGAGGTAACACTTTGTCTTTACAAATGTATTTAGGCTAACCTTTATAATGCAGTGAATTATTATTATTATGTGATACCTGACAGGTTTAAACATACCTAGAGGCAACAGATTACAATAAACACAGGCATTGCAAATGATCTAGTTTTTTATAGTCAACCTGGATCAATAAAAAGTGCCCTGACTGGCTTTTACATGCCGTAAAACACTTAACATACAATACAAATCCTCCATTTGCTGCAAGCCAAAGTAAGAATTGTGTGGACAGAATAGGCGCAGACCTAACTTTCAACCTAAAAAACATCTAAAATGTTCATGATGGGTTAAGGAACTGACTTTCTCATTTCATAGGCAGATCCCTATTTATGCTTATTCTCTTAAATTAAAGAACTTAAACACATAGCTAAAAAGAACAAAGCCAAAGAAGATAGAGAGCAACCGTAATACAGCATTGAATTAATAGGCACCCGTTTCCAGTAAGCTGCTTACTCACCAGCATTGACACAAGGCCAGATGTCTCTCCAGCAGGCCCCAGAGAACCTGATTCTCTTAATCTTAGTCAATTTGCCAAAGAGTAGGTGTCTCCAGTGCATCAGTCAATACAATATAAAAGCCAAGTGTGGTCATCTTTAATCTTCTCTATAATTATTCTGCCACAAATAAACAGTTAAACTAAATACCCCCTCCCTCTTAACTGAACAGTAGTAACTTGCCAGTATTTGAAGTGGGAACATACTGTTGTTCAGTATGTAGTTTTAAATGGATAGAAAATCACGAAACTAGAACTAACTATATTACAGTGAAGGGAGAAATGTCAATATTTTGTTACAACACGATGCAGTCACAATAGGTACTTTTTGAGCATCAGTGGTATTTTATCACAAGATATTAAGTCTTTCAAAACTGAAAAGTAACATCTCTTCTATGAAGTGGTGTTCTCGTACAGCAAATAAAGCCATGGTGTACTGGTGGCTCTTGAAAAACCACTATGTTCATGCAGTGTAGTATCTAAGCAATATTGCACTGACTAATATCACATGGGGACTTGTGACATGCCATTTATATATTTAAGCCCATGTCCACATTATGTGCTGCACATTTGAAAACAGAATAAAATCTAAAATAAAGAAGGATGAACCATAACTTGCTAAATATAGTTATATATTAATAAAGCTTTTAGGTGTTTCTGTCTAATCACTGTCTCTAAAATGCAGCTTTATAATGTCAGTGTAGATTTAGATGGGATGAAAATCTTTCCTCCACTGTCTTCTCACTTTGCTTTGTCCTCCTCTCCTAGTACATCAGTCATTGTTGCTGAGTAACATTTCCCAGCTGTTGTCATTAAACTGTACGATCTACTTTATCCAGTTTGATATCAAACCGAACAGTTTAGCCTAAAGTGCCTCCATTTGCATTCACAAAATAGCAGAATGCCAACATTTCTGCATTTTTTTTTTTTTAATGAGGAATTTCATACTCTGAGTCATATTTTTAGCTGGGTACCTTTATGATTTTTGACATGGTCAACATAGTCTCTAGAATAACAATATTAGAAATAGTTTGTGTTTTTAGGATAATATTTAATATTAATAGGATTACTAATATAATAATATGTTGTTGTACAGTTTGGTGATTTACCTAATTCTGTACAAATTGTTTGACAGTTTGAAGGTAGGAAGTACTGTGAGCATGACTTCCAGATGCTGTTCGCACCCTGCTGCCACCAGTGTGGTAAGTATAAAAACTACAGTAAAACAGAATGAATACTGTCTGTCTTTTAATCATTCAGGGTCATGTGGGCTAACCTGTGTAGTCTGGAGTCCTATGTCCCCTAAAAAAGTAACATAAATGTGTTTTATTATGTGTTATTCTTTCAGGTGAATTCATCATTGGCCGTGTGATCAAGGCCATGAACAACAGTTGGCATCCAGACTGTTTCTGCTGTGATATCTGCCAGGCTGTGCTAGCCGATGTTGGATTTGTTAAGAATGCTGGAAGGTCAGTCACTCTACATTGAGCTACTCTGATTTCACTGGTGACATTTATATAATCATATCAGTCTTTGACTTTTGAGAGCTTGCTTTATCTAATAGCGATATTTCTACTACTGCTATGGATTTTTGCTTGGCTATAGCTCAAGATCATCTTCTCCTTGAACTCTCTTTGATGTATCCCGCTGAGGTGAAAGCTAGTATTAAGAGAGAGGTATACTTAGCTTGCTGTTCTGTACCAGGGTGTCCGCGGATCCTTAAAAAGTCTTAAAAAGTCTTAAATTCCATATTATAAAACTAAGGCCTTAATTAGCATTAAAATGTCTTAAATTCGCGTTTCAAAGGTCTTAAAATGAAATCTAACCGACCCCATAAGGAAGATTTTATTTGAAAGCCTTTCGCGTATTTGTTACGCAGAACGAAATAGGCGGAACCAACTAAAATACGCGTTTGAGGGGAGTTTACACATGCTTTCCGGCAGCTGCGTGAACTGCGGGAAAGTTTCAGCATTGGTCTTTTGCCATGGGTAAATGTACATTTAATGACAATTGGTTACAAAACCCTAATTTTGCGCCATGGTTAAGTCCAGTTAGTGGCAACGTGTTCGAGGTCCGGTGCAGGCTGTGCAAAAAAATGTAAAACTCGGAACAATGGGTATGAAAGCTTTGGAGACCCACATGCGGTGTGAATAAGACAAAGCGGCTGCAGAAACCTGTCGGAAAACACCTGGCATTTTATTTTCGTTTTACTCAATAAATCAAACGGTGTGTAAACAGTTTATATCAATAAACAGTGTATTATGGTAATTGGTTGTATTGTGGGATGTTTTATTTATTTCTACAAAATTGGTCTTAAATTTCATTCAGCGTGGTATTAAAAAGGTCTTAAAAAGTCTTAAATCTAGCTCTTAGAAACCTGCAGATACCCTGTGTACTATAAACTGTGAAGTTTAACTTTTGTTGATGAAAGCTGTAAAGTCTAAGATCAGGACGTGCTGCAAATAGGAATAGGACTTTTGGAGTATGATATCGAGCACTGCTGTTTAGTGTCTATCAGTGCATCATTTGTATCGCACAGGACAAATAGCTTTCACTGACATGACTGTACAAGTAAAGAACATACAATGGGAGATAAATGAATTGAATCAATACTTTATTGTTCTAATGTAGTTTATGAATTGAGTATCTAATCAAGGATCTCTTTCTATACTTCTCTTTTTATATTGTTGTTTGTCCCTGTCACCAGGCACCTGTGTCGTCCATGTCACAACAGAGAGAAAGCTCGGGGCCTTGGCAAGTACATCTGCCAGAAGTGTCACGCCATTATTGATGAGCAACCTCTGCTGTTCAAGAATGACCCCTACCACCCTGATCACTTCAACTGCACCAACTGCGGGTAAACATACACACTCGTACTTAGCCAGGTGTGTCAGTTTCATGAGTCGTTCAGAGCGTGAAGACGAGTGCCATCAGGTTGCATAGAGTTTTAAAAACACTTCATGTTCAGACACACAGATGGAACATTTTTAATTCCACACCAGGCTCAGACTTTGTTCATTTGTTATGCTCTCCTGTCTCAGCCAAGTTTTTGTGAATTTGATGCTCAAAAGGAATGGCTTGAATGTATTGAGATCACTCATGATTATCATTTTTATTTATTATTACATAAAAACTTGATACAGTTCTGATAAACTGATAAAATGTACTTACTGTGAAAATTTAATAGGCATAAAGCCAAATTAAAGTACAGTCTATGAAGATTTAGAACAATCCAGAACCAATCCAGCGTTTTTTAATTTGCCACAAAATGATGGACCAAAGACTTCATAGTGCTCTCTGGTGGACAGACTATGTAACTGTAATTGTATGAACAGAGCAGGAATGTCCATGCTGTAATCTGACTCAGCCAAATTGGCTAATGATATTTTATTATAATGTTATAATATCTTGAATTACATTGCATTACATGTTGGCATGTTCCGGACTCAAAACCCAGCTGATATATGGTTATTCTTCACTCTGTCTCTGCAGAAAGGAGCTTACTGCTGATGCCAGGGAGCTGAAGGGGGAGCTCTACTGCCTTCCCTGCCATGACAAGATGGGTGTCCCCATCTGCGGAGCCTGCAGGAGACCCATTGAGGGCCGTGTGGTCAATGCCATGGGCAAGCAGTGGCATGTGGAGGTATGATTTTTAAACTTAAATCCTTCTGGAAACAATCTAAGTTATTTTGACAGTAGCAGACCTTATACCTGAACTAGTTTCACACTCAAATTCAAGAAGATGAAATTAGACCAGTCCAGACAGGTAGATTTTAATTTAAGTATTGTCTGTGTTCTGAAATTATTATTAGTGCTTCCTGAATATACAGAAACAGTCTAATCACTAGATAAATACTTGTTACGGTCCTCAAATATTAAGCACATTATCTCTAAGCGCCCCAATGTTTGCAGTAATTAAGTAGTTTTCCTGCATAAATGCCATTTAAAACTGTGAAATTTGAGAAATTCATATTCATTTAAGCATATGCATCTACCACCATCTATTTTAAGTGTGATTTGTGTGACTTATACTTGTACCAGATTTGTCTCCACAGTTAGGTTTGGTTCCTCCACCTCCGACCTTATCTGAAGCCCATCTCTGTTATTTGTTTCTCTGGTGTCACACCACTGCCTGCTGCTTCTTCATCTTCTCTTGTCTTTCCATTTTTTCTGCCCATTTTCCTGCCTTCCCTCCAACACAAGTAGCATCATGTGTGCACTGTGTGTGAACGCCCATTTCAGGGCCACCCATTTTATGAGCGAGGTGGTCATGCCTATTGTGAGAGACACTTTGACATGGTGAGGAGAATGTGGCTTGTCCTGATGAGATGATGACTGCTGTGTCTCACTCCCTGGCTGGCTAGAATCTCTCAACCTTCATCTAAGGGTTACACTAATATGGAAGTTCACCAATTAGTCCTTTTTTTAAAAGCTCTCCATCTGTCTTCCACCACCTTGGTCCAGGCCATGAAACCTCAAAAGCTATGGGCTTTTACACTGTATCATATTTACTCAATGTACCTCTTATTAGTTCCTTTTTTAGCTCGGTATGTATAGAGCTCTATACTGAACTACTCATTATTTTATCTGGAATTCCATGTAACTCGTTTAATTAGTTTGTGTAACATGTTGATCCTGAAGGTAGAAGTAATGCACTGACATACCAGGGAACAAACAGGCTCTCTTTGTTTGCTTTGTTGAATAATATATAATCAGATATATTATATATATATATGTGAATTTTTTTATACTCCTAAAGAATAAAATTTTGGGGTGAAATTTTCATTTTGAGTATAATTTTAAAAAAAATAAAGAACTGCAAATATTACCTTTGCCATATTGGTGTAAACCTGCTCTGTTGTACTTATCCATGATGTCCTTTTACAGACACATTAGTGCTGTCATTGAGTTGGCTAAATTGCCTATTATTAAGAAAACTGTACAGTTCACTTTAAATTCTTCCATGCTCTTACCATGAATTGCTCACATCTTTTGAAATAATAGTGCACCCTCTAGAGGTCATTATTCTGTTGACCATCTCTACTCAACTGTGTTCAGTTTGGATGCAGTAACAGGACATCTGATCTGACCAGACTGTTCTGCTCCCTGTAAAACGGTCTGAAAGTGATAATATACTGACTAATTACTATCCTAACCATGTGTGCTTGGCCGTGGGTTTGTTTGCAGCATTTTGTGTGTGCTAAGTGTGAGAAACCCTTCCTGGGACACCGTCACTATGAACGCAAGGGCCTGGCCTACTGCGAAACACACTACAACCAGGTAATGCTCCACAGTATAAGGAATACTTATGTAGAAACACACGAATAGAAATAGAAACCTGCCTCTCTGTTTTTCCTGCCATGAAGTCTCTACTCATCTGGCTCCTTTTGCAGTATCATTAAAACAAGCTCAACTCTCAGTATCAAAGTCTACATAAGTAACAAACAGGTGCCACATTGGAAACTTTAATATATCTATTTAAAGTTACATGCAAACAGCACCGCATTTGTAATCCCCTTTCCAATCAAAGATTTTGTAATAATTTGTAATAATTAACATGAATACATTGTTGTGGTAATCCTCACATTGAAATGCAACTGCTGGCAGATATTTCAATAAAAATATTATATATCCATTCAAATTGTGTTTTGGGGTAGGCACTGTACTTTTAGGGTACTGCACTGAACTCTATTTCCAGGGAAGTTTGCCTCTCTCGCCTGTGTTTGTTTGCATGGGATCTGAGTGCAGTGTGTTATTTTAACCATGATGAAGGCTGCCTGTGCTACATTGTGTTGCATAATTTCATAACCCAGAAAATGTGTCACTGTAGTGCTGACCTTCTGTTTCTCTCTCCTCATCACACTCAGCTGTTTGGAGATGTTTGCTACCACTGCAATCGTGTTATTGAAGGAGATGGTGAGAAAACATAATTTATTGGGGGGGTTGGGGGAGTTAAGGCAGTCCATTCATTGTGCAGCCCTGTTACTATCAGTATTCATTAGAGCACTTTTTACCCTGGGCTTTTCTTTTACATCACATTGACTATATTTTGATTTAGTTTTTTTTATAAGTTCTTACTTGAAAATGAGTTTTAGATTACCTGTTTATGTATATGGTAGCAATCTGGATCAGTGTCTCATGTGACTGTATTTTTTTCAGTGGTGTCTGCCCTTAACAAGGCTTGGTGTGTGAACTGTTTTGCCTGCTCTACCTGCAACACCAAACTCACCCTTAAGTAAGTAATCCACTGAGTCTAAGAGACACACTGAAACGTTAATACGGTATTAATTATATTTTCTAAAGACGTCTAAGCACTTGCATGTGAACTGGCCAATTTTTCTCTGCTGCTTGCCATTCTGGGATTTTCTGCTGCTGTTAAGTGTCGGTCTTCAGTTCTGTTCACTTCTGACTTTCTAACCTGTCTCTTTTGACCTTGTGTTTCTGTGGGCTTATCTTTCCACCTCTCCCCCATTTTGTTGTCCTTTTGCATGTGTCTCTGCTGTCTCTTCTCTTTTTATCTCATCTACTCCTCTCCTGTCCCTTCTCATCCTTCTGCTGCTTTTCTCTATTTTTTCTTTCTCAATGTCTTTCTTCTCCTCCTCCTCCTCAACTCCCCTTCCTCTTCTCTGGAACCTCTTTCACAACTCTTGGCCTCTCTCCTTCCTCCCTGCTCTGTCAGGGACAAGTTTGTGGAGGTGGACCTGAAGCCTGTGTGTAAGCACTGCTACGAACGCCTGCCAGACGACATGAAACGACAGCTAGCCAAACGCGAGCGAGACTCAAAAGAGAAGAAGAAGAAATTTTTGCCCAAGTTACCCATGTGTCTGTGATCCTCTCTTTATCCTTTTTCCTCATTTCCACTGTTCTGCTTTTGGTCAGTTTCCATCTTTCTTCCTTTATGTTTTTATTCTTGTGCTGTTTCGTTGTCATCATATTTTAACATGTTCTGTTCCACTTTTTTTCTCATGTTCCTCATGTCATTATACTTTTTTTTCATTCTAGCCAAAGTATGAAAGCAGAGATTAGGTAGATGAATATGTGCTGACTGAACATACAGTATTTGAGTGACCTAACACTGGAAGTGTTTCAATACGTGACTGCTTCTCAGCCAGAAACACTACCCAGGATTAAGACTGGGGCTCCTGTAACCTTTGCTATGCAAACAGGAAAATCAGCCACATGGTGAAGGGAAGGCTTTGTTTCTCAGATCTCCCAGTCTGTCTGGGCAACAAGGGTAAAGGCTAAATCACTTCCGACAGCTTTCTGGCCCCAACTGTGCTAGTGCCGAGGTTTACCACTGGGTTTACTACATGCTCTGATCCCGCCAATCTGCTTTGGGAGGGTTCGTCGTCCAGGGGCAGCTGTAGGGAAATGTTTAGACACTTATACACTAATACAAAAAAAAAATCAGAAGACACTCAGTGGACATACTGTACCCCTTGATTGGGTATTTTGTTAAATCAGACTGAGAATAGTCACGTAGAAATAGACAAGAAATGCTAAACCTTCATTGACTATTAAAAAAACGTATGCTGTTCAGCAAGATTTTTTTCCCACTGTTCTAGACAACTTGAAGAGTTTTATAGAACAAAGGCGATACAATAGGGAAATACAGCTCCCTGCAGTTAGTGGTGACAACTGTAACTGAAAATGCCTATTTAAAATATTTATTTTTGATCACTGATCACCATCTTCATTGTTTTAAGTTTGTTTTCTATGGCACATTCATGTCAATGTGTATGTATTGTTGTAGTATATAGTGGTTATTTGTATGATATGTATGATTGTCCTATATTGCAGCTAACATCCAGCCTGTAACTGTTCGTCTTTCTTTCATAGGAACAAGTTTGTAGAGTTTGATATGAAGCCAGTGTGTAAGAAGTGCTATGAGAAGTTCCCTCTGGAGCTGAAGAAGAGACTGAAGAAGCTGTCTGAAGCTGTTGCACGGAAGTAAGCACACAGTCCAGACACAGGATGGAGACAAAGAAAAATGAGAACATGAGATGGCCATGCACGGAAGGAGTCACATTTCCAGAATTGATAATTGTTTGAGATTAAATTCATGCGTTTTATATCACTGGTATTTTAAAATTGTGTTGGCTAGTTTATTGAAACACTTCAGTTTTCTTCCACTTACAGCGGCAAAGCACTTGTGATCATTTCATAAGCCTAAAACTGACAGACCGGTCAGCAGCCAGATTATTGGTCAGTCACTCAGTAGGTTTAACTTTAACTTGCCTCAACCTGGCTCAAATACAGCCTTATATATGTTTCATATACTTGCCTTATTTCCTCATAAAATGTGTGTGTACGCGCCCGTGTGTGTGCGTGTGTGTCTGTATGTCACCATAAACACATGACAATGTTCCTATATTCAATAATGAGCTTTAAGAGAACACAGAAACATGGGAATAGTATGACTTAAAGCAGCATTGACAAGTTGTTTGCCAAGTTTTCTCATGATGCCAAAAAATCTGCTCTGCTTGACTGCCAGTAGGTTACAGATACTCTTGTATAGAATTAACCTAATTCAATACAAAGCTCATAAATGCCTTTGTATTGAATTTGAGTACATCTGCAAACTTCATTATTTACTGTATTTTTAATGTGTATTTTCTTTAATAATATAGAAAATGTGTTTGTGTTAAGCTTTATAAAGATAAAATTTGTATTTACAACAACAGTTTATTGACATCATACTGTAGCCGTCTTAATGGAGGATATATGCCGTGTTTGACTCAACAATCACCTACAGTATGTTGGACAGCCTTATTAAATGGTATGTATTTTATGTGTGAAACTTTTTATGCACTCTCTCTTTATACTCTCTATGCAAAGTGGTATTTGCACTGAGTTACTTGTTTATTAGGTTCACTTGCCCAATATAAAATGATCCAATGTAACAGCCCTGAAAAAAATGCCAATAATGTTTTAACTGCATTTACAGTAAATACATGAGGGTGACAGAATATTAGAAACAATTTAAAATTTACAATAGCGATGAAGCTACACCACTGACATACTGTCAACTAATAGTAACATTACAAGCTTCACAGTGACAGGATTTATTGCATGGTAACTGGTAACTGTGTCTGTGACAACATGATTGCCTGTGGCATGTGCACAAACCGGATGTGGGAGTGGATGTTAGAACATATGTCTCTGTTATCTGTAATCCAGAGAAAGTGATCCTCTTAAGGAGGTGTACCAGCTTCCTCAGGGCTCAAACCCTCTTAGGCAAAAAATACCAACTGTTGTGAATGAGAAAGAATAATTTCTGTTTTCAAAACGTTTTACTCATGCAGTATTTGATCATAGAAAGCTTATGTTTTATGTAGTATTTTAATAGGAAAACACATTCCACTATTTTATGGAAATGAAATTCCTGTGTTAGTGTTGTGAATTTCCCTATCCCACAATGTGTCTGATATGTCATGCAGAAGTAAAGCTATCCACTGGAAAGTCTGTTGTGAAGCAGAACTCCAGCTCCACTAAAAATAGTCCAGTGGATAGTTTTATTTGATATCTTACTACCTGGGTGACGGAAATGAGTCTAGTGCTCTTATACTGTACTTGCTTGTTCAGAGGCAATATTTCTCCATGTAAACACACCAAAGTGCATGTTCTACACCTGGAAATGTAATTTGTCATTATATTAAGTCAGCTCATCTAAATAAACATGTATGTCAGTGCTATCAGTGTGCACGAGTATTCTTTATTTACAATGGATTAGCAGGTGTGTATGTCACATTCCTTAGATTTAAATAATTTGCCTTCATTACAACCTTAGTTGCAATAGATGTAGTTTAGCCGTGATTAAATACATGTAAGTATTCACTTTTATAGGAAGTATTATTTTTGTTAAAATTCTTTTGTTTTACATATGGCATCTAAATGTTTTAGCAACTTTGACTTAATTGTTCTATGCTGAAAGTAACATATTTGGACTTGCATGAGCTAGAATAGAATATCACTTTAAAATGGTAGATCTGTAGCATTTAAGGAGCATAAAGCATAGACAAAAGTGATACCAGAAAAAACATACTTTTTTGTAACAACACACACTTCGAAAACACCTACACTACTTCAAATGACATAGTTTAATAGAAGAACCTTCATCTTTCCCCTTTGCTGTCAGGTAATACTCATACATGCATAGTAACCCAGAATCAGCTTTATTGGCCAAGAAGGTTTTAGTGTAAGAGAAATTTGACTCAGCCTTAACATGCAGGAGTCCTGAAACAGAGGTTGCCTTGATGTCAACATCATGGAATCAGTCTGGGATTACATGAAGAAAACACAGACACCCTAAATTCACAGAACTGTGGCAAGTCCTCCAAAAAGTCAAAAACTGCTTAAGTGCACGTAGGAGAAACTGTTGTTTTAAAGGCAAACGTGATGACACCAAATAATGATTGGATGTATATTTTCATATGGAGTGGTATGTGTGTAAACTAATATTCATATAAGACGTGGTTAGGGTTAGATTGAATAATTATATGTGTACTTGTTACATTCCGCCGCAGCAGCCCTCCCCTCCTTCAAAACAAACTACGTCAGCGTGCGTCACTGTGAATACTCGGTTCTCATTGGTTAAGAGTTCTGATTCAAGAAAGCGCACCACCCACGTGACTCTCTGCCATTTGACGTTAATGAGACTGCGCAATATCATCACGGGGAGTCAACGTTACATGGTCGCGGGCGAGTGCGTATTAATGTCGGGTTTTAGTGCTTTTTGAGTTCTTGGTATTTTGTGTACCGTAGTCAGTGGTTTTACAAGCACTTATGTTTGGAGGCCATGCGGCGAAGTAAGGCAGAAGTGGACCGGTACGTGTCCTCAGTCCAGAGTTCCTCTCCATCACTCAAAGAGGTAAGTTGAGCCGGTGGCTAACGTTAGCGTGCTGCTTCATGTCAGCATGTGTCAGCCAGCCGGTGTGTCGGGACAGCCTGCACACCAGCTTAAGTCAACACTAGTTGTAGTTTTAGTTAATGGACGTTGGGTTTAATCGGTTAGCTTGACTCTTCTGCTCTGTGTAACCTCGTTTTTTCGTCTCCGGCTAGCTAGCTAGCTAGCCGGTGTTAATGCCTCGTCGTCCTCTATGCTAGGAGGAAAATGCGCGGCATGGGTTGTTAGAGCAGCGCCAGGTAATTAGCCCGGCTAGTTACCCAGCACATAGTCCCCCAGTAAACTACAGGTAGGGCTAATAGTAATTTTATTCATCTGGAGCATCGTGACTATAATTCCCGTTTTAAGCGGAATACACACAGTGTAAGTTAGCTAAGGTTACATGATATTATTCGTCAACACAAGACACTGGACTCGTACTCGTCGTCAGCTGTGTGTTTAATAGCGTCTCAGTCGGGTTTATGGCTCTCTGACAATAGTTTAACATAAAGTTAATTAACTAGTGTAGTCTTAAGTAACGATAACTACAAGCGTTATAGTTAAAAGAGGTGGGAAACAGATAAGTGCAACAAAAACACCGTCTACAAATGTACATAAGATGGCACCGGTGTTGTGTTTTAAAGACAGCAATGTATAAAACAGATGTTTTCTATATAGCTGATATTGTTTTACGGTATGGTTTTATGTTTAGCTACCAGGGATCTAACTTGGCACATCTGGTCTCAACAAAGTGCTCAGTTAGTAATAACCAACACATACTGTTTCATTTTATGTGAATATATCAAAGTCCAGGTGATATCATACTACCAGCATACTTATTTTGCCACCAATAAACTCACTGCAAGTCAACACATATAAAATTTTAATAAAAGTGACTTAGATTCCCCTATACATACACATGAAAGCTCTAAGTAAAACATCTAAGTGAAAACTGTGGTTTTACCTGCCAACATGCAAAGCTAACTTATTCCAGGGCCTAGTTCCTAGAAGGTGTTTGCTTTTACCTTATCTAGATAAGACAGGTCATTTGTATTTTGGCTTACACCTTTCTTTCAGTTGAACATTTAACTCTTAATGACATTTAACATTAAGCGTTTTAATAAACCAAGGAAGAAAGAATGTGTGAAATTTCCCAAGATATTGTTGGTTTGCTGATATTCATTTGTAATATTTTCTTTCCACAGAAACCAGTGAAAGGGTTTTTGTTTGCTAAATTGTACTTTGAAGCAAAGGAATATGAACTTGCCAAAAGGTGAGCATGTGGGCTTCTCTTTGGTTATTGTTTCTCAAAAGGTCTTCATTATATTGACATTAGTTTTCCATGTTTCATGGCTTTTCCAGACATGTATCAGAGTATCTCAGAGTCCAGGAGAGGGATCCCAAAGCACACAAATTTCTTGGACAGCTTTATGAGAGAGAAGGAGACATCAGCAAGGCAGTAGGATGCTACAAGGTAGGATAAAATATCACTGGATTAAAAAAAAAAACAAACCCAAAATAAAACAAAGCCTTTCTTCTTGAAAGAATGCATGATATTACGTGCTTCTGAAAATGAAACTATTCTTCCAAAGAGTTTTAAAGAGATGATCAAAGTCTGCTACAAAACCTGCATTTAATGATCTTCGTAGTTAATGATGCTTCTCATTCACTATGCTCATTCGGGGTGGGATTTTATCCAATGCAAAATTACAGCAGGTGGTTCACAATGGACAGGTCTCTCCACAACCTGATAGCTATAAAATAAATGACGTGACAGGCAGCCAACTCCCAGCGTGGATAGGAATCTTGCCTGTAGTTTGTATTGGCTGCCGGCATCTAAATCTGTAAACTTTATAACTACTTACAGTTTTTTGCTTTAGACACTTGCATCTCATAGTGAACGGTTTTAGATGTTTCTTACCTCCTTTGTCGTCACTAATGTAGAATAAGACAGTTGTAAATGCTAGAAATGTCATTTACAGGTAGGTAATCCATCAATGTAAACATGATTTGTTTTGTTTTCTAAAATATGGGTGCATTCACCTCACTCTGTTCAATAAGTACTGATAGGCATTCATAACAGATTGAATCCAGAGGGATTTATATATTATCAGGAGTTACACTGAAAACAGTGTATTTAGTTTTTAACTCATGGGATTAAATACACAAAACTATAAGTATTGGTAAGTGTTGTCAGTCATGTTTTTCCCCATATGCCTTGTTTTGGGTTTGACAGTCAGCTGTAATTGGACTCTACTTTAACCCTGAACATCCACTGTATTGGGGGCCAGTCTAAACATTGTGAACTCCTATTGGCTATATCAGCCTTGTTAATTTTGAAACTTTAACTTATTGCACTTCAGCTTGGCACACCAGCTGTGAATATCACCCCATTGTGCAGGGTCCTTTTCGTAATGCGGTGTTGTCTGTGAACCATAAACCAACGTGACTGGAGTTCAGCCTGCTACTGACAGTTTGCAGCTAAAATACAAACAGAGCCAGACTGGATTAAATAAATTTCACCAAAAAAAAAAAAGACACATTTAGTTATGAGTGGGAGGAAGAGGCGGTGTGAAGTGTTTGTTTTGTCACCAAGTAGAGACACAAACATTCAGTAGAGCATATAATTTACGCCTTTAGGATTTTTTAAGTAAATAAAAAGTGGAAATGTCTTGTGCTGATAAAAATGATATTGAGGTCTGGTCAGATCTCTTTAGCCCAAAATTGCAAATTGTTAGAACTCACTCTCCTCCTCTGAGACGTGACTTCAGAGGTATGAATAAATTAGCCATCCTACTGATTTGTCTTTTCTTACCTCTTTCATGTTTTGGAAATCTTGGCCTTTGGATTGATCATGTCTGCAGGCTTTTGTGAAAACAGATCCTAGTTTGACTTGGCTTTTTTTTTTTTTTTTTTTTTTTTTTTTCCCCCCTACCTGTAGAGGTCAGTGGACCTGAATCCAGCCCAGAGAGACCTGGTGCTCAAGGTGGCTGAGTTACTGGTCAGCAAGGATGAATGTGACAGCAGAGCAGAATTCTGGGTGGAGAAAGCTGCAAAGCTGCTGCCTGGAAACCCTGCAGTCTTTAACCTGAAGGTGGGGCTTCTTAATCCCCATTATATGCTACATCTGTCCACCACTGACACCATTTGATACCACTTTTGTAACTGATATTTAGCAAACAACTGCCTAGATCATGGCCTGCTGTTTTCCTTGCTGTCATCCTTGTCTTACGTTTAATTTAAAACCTTCTTGAATTGGATTTTCCATGTCAGTCATACACTGACAATCCAAGAAGGATGTGAATCTTAAAGCTGAAAGAGTGTCATACTGAATAATTTTGGTCTGTCTGTGCCACTCCATGCAGGAGCGTCTGTTGAGTCGTCAGGGTCAACAGGGTTGGAGTCGTTTACTTAAACTCCTTGAGGCCGAACTGGCAACAAGGCCAGCTGACGCACACATGAATGTGAGGCTGGTCCAGCTGTTGTGTCAGCACGGTCAGCTGGATGAGGCCATCAAGCATTGTCTGGCTGCTGAGAAAAGGGGAATGCTAAACCACAGTCTGGACTGGTACACAGTGGTGGTGCACACATTACAGGTCAGCATGTATGCAAATGTACAGTAGTTGCAATGGGTAGTAGTTGTTGTATAGTATATATGATAAGACAGGACTGACAACCTTCTTATAAGCTAAGATATTTAAATCAAATAACACTAAATATGGATGCCCCTTTTTCAGGAGTATCTGGCTCAATCCAGTGTCTCTAGCAATGAAAAGGTGTGTCGGCATCTCCAGAGGGAACTGCTCTTGGCTCATTGCAGCCTGCTAAGAATCACACTGTCTGAAAGCAGTGTACATCCCAGCCGTGATGCACTCAAAGGGTAGGTCAGATTGAGGTCTTGCGTGTTGCATCCATACTCTGTATACAAGCTGTATATTTTAATGAACCTAGATTAACATGTGTAATTTTGTCCTGCCCCTGTATTGAAGCAATACAAATTCACTTTCTTAGAAACAAGAAGTTCCAATCTGCTTTGAATTTGGTGGCATGGTGTGATTTTTAGTTTAGTATTAAGAATCACATAATTGTTTTTGGACAATTATGTTTTTTTAGGCCCGAGCAAGGACCGAGGTCCCAGCGCAGGGACTATTATAATCGCTCAATGGGCAAGGGATGAAGAAGCGTTTACAGCCTTATTTGACCCCCTGAACGTGTGTGAAAACTCACCAAAATTTGCACCCCCCTCAGAATCGCGTCACAATTTGATATTTTATGGGTTTCATAAACGATCTCAAAAGAATGGCTCTGCGGCGCCCCCGACAGAGGTCGAGATACATTGGGCCTATGGGAGGTCATGTGACACTTTTTTCATCGTACAGTCGCAAAACCTGGCACACATCTTCTTCATGTCAGGCCAGGCAAAAAAGCTTATTGTGTCCCGGTCGTGTGACCGACAGGAAGTCCACCAGCTGGGGGTTTATCTTGAGGTCATTGAGTTCGTTGATTTTGCTCACCTCGTATTCTTTCGAACTCCTCCTTGGGCTTTTGACCGATCGAGCTCATTTTTGGCCAGCGTCACCTAGACCCATGGGGCTGCAAAAGTTATCCAAATTCTTTGAATAAGTATTACGGTTTTCCTTTGGCGGGCGCGGCAATTTGGCCTAGGCTTTTGGCTCGCCGCCGTTTCTTCAACTTGTAATAACTCTCACACGCATTGTCGGATTGGAATCGGACCAATTGATAAATTGTAGTCCCTGCCGCCCTGGACCCATCTGATTAAACTAAATCCAAATAGGCCATATAGCGCCCCCTGTATAACGATTTGAAAATTGCCATTCAAACCAAAGCATGTCCAGCTTTTGTCAGAACGGTACCAGATTTGGCACAGACCTCCGTGGGGGTCCAGTGAAGGACGTGGTCTACTTGGGGGGGTGTGGGGGGGGCGGATAGCGCCCCCTATGTACTTGCACTTACTTTGTCAGAACTGTATCAAATTTGGCACAGACCTCCGTGGGGGTCCACTGAATGACGTGGTCTATTTGGGGGGGGTGTGGGGGGGTGCGGATGGCGCCCCCTATGTACTTGCATGTACTTTGCCGGAACTGTACCGAATTTGGCACAGACCTCCGTGGGGGTCCGCTGAATGACGTGGTCTACTTGGGGTGGTGCGGTCTCCTCGGGGGAGGGGTTTTGGGGGGTCCGCCAGTTTTTGGGGGGCGGTCGATTTAGAGGGCGGGGGCGCTTGGGGAGGCGTTTCGTTCGGGGAGGCCGTTCGCTGGGGGAGGCGGTTCGTTCGTGGACGCGGTTCGCTCGCGGGGGCAGCGCGCCGGGGGAGGCGGTCCGCTCGAGGCGAGGGCCGATCATCGCCGCTTGCGGCTATATTTTTTTTTTCTTTTTCTTTTTTTATTCTCCCCTGTATTCAAGGTAACTGCTTCTATTTACTGTGTCCTAAACATTTATATGTATCTCGTAGATTTGACCATGCTATGCAGACACTGAGCAGTGTTGCAGGCCGTCATACAGATGAGCTTTGTGAGGTGTTTGTGGAGATGAGAGGTCACCTCTACCTGCATGCTGCTACACTGCTGCTGAAGCTGGCTCAGGATCGCCAACAGACTTGGAGGGCTATCATTGACTTTGCTGCACTGTGCTATCTGCTGGCGTACCAGGTGCTAACACAAATACAGCCAGTTATTTTAACAGTTACTGAACTTAAAAAAAAAAAAAGTAAGAGTTGTAAAAATAGGGATTATTCTATAATGAGGTGATCTACCTTGCACAGTAAGACTTTTGTTGCCTGACTTGTCAAGTACTTCACCCTTTGTATTACTATAGACTGACTTAAGGTCTAGCAGAGCAGTAACTTTGAGATGGATGAAGGTGAACTTTGCATTTAAACTCATCTGCCATGCTTCTTATTGGTTTGTTTTTCCTTTCATCAGGTCCCCAGACCAAAGCCTAAAATGACCAAAAGAGAACAGTCAGCTCCACAGCTTCTCGAGCTGCTGGCCAACGATCGACAGAGTCAGGCAGGACATATGTTGCTCAATCTGAGCACTGATCCAGTCACCTTGATCAGAGAGGTGTGGCCAGTTAACCTGGAACATAAAGTGAAATATGTCACTGAAATATAATAAGATGTTTAAATCTAACACACATGCAAACGTGCTTCATCTTTACCGTGTAACACCAACATTAATAATTTATGCATCATATTCCCCTTTTTGGAAACAGCACTGATAAACTGATTTTATGTGTTGTGCATTTAGGTTGTGGAGGCATTTGGAAACCGGAGTGGTCAGGACTCTTTATTTGAACTCCTGTTTGGATCACAAGCCTCCACTGGATCTTCATTTATTGCCAATGATGACATCCATTCCATTAACACCATGGCTCCAGAGCTCTCTCAGCTTGCTAAATGTGACACTGGTACAGAACCAATAATCTGACTAATTACTAAATTTGCATGAACATTGCTGCAGTTATTTGTATGTTTTTAGTTTTATTTTTTTCTAATAATGGTCAACTCTATTGTTTTATAGTAAGGTTTTTGTTTTCTGCATAAACAAAACGTGCACTCCTGCATGGTCATTGTCATAATTTTTCGTGCACTATTTGTAGGCTCCATCCTGCTGCATGGTGGCAATTTACAACACCTGAGTTGGTTGGGGCTGCAGTGGACTCTTTTGGCCCAAAGACCAGCACTGCGTGACTGGCTACCACAGCTCTTTCCCAGGCTTACCTTGGAAACCTCCAGACTGGACACCAATGCACCAGAATCCATCTGCCTGCTGGACCTGGAGGTAAGATTTTTAAAAGGGTTGACAAGACAAGAATCTTTTGTAGAAAAAGTCTTCATATAGTTTTTCACAAATTTTCAATGTTTAGGACATCCAAGAGGTTAAAGAAACTGAATGAGAGAAGATTTAATATTGCAACTACATAAGTCATTTTAAGAGTTAAGGTTAGATATGTTGTGGTTATGGCCAAGACTAGGCTAGATCTCCAGGAAATTGATGTAGGTCAATATAAGGTCCCCACAATTAATGAAAACAAATGTTTCCATGCAAATGTAATTAGTTGTTTATATTTCTTTCCTTCGCAGCAGTGTCTTTTAGATAAGCCTCTATTTGTGCCTTCTGTTGGATGCTATTTGTCTACACTTTTATTTATACTAGTATGTAATATCATGCCATTGACACTGTATTTCATATGCCAGCTGTACATACTTTAAATGACCTTACTGAATAGTACTTTTCATCTGATAAACTTTACTTTTTTTCTTAAATTGTTGTTTTCTCTTTCCAGGTGTTTTTACATGGTGTGGTGTTTTGTAGCCACTGTCAGCTTAAGGAAATGGCAAAGATCAGCAGTGGAGTGAACCTGCAGCAACAACAGCAGCTCTATGAACCTCGCTGCCTCCCCCTTCCATTACTTCGACTCTTGACCACTGATAGACAGAGGGAGTGGTGGGACGCCATCTATAGCCTCATTCACAAACGAGCTGCGTGAGTCTCGCAACTGCCAAAATCCAGATAGGATAAGGCCCTTGGTAGCTAAACAATCTATGAGCAATGCTGTCACAAGCATGGGTTAAAAGAAAACATACTGTGTATTTTCCAAACTAAAAGCTATTAAAATTATATGTACCCATGGGTTTAGCCTTAGTGTCTTGACTATGCAGGATGTTTCTCAATATAGCACTTCACTTATTCTAAGGTATAGGGACTAAAAGTGGATAAATAATTCTGGTGGTGATCTCTGCTTTTGCCAACATTAACCTGTTCCTGGATATTTAGTTACTGAGAAAGCAGATGGGATAATTTTGTATTCAGACTGCCAAAGGATTGTTTTCATGACTCAGAGGTCGGACACTCTCAAAATAATATACTGGCTTACTTTAGTATGATACCTCCAAGGTTCTAACATTCATTATTTTTTGATATGTCATCATGTAGTCCTGGCATGTCAGCCAAACTGCGGATGATTGTGCAGCATGGACTGAACACTCTGAGGGCCATAGAAAAACATGGGCTCCAACCAGCACTGGCCATCCATTGGGCTCAGTGTCTCATTCAGACGGTACACACACACACACTTTTCCACAAGGTCAGTGAAGGGACAGCTAGACAAAAGTAATTTTTGTCATTCTTGGGACCCTGACTGCAGAATCAGTCTCCTCTTCTGCAGGTGTTTTTCAGTACAGATATTGTCCTTTCAATGTGTGCTAGACTCAAATTTGTTGTGCATGCTATCTAAAAATTGTAATAGTAAAGCCTTAAGTTACAGTACGAAAGATCTTTGTGCCTTTATGCAATGTCAGTGCTACTGTATGGTGTGGCAGGTGCATGTGATACATGAACAGTCAATATAATCGTCTTCCTTCAGTTAAACCTTGCTAAGTTACTCAGTTTTAACAATGCCCCCTCTCATGTGAGTGTCATCTGTGAACAGCTGTGCAGCTCAAGTAGATAAATGCCACTTGGAAACCTCTGCACATTGCTGTGTACAGACACACATGCCTTTTGCACCTGCTCCTTTATGTCACTTGTTCTATGACAGCTAAATATGATTAAGATTTGTAACACCAGAAAAAAAACTACTACTGTGAAAAGATTTTGTCCTACCTTGTTGATACTATTTTCTCTGCATTAAGCTAAGCTGGCATGTCTTCATTCTTTAACGTTGAGGTGTGTTTGCATGTTTTATAACCTAGCTGGCATGCCTTCCTTCTTTAACATTAAGCTGTGTTTTTCTTATAACCCAGGGTGATGGAGTGAACTCATATTACGACCAGAAGGAGTACATTGCCCGCAGTGTCCACTACTGGAAAGTTGTTCTTCCGATGTTGGAAAGGATCAAAAACCGACGCAGTATACCTGAACCACTTGATCCCCTTTTCATACACTTTCCCTCCAGAGATATTCAGGTTAATAGTGTTTCAGGTTTTATTATATGGAATCTTGGATGTAAGGGGTGATGGGTAGAAGCTCTTCTTGTCTGCTCTAAAATCCATCCAGTGACAGTCCAGTCATTTGTCTAAAGATCTTGAGGCTGCACACAAATAAGTTAAAAAATTATGGTTATCTTAAAAGCTATTTTTAGTTATTTTTTTTAAATCTGTATATGACTACATAGATCAAACTGTAAAGCATAGTAGATCTTATGGCTTGGGGTTTGATTCCCACTGGGGCATGGCAAATTTGTCTATCCCTATAAGCATTTAGAAGGAAGGCTCATAGATCTTCATATCTCATTGGCTTTCAAAGTGTATGCCTTTATTCTATACCTCTTTGCAGGTTTCTTCTGTGAAGGGCTATGAAGAAGAAGCCAAGATAGCATATGCTGCTCTCCTTGACATTGAAGGCAAGACAGAGGAGGCCATCGCTACCTTGGAAACTATCAATAATATGTCATCTGTTTGGCATTTGGCCCAGGTAAATCATTGGTGTCTATGCAAAATATCTTCAAATTCCTCTTTCACAATCTTAAGTCTGACAAGATATTTTAAGTTATTATAGCATAGTCTAGATGTGCTGTATTTCTTTGGCAGATCTACCAGCGGCTTTCAGAGGAAGCCAGCAATGGGGTTGAGGAGACCCAAGACAGGTGCATCACTTTTCTGAAAAAGTTCAGGACCTACCTGTCTAAGATCTACAGTGCCAATGCAGATGATATTGAGAGGGTAAGTCCATTTTTTTTGTCTTCAAATTATCAAAAGCAAAACTAGTAACTTGAAATTGCACAGTTAACATTGACTTACACATTGCTTACAGCTTAAGTTAGCATGGTGGACACACATCAGCCTTAGGCTTCTAAAAGTAAAGCAGTTGTGTAACCACTGCCTGCATTTTATCTCCCAGCTGCCTGTATCCATGGAGGAAGTTGTGGACCTTTTGAATGATGTGAACCAGCAGCTTGAGGACATTGGGGAGGCCATGGATGAGGAAGAGGAGAAAGTGAAGGAGGAGAATGGCCGAAGAGGACCAGCTCACTCCAGTCCTGCTCAACCCACAGAAACCAATGCCACCATATCTCACATTAAATTTTCTTCTCCCTCTCCTAGCAAAAGCCTCATCTCTCCTTCCAAAAGACTGGTAAGTTCATCATTCTGCAGTCCATCTGAGATTCCTTTGTCTTTCATAAAGTGTTTCCTAATTGATATCGCATTGAGTGACTTAATTTCTTTACCCTGTTATTTTAGATTTCTCCCAAAACACCACCTCACTGGGTGGAGGACCAGAAAAGTCTCCTTCAGATGCTGTGTCAGCAGGTTGAAGCGCTCAAGGTCAGAATTAAAGATGAAAGATTTTCTCTAAATTTAATTCTTCATAACTTGAAACAGATTTCACTTAGTTAGCGCCAATGCTGTTTAAGTTTAAAAGCAAGTTGAATTTATTGTGATAAAAGGCAAACATGGAGGAACAACTTTTGCAATAAGAAATAGGAGTAAATCCTAACACTGAGATTACTCACTGGAACATGGTAAAGTGTATTTAGAAAACAACGCAGTCAGAGTGTAAACTGTTTTACATAGAGTAGACATAAATTGGCATTGGTACTTTTAGTATAGGCTGAATGTTCTGTGTACAAGGTCCAGTTAAGTCACTTCTCATAAAGTTTTTTGTGTTGCAGAATGAAGTTCATGATCTGAGACACAACTCTTCAGGGAACACTGGCTCTCCTCATAAGATGTATGGGGAGAGCTATGGAGCTGAGGGCCTACAGGAGGCTTTTACCCCTGTCCAGTCCTACCATGGGGCCCCTCTAACCGGTCAGTAGACCACATAGAACCAAAGTTTACATGTGTCATTGTGGGTCATATTGAGTATTGGATAGAAATAGTTTATAAAATTAACAAACTTTTTATGTATGCCTATCTTTTAAGTTGCCACCACAGGCCCCTCAGTGTACTACAATCAGTCTCCTGCTTACAACTCCCAGTATCTCCTGCGCACAGCAGCAAATGTAACCCCTACCAAGGTAATTATTGTCTAACATTGGTTTACACTATTAAATTTGTTTAGAGTAAACTGAGTGACATTGGGTTTATAATCTGTTTCTCTTTACTTAGGGCCCAATGTATGGTATAAACCGCATGCCACCTCAGCAGCATATGTATACCTACCAGCAGCCTACTCACACACCTCCACTGCAGACAACCCCAGCCTGTATATACCCTCCTCAAGATCAAGTGTTTGGTGGCCCTCTGCGATTTGAATCACCAGCCACAAGCCTTCTTTCCCCATATAGTGAAGAATATTATGGCCAAGGTGTAACCCAACAAACCACAAACCCTCCTCTCCCTGAGCCTGGCTACTTCACCAAACCGTCTGTAGTTCCTGTTCAGCCACCAAAGAGCATCGAGGGAAAGGCTGTGGACTTTGCGAAGCTCTCTTTCAGCCAGCAGGCACCTGCGGAAATCCCCAAAGTTCCTAGTTTTGGAGCAGGAGCAGTTGCCCAGTCAACACCTTCAGCTGCTTTTAAATTTAACTCCAACTTTAAATCCAATGATGGAGATTTTACTTTCTCACCTTCTCAGGCCAAGCACAGTGAAAGCCTGCTTGGTCTTCTTACGTCAGACATTCCTTCTAAAACAGATATGGTTCCAGAGAAGCCTCCAGCTCAAGAGCAGCCCCCTAACCAAACAGGCATCTTCACCTTTGGTGCTAAAAGCACTACTGGCTTCTCCTTTGTTGATTCAGCACAGAGCACAGGTACTGGGAATCTGTTCGGAAAGGTGGAACAGCCATTTAAATTTGGGGATGTAACCAAGCCTTTGTTTGGGTTAGGCAAGCCTGCTGCAGAGGATGAGAAGGCAGCAGAGAGCGACAATGACAGCACTCATGTTGAGGAGGATGAGGATGGTCCTCACTTTGAACCGATTGTACCTCTTCCTGATAAAGTGGATGTGAAAACAGGTGAGGAAGAGGAGGAAGAGATGTTTTGCAACAGGGCAAAGCTGTATCGATTTGACACAGAGACAAAAGAATGGAAAGAAAGGGGAATTGGCAATGTTAAAATCTTAAAACACAGCACTAAAGGGAAGGTTCGCCTCTTAATGAGAAGGGAGCAGGTTCTTAAGATCTGTGCCAACCACTACATCACTGCTGACATGCTACTGAAACCAAATGCTGGTTCTGACAAATCTTGGGTCTGGAATGCCATTGATTATGCAGATGAAGAGCCCAAGCCTGAGCAGCTAGCCATCCGCTTTAAAACGGTAGATGAAGCATCACTTTTCAAAGCTAGATTTGAGGAAGCCCAGAAAATTGTGCTTAAATCAACGGAGAAGCACAGTCAGCAGAAAAAGAAAGAGGAAAGCCAAAAAGATTCTGACTCACTGGCAGCCCAGTTTGCACTGAAAGAAGGAGAATGGGAGTGCACTGTGTGCTGTGTAAGAAATAAACCCACTGATATGCAATGTGTCGCTTGTCAAAGTGCCTGTCCAAATTCTTCATCAAAATCGGACATTCAGACCTCTGCTGAAAGCAAGCCCAGTCTCTTTACATTCAAATTTGGAACAGATTCATCAAAACCCAGTGGTTCTGGCTCCACGTTTACTGGATTTGGTGCTTTTGGAGGTTCAATACCCTCATTTACATTTGGCACCAGCACCTCAAAATCTACTGACACAGTAACCAATACATTTGGTTCTGGCTTTGGCACTCAATTTGGACAGAAGCCAGGCCAGTGGGACTGTGATGTATGTTCTACAACAAACGAGGCCTCTGCAGACATTTGTGTTTCCTGTAAAGCTCTTAAAGCCTCAACTAAAACAGCTGCTGTAGTACAAGCCACACCAGTGGTATCTAATCTGCCAGCGGTGACCGGATCTGGGACTGACTTTGCAAAGAACGATGCACAGTGGGACTGCAATGCCTGCCTGGTTAGAAACGATGCATCAGCTTCTGAATGTGTTTCTTGCCATGCCCCATGTGAGACTCCCTCTTTAGAAGCCATGTTTGCCAAGAAGGATGGAGAATGGGATTGTGACACTTGTCTGGTGAGAAATGATGCTTCTGCCAATAAGTGCGCAGCTTGTCAGACACCAAACCCAAATGCTAAAAGCACCACCAGCACAGCTCCCTCAGCCTCTACCTTTACATTTAGCTTTGGAACCAAGAGTTCAACAAGTCAGCCTACTGCAACTGGGTTCACAGTGCCTTTTGGGACCGGAGGTACTTTTCAGTTTGGTCAAAACAAAGATAAAAGCTCAGTTACTTCTTTCAAATTTGAAGCTCCTCAGTCAACATCTAGTACTACTACTACTACTTCAGGCTTCTCTTTTTCAATGCCCATTCCAGCTGGAGGCTTCAAGTTTGGCATTCAGGACACTGCAAAGGAGACACATTCAACTGTTAAACAGGCATCTCCATCATGTTCAGCCTCCAGTTTGCTTAAAAGCATAGCTGATAAACACAGTGACAAAGAAAATGTGTCTACACCATCAGTGGGTGAAACGCAGCAAGATCAAAATCCATTAATTGCTGGAAAACCCAATACATTTAGTTTTGCGGACTTGGCAAAGTCCACTGGAGGAGACTTTCAGTTTGGGCAGAAAGACCCAAATTTCAAAGGTTTTTCTGGAGCTGGTGAGCAGGTGTTCTCATCATTCCAGGCAACACCCACGAAAACAGACGTCTCAAATGAACAGGACGAAGATGACATGTATAAAACAGAGGAAAATGATGATATCCAGTTTGAACCAGTGGTTCAAATTCCAGAGAAGGTGGACCTTGTGACCGGAGAAGAGGATGAGCAAGTTCTTTATTCTCAGCGTGTCAAACTGTTCAGATTTGACTCCAACACCAGTCAGTGGAAGGAGCGTGGTGTAGGAACCCTCAAATTTCTGAAGAACAACACTAATGGCAAGCTTAGGGTACTGATGAGAAGAGAGCAGGTTCTGAAGGTGTGTGCCAACCACTGGATCACCACCACTATGAATCTAAAACCCCTGGCAGGATCAGATAAAGCTTGGATCTGGATGGCCAATGATGTCTCTGATGGAGATGCTAAACTTGAACAGTTGGCTGCTAAGTTTAAGAGTCCAGAACTTGCTGAGGAGTTTAAGGAGAAATTTGAGGAGTGTCAAAGACTTCTTTTGGACATCCCCCTACAAACCCCCCACAAACTGGTTGACACAGGTAGAACAGCACATCTCATTCAGAAAGCAGAGGAAATGAAGTCTGGTTTGAAAGACCTGAAATTCTTTTTGACAGATGAAAAAACAAAGATTCAAGACGATGACCATCAAGCAGATATTACAACATCCAGCAATGTTTCAGGCCTTGTAATCAAAGCCCACGGTGAAACAACTGGTCCCACCTTGGAGTGGGATAACTATGACCTACAGGAAGACGCTTTAGATGACTCATCAGTCTATGCCTCTCCTATCGCCAGCAGCCCCCTAAGAAAGAACCTTTTCCGCTTTGGGGAATCCACTGGTGGCTTCAACTTCAGCTTCCAACCTGGCATCAGCCCCTCAAAGTCTCCAAAGTCTCCAAAGCTTAACCAGAGCAGAGCCTCAGTGGGTACTGATGATGAGCAGGATGTAACCCAGGATGAAGAGAGGGACGGCCAGTACTTTGAACCTGTGGTCCCTTTGCCTGACCTGGTGGAGATTTCTACAGGGGAGGAAAATGAACAGGTTGTCTTTAGTCACAGGGCCAAACTGTATCGCTATGATAAGGAACTGGGTCAGTGGAAGGAGAGGGGTATTGGAGACCTTAAGATCTTGCAGAACTATGAAACCAAACGAGTGAGGTTGATAATGAGAAGAGACCAGGTACTTAAGATCTGTGCCAACCATTGGATCAATGCAGCCATGAAGCTGGAACCTATGAAAGGTGCCGAGAAGGCCTGGGTCTGGAGTGCCATGGACTTTGCTGAAGCAGGTGAAGGTAATATCGAGCAGTTGGCTGTGAGATTCAAACTCCAGGACACTGCAAATACATTCAAACAGGTGTTCGAGGAGGCCAAGATTGCACAGCAAAAAGAGGAGCTTATGACTCCAGTGACATCCAGAGTTGCCTCATCTCAGGATAGTGGACCTGCAGAATCTACAAAGACTGCTACAACTGTATGTGGAAAAGCAGCCATCGCTGTTCTGGATGAGACCACCAAGGAGTGCACAAAGCTTTCCCCTGACAGTAAGTCAGGTGCATCCAGCTCTCAGAGTCCAGTCAATCCCTCAAAGACAGTGGTCTCCCCCCCTAAATTCGTCTTTGGGGCTGATAGCCTTCAGAAGTTTTTTGGCACATCAGCACCTAAATCTCACCCTGAAGCTGAAGTGTCTGGATCTGATTGCAAAGCCAAAGGTTCTGGACATCCTGCCAAGGCTTTGTTTGCAGCACCTGCATTCAAAATCCCAGAGAGAGGTAAAACAAATCTCCTAATCTATGTGAAATATCTGTCTGATATTCTGTTTGTGAATGAGTATCACGACTGGTGTTTTTTGTTTGTTTGTTTGTTTTGTTTTATTTTGTTTTTTCTTTTGGTTGGTTTTTTATCTCCTCTGTCTTGTTCCATCTGCATCTCATTGCTCCTTCATCTTCTAAGTTTCCCCAGCCAAGACTCTTCTCAAATTTTTTGCTAGGACAGAAATTGTAGTAAAATGGTAGTTTCTGTTTCAGCCCCATTTACCCACTTTATACTGCACTTTGTTTTACTTAAGGCCATACCTGGACCCTGGGTATAATGTATATGGTAAATAATCTACAATAGTTTTTTGATCAATATGCTGCCAGTTCCATATGTTGAATACCCACAGCATTTAATTACAGCTTATTCTTATACAAATTAGTCACTCATTAGGCACTCATTATGTCATACATTTTCATTTTAACACTTTTGGCCTTGTTTTTTTTTTTTTTTATTATGATACCAACCTCACAAGTAGTTTCTCTTCACTCAACAATCCATCATCCCTTAGGGCTGGATTTTAGGCTTTTCAAAGATAACCCAATGGCTTTTTGGACCAGCACATCCATCACCCAATCTGAACCCCCAGGTACTCTAAACACTGCAGCGTGTCTTAACACTTCTCAGCTGTAACCTGGCTGGCCCTTACTATTAGGAAGAAATAACCTGAATGCACGGAATAGAAACAGTGAAGCTAATAATGTTGCATGTCTGGTGTGTGGGAGTGCAGTTTTCATTGTACAAAGAATTTCCGCATTTATGATCAGATAAGTATGTTTTTTTTTTTTATATATATATGTCTTATGTAATTCTTTATTTTCATGGTGAAAATGATGCATAATGCAGTTAAATAATTTCATGAAAGGCCAAAAAAAAAAAGTTAAATGGCAAAATTTTAATTATCAAACCTCAAGTAGGTGCCTGCTGACCAAAATCATAAATGTTTTTTTATCTGCAGTTAAGCTTAGTAGTGATTAATGATCACTTTGACTTTTATGTCATGGTCAAAATCAAACTAGAATTTGAAAAGCAATAAGAGGCACATAAGTAAATGTTGCTATCATTTGAAAGATCAGCTGAGAAGACTCACTCAGAGCACTCCTTCAGAGAGGAATGTACTGTGAGAACGTCACACGCTCCAATTTTAGTGTAGGATGTGTAGCAACAGCATGAAATGCTATTCCCCGTCTAGTGTGGCTTCTGCCAATGATGTTCAAGTTAAAGCCGAGGTATTTATGCTCTCTAATTTTAAAGTGTTGTGTCATGCAAGTACAAGTCTGTGGGGGGGAGAAAAAAAAAAGAGGAAAAACAGCACATGCATAAAGACATGCTCTCGTAATACAACTCTTCTCACACATTTGTAAATCATGCATGCTGTTCCTTTGCCGTGCATGAGGTTTTTGTGTGTAGAACTAACACTTTTGCTCACAAAAGAAATAAAGCAGATTCATTTCTGCTTTTCTCTAAGCAGTTGATTCCCAGTATGACTATGTATTGTTCTACTTCTATCATATCTGTCACAGAGCCCCCGCAGGCAGAAGGAGGAGATGCAGGGTTAAATGAGGACTCGGAGGTGGAGGTTGTGTATGTCAGAGAACCCACTGCTGAGCAGGCAGCATTAGCCAGGAGACTCCTGCTGCCTCTCACCTTCTTCTGCTACCAGAGTGATCCAGGCTACGTTAGCGATGACCAAACCGATGGTGAGACCAAAACATATGAAACCAGTGTTTAAAAAGTGTGACTCATCCATTTAAGTCTGCTTAATTTTGCAAAATTAGATTTCTGCATTTTCCCTAGGTGTTGGTCATCTCTTATTTTTTGTTAAATCAAAGTATGGTTCACATATCTCTTTAGTCCCTTTATAGCTACAAATAACAGCAGACTTTCTTAACGTTTAGATGAGGACTTTGAGTCAGCAGTGAAAGCACTGAAAGGAAAGTTGTATCGTGACCGTCCTGGGAGAAAGGCTGCAGCATGTGGTGACGGTATGTATGTGACAAACCTGTTAAATACCATAATTCATCCTCACTTAGTCATCAAATAGTTTCGCTTTGATTTCATTGCAGATGTTTTTAACACTGTGATAGATGATTCTTTGTGTGCAGTACATCACCAGACATATGTGGCTCTAATAGAAAGTAATGCTCATATCACATGCTAGTGTCCTTCTGTAGCCCTGAACTTGTGTGTACTGCATTCAGAGCCAGACTGCCAAGTGGTGTGGGAGAAGAAACCGACGCCAGAACAAGAGGAGAAGGCCAAAAGCCTCCAGCTTCCACCCACCTTTTTCTGCGGCCTGAGCACTACAGACAGTGACCTGGACCAGGACAAGCCTGAGGACTTTGAGACAGAAGTCCGCAAGGCACAGCAAGACCTGGTAATTGATACTGTCCATACAACGGCACTGTGCAGATAATGCAAATCAAACAAACATGCATGCAGACAGTATCTAAGTAGAACAGATTAGTGTTCATGCATGCGGTTGACTTTGCTGCATCAGTTTATAGTAACAGGTCACTAAGCAACTGTGCATAATAAGCTGTTCCACTATGAAATTGCACTTGACACAGGGTCCCTTTAATTCTGCCTTTTATTAGATTCCTTTGAATAGCCATGGTACACACACTAAGCTGTCCATAGTCGCACATTTTATTTTCCTTCGACTAAAGCAGTTGATTGATTTATTTATTTATTTTTGTACATGGAGCATCAAGAGAGCTTTGGAAGTATAATGTTCAGTAGATGTTTAGATGTCAAACAGTGGATTGTTGGCTTTGAAAAACTCTGGTCTGCTGTTTTCATTGCCACAGACAAGTAGGTCACTCTGAAAAATCTATTTCTTGTCAAAAATGTATCAAGTCACTTTTATTTCTAACTGGAACAGGATGCCCAGTTAAACAAAGACAAAAAGACCTCCTGCAGCACAGCTGTAGCCCACGAACAGCTTGTGTCGAGCACAGAGGCTGCAGGCAGCACGTCTCCAGCTGAGGTGCAGACCTCTGATGACCCAACAGAGACTGGAAGTGAAGCTCCAAGCAGCAGCTCTCCCATTGACCTGTCAACTAAGAAGAGCTCAGAGACTGAGTCCAACAGTGGGACTGCAGCTCTGACACCTGCAACTACTAGTCAAGGTATACACCACCTCCTGTTAATTATTACAGAAGTTAGATCATTGACATTGATGCATCTATTAGTAATCTGATGTTATAATGTAACACACTGAGGGGCCATTTTTCTGTATTAATACTCTTAATGCAATGACACTGTTTGTTGCTTCTCTGTAGCAACATAAAGTGCACACATCTGTTTTTACCTTGTTTTACACCCACCAAGTATCATCTTCAGCTATTGCTTCACATGACATTATAGTGTTAATGTTGCTTTGCCCAGTGATAACTATTCCTCCAACTGCAGACTCCACCAGCTTTGGCTTCAACTCCTTGGGCGGCTTCTCGTTTGCTGACTTGGCCAAAAACAATGAAGGATTTGCATTTGGAAAGAAAGGTTAGTTTCAGCATTCAGTTTTGTACTTGACAACCATGCCTCTGGAAGTGCATCACCATGTCAAAGTTACATTTCACTGTGTGTTTATTGATTTATTCTATGTAGACACCAACTTCTCCTGGGCAAACGCTGGAGCAGCTGTGTTTGGGTCCACTGTGCCATCCTCACCGAAAAACAACGGGGAGGAGGAGGGCAGTGATGAAGAGGAGGCCTCTAATAATGTAGACATCCATTTTGAGCCAATAGTGTCACTACCAGAGGTAAGACCTTGCTCACACACACTTACAGGTCAGTTCAGGACCACAGCTCATCCCTCCCTCACTGTCTCTTAGGTGGAGACAAAGTCAGGGGAGGAGGATGAGGAAATCCTGTTTAAGGAGCGTACCAGGCTGTACCGATGGGACCGAGATGCCAGCCAGTGGAAGGAACGTGGCATTGGTGACATCAAGATCCTCTTCCACCCAAGCAAACATTTCTACCGAATCCTGATGAGAAGGGATCAGGTACTGAGGGTTTGCGCCAACCACACCATCTCCCAGGCAATGGAGCTCAAACCCATGAATGCCTCAGCTAACGCACTGATCTGGACTGCCACTGACTACTCAGGTAAACACACAGTGTAGATATGATGTGTGTACACAGCGTTCATCTATTCACTTAGTTAGCTGCTGTTGTGCAGGTTTTAGTGACGACAGGGCTCTACTTTCTGTTCTCAGCATCCGTTGTCATGGAGATGTGCACATGTAGTTAAGTTTGTCTTAAGTCCCATGATCACAATATAAATGTTTATTTTTATTATAAATTGATAAACTGCCAGTTACATCATTATTATTATTGTTAAACCAGTTACGTGTTTTACACTAACATCACAAAAAGTAACATTTGTATACTCCTGGATTCAGCAGATTTGACATTAACCAGGAAGGCCAAAATACCTTCCATAGAAGTTTTTTTTTTTTTTTTTTTTTTTTTTTTTTTGGACATCCAGTGACCTGTTTTTTGTTTTTGCTGTTTTTTTCAGACGGTGATGCCGTAGTGGAGCAGCTGGCAGCCAAGTTCAAAACCCCCGAGATTGCTGAATCCTTCAAGAAGATCTTCTGTGAATGTCAGAACCGAATGGGCCAAACTAGCAGTGATCCCTCTTGTGCCACCTCACCGCAGATGTCCAGAATTCAAGAGCACTCAAGAGACAATAATCCTCAGGTGTTCCTCAAAGTGTCAGCTGATGGAGAACCACTGGGCACAATCACCATAGAGCTTTTCTCCCATATTGTCCCCAAGACAGCAGAGAACTTCAGGGCTCTCTGTACTGGTGAGAAAGGCTTTGGACTGAAGGACTCCATCTTCCACAGAGTCATACCAGACTTCATGTGTCAGGTGAGGTGACTGTAAACATTGGATGACTACACGTACACTGATAATTCAAATGTTAAACTTGTGTAGAGCTACATTTCTTTAACCCTGAAGTTACTTTACAGCAACCTAATGTATGTAATTTCACAGTTCTGTTGACGTAACATTACTTACTAAGTTACCCATTGGTGTTTCAGGGTGGTGACATCACCAACGGTGATGGCACAGGAGGCAAGACCATCTATGGCAGCAAATTTGAGGATGAGAACTTTGATGTTCGACACACAGGCCCAGGAATTGTGTCAATGGCCAATTGTGGGCGCGACACCAACAACTCACAGTTCTTCATCACTCTAAAGAAAGCCGAACACCTGGACTTCAAACACGTGGCTTTCGGCTGGGTTCGGGATGGCATGGGTGTGGTTCAACAGATGGGAGAGCTGGGCACAAAGGGAGGATTGCCCAAGAAGAAGCTTGTCATCACAGACTGTGGACAGCTGTAGCTTTTGAAATGGTAATATCAAGATTTACAGCTTTGTTTAGGTTATAAAGTCGAGGTCAAAGACTTTGGATATTGATGTATTCCCTGTGCAGCGCATACCCTCCTGCTAAAACTGAATCTTATTGGGCATCTGAGAATAAACACTGATCTTGGGACTCCTGATCAAGACCATTTATCTTAGAAACATGGTTCCTGTAGCCTGGACTTAAATTATATTGTCATAAATGGGAACTGTGGTATGGGACTACATGGGAGGAGGGATTTGGAGCAAACTTAGTTTACTGTTGCTCTGTTGCACTTCATCTTTATCAGTCTGTCACAAAGTTATTTTGTATGTATAATTGTACATGGACTAGTTTTTTAATGTCTTTTATGTTTGTTTTTGTTTTGTTTTTGGGAGGGGCATCTTGCATGTGCTCAGTTTAAATGTGCTGATCCACTACCGAAGCTCCACCTGGGTATTTTTTCCCGTTTTGAAGAAGTCTTAAATTTAATTGAAAGGTGAAAAAGAGGTCGTGTCCCTGCCTTCACTCCAAATCCTGCCTTTGTGTCCTTTTGACTGTAGGGCTTTCCCAGTGATTTGTCTTTGTCTCAGTGGATTTCACATTGTGCAGATAATTTGCCTTTATACCTGCCCACCTAAACTGGACTCATCTCACTGTGGTGCCCTGTGGACTCTGGGTGGCCACATGAGATTATATCTGATTTGGATTTTACAAAGATGTTATACTATAATTTCAGATGATCAGAATTAAAATGAGATGGTGCTCATTGTACCAAATTATGATAAATGAGAAATAAAGTAGCTTTACAAGTAATGATTTTGATTTTTCTTCTAAATGATTCATGTTTGTTCTTTAGTTTGTCAGAATATTAAAGAAACATGTTCTTACAGAAGCTGTAAAGAAAAAACGGATGTGAATATGAGCACCATGGACACATTGACAGTGTCGCACAGAGCTCACACTTAGAAACACATTCACTCACTCACACACACACACACACACACACCCACCTACCTACCTTCAGGCATCACTTACATGTCTTTAGGCTGTGTGGCACAAAGGGACATGCAACCTCCACACTAACCCTTTTTGACCAGCAGGTTTAGACTTAGTCTTTTTGCTGTGAGATGATGGTGCTAATTTCTGCACTGCTGCCCTGCAGCATTTGTGTGGTTTGTTTGTTTTTTTTTTTTAAACATGTATAACAAGTATTTTTAAGAACCTGAATTTATAAGGCAGACTGGTAGGTTTTATAGATTTGCTGTTTTTTTTTCACCTTTGGTATATTGTCATCTTTATTAAAAAGATGTAGCTGTGGCTAGGAAGTAGAGTTGTCCATTAATCAAAGGCTTAGTGGTTTAATTCAACGTTTCTGGTGTCCACATGCTGAATTGTTCTTCGGTGATACGCCAAAGCCCAAAGTTGCTCCTGACGTCCCCATTGGTGTTTTTAGGCATAAAGTTAACAGGAATTTCCTACTTCACCATCAGAAGCGTTTAGCACTACGACCTTCATTTTGTAGATAATGTTTGCAGATCCCTTCAGGTTAGCACTGGTGCCTTATAACAAAAAGGGTCTGGGTTCACACTCGGGGCTGAGAATTTTCTTTTGCAGAAAAGATGGTGAATTTCAACCAAGACTGCAAAACAAAACCTTGGCTGAAACTTGTCAGGTATTTTGGAGGTTTACAAAGCTAAATGTAAACCTGCTAATAATGTCTGTTACTTCTTAAAGATGTCAGTCTGCAGCAGGTTCCTCATGCGATTTCCGCACGTCCGTAAAAAACCTACAATCCTCAAATCGTATTAAAACTTAGTCAGTCTTAATACGATTTGGATTTGTCTTAGTCTAAATTTTAATGATTATGCTTATGCTTTTGTTTCATTACATTGATGTTGACATTACAGCCAAGCTAATATTGCTTTTACATCTTGTTTGCATATTGTAGATCTTCCTCTCGTTGGGTCGTATTTTCTCACTGTAATGCAGTGTGCTTCTCCAAAGTTTGTTTTACATATTAGGTCCATGAAAGCAAATGTGCACAGCTTCATCAGCTGACCTGCAGGAAAAACACTCCTGGGTGAAGCTTGATAACATAACAAGCTCAAAATAAGCTGCACAATGTGCAAGAAAACGCCCTGGCCTCACATGGGAAGTCAGAAAAACATAAATATTCTGTTCTCTAGCAAACCGCTGCCATTAGACAGCTCTGGCCTGTATTAGTCTAATATTCAGATTACTGTCATATTAGGGTTCACATAAATGCAGCTTGTCTCTTTTTGAATGGGGGCTCTGTCCTTACTTCTTACTTTTCTGGTTTTCTAAAATTTATTAAGATATTCTGGAGGATAATAATGTACTGTGTTTCAGAGTGATGGAAGAATTAGGATTTGAGTGGTGATAGATTTAAAGAAATAACATTCTCACACAACTCTATCAGGCTCGCTCTAATGACAAAATGCATCACTAAAGTCTTTGAAGAAGCTTTTTTTTTTCTACACCTCCTCAGTGCATGGAACAAATCAAATCCATAGGTGGAGCTGCTGTAAATAAATTAACCAGATCATGATGTGATCCAAGGCTCCAGCAGATCCCCGTGACCCTGGTTAAGGAATAAGCAGGTATAGATAACGGATGGATGATGTGATTCACTAGTGCCAACCTTTAAGTCTGATGTAGTGCATTTGTATTTCTGATTGTGAGCTGATACATCTATTCTGACCCTTTTCATTTAAAAAGTTCATCTTAAAGGTTAAATCAGGTAAATCAAAAAAAATGGTGAACCTCTGATCTCTCCCTAATCAGGAGTCTGCCCTTTGACAGCTGATAGAAAACACCCGCTGACCTGCTGAGTGATTAGGGTGTGGTCAGACACTCAACATGCTTTAAATTTTAAACACACAGGGCAGCAGCAGCAGGTTTCTGCCCTGTGTGATTTATGGTAAATGCGGCCAAAGGCTGTCCACAGTTACCATCGTAGCACTACCAGCAGGGTGCACCATCAACACTGTCACCCAGAACATGTTCACACTTGGCCTGCAGCAGTTGAACAAACAGGGAAACTAACGGGAAACTGTGCAAGAGCTTTTTCACAGCAGACACTGACTTGTCAAAGGCAGGTGGTGCCTGATAACACCTTTGACAGGTGTAACCTTCCACAGGAAGTGGTGATGCACAGTCCAAAAAACAAAAGCTATCTTGAATTCCTTAAGTTCAATAAGACCAAGCCATGTTTTAATCTCAGATGTCTTGTAAATATAACTTAAAGGCAGATATATATGGTTTTGCATTTTGCAAATCACTCCAGATATTATTTTAACACATACTAGAGCAATTTATTTTCCAATACTATTTGCACTTTGCAATTCCAGGCAGCCACTAGTTTTTTGTTACTCAACTTACAGACTGGGAATTAGCTAAAAGTCTTGAACAATTTGTTTGCCTTATTTCAGTGCTGCAAGATACTTGATTACACAAGTTGCTTTTGACACAAACATGTTAAATGTTGCTTTCAGGCTCTCAAATATGAATAATCAAAGTCAACTGAGCATATTTGGTGCCATGGCTGGAAAATAAACAGGCATTTAAAGACTTCACTGAGAAACAGATGGGCATTTTTTCACTTTTGACATTTTATAGACAAGGATTAATCGAGAAAACCAAATCAGATGAATTAGTCATGTAAATAATCATTAACTGCAGCTGTAGCCTTTCCACCCAGTGATAATGTTAACTATAGAGTATTAGGAGCTCAGACAAATACTACTTCATGTGTGATGAATAGTATTTAAAAACTAAATTCCTCACGTGTCTTAACCAGCTGTCTGCTTCCTGTGTGATGAAACTAAAGTCACTTCTGGGGCTCACAGGACTTTACTGGAACTAAGCGGTCTCCATCTCTTCCTCCTCTTCGGTACATGGGTTGAGTCGGTATTCTGGCTTCAGTTCCCAGGTGCTTTTGTGAGCTCCCTTGCTGTTGTACGTCCCAATTTCCCTCATAATTTCTTTCAGATAAGTCTGCACCAAATAGAAAGGGACAGGTTTAAATTTGCCGTTTGACAACATTACATCATGATGTGTACAGTTCGCATATAACAGAAAACACCATTTGCATTTTGTGTACAAAGGTACACAGGCAAAAACAGTAATATTGAACTGAACATCCTGGGTCCTTGTTATCATCGATGCATAGTTCCTGCCACACACCAAGTCTGTTTTTCTTTCTCAGGTACATCCTTATAGTTTGAACTGACTGATACCACTGATACTAAGCAATAGTCAAACATGTAGTTTTGATTTCCTCATCTACCTCCTCCAGAAAGTGACTAATTTAAGGTGCGGCCTGTGAGTCTGCTGAAACCGTCTCAGGATTATGTTCATGGCAGAGAAACTACACACAGTTTCCCTCAGTACTCAGGGATCTCTGTCTGTTCCCTTTTGTACCTACCTGTCACTCAAGTTATTTCAGAAAATGTTTTCTTCTCAATTCTAGATGAATCTTCCTAATTTCCTAAATTGTACTGAATTATTCCAGTGGCACATGAGACTAAAATGACTTTACCCAGCATTGAGTAAAAAGACTGGTGTAGTTTGATTTTGTTTAAGCTGTGGCACTTCATGTCATAGTTATAATCCGATTGGATTTGATTAGGATTTTATTTCATTTCATTTCTGTTTGGACTCTGTTTAATTATATTTAGATTTCAGATGTAATTCCAAGTTTCCTAATTAAAATCTGATTTTGCACCACAGAGTCTTCAGGTGGGTTTGTCCTTTAATTAGAGAATTAAGCTCTACGCACCGAAACACAAAACATCAGACACCGCAGATCACAGGAGCACCAGAAACTTCCCACTATTTTAATATCTACCAAGACATATTACAATTTGATTCTACCGAGGCAGGAATAGAAAGTATTCCAAGTCTTCCCACTCTTCCAAGGAAATCCCAGAATTGTCTAACAAAGCAGATTTCTCTAGAGCCGAACTCTGAAGAGTTACAGCCGTTTCTATGGTGAGGAAAAGTAAGGAGCGGAGCAGGGGCCCTTACTATTTATCCTCACTAGCCGAAATGTGACTGTATCCTCCAGGCAGGTATCTGCTCAGCAGCCTGCTCTTTCTATTTGGCTGGGGGCACGCTAACATACACATGGGGTTCAAAACAATCAGCAGATTAAATGAGGAATATTAAAAAAGGAAAAAAATAGAAATATCTACACAGCGAGGGTGATGTTCAGTCGTTCACGTAACAGTTTAGTCTTACAGATACTCTAGAAAAAACTCCAACCACACACTACATGCAGGAAAAGGGCCAGGACACACACCGGCCAAGACTTTTCAAGGAAAAAGTCTCATTTTCTGGAGTTTTTTTTTTTATAGAAACCCTGACACTGACCTCCCAAGAGAGGTTTTTCCTCCTGCTGGAAAATCCATCAATCCCTCATATCTTTCACCATATTTGGCATTGTTTGTAAATGCTCCCATTTGGCCCAACATCAGTACATCTGTTTTTCACTAGCATAGTAAAAGATAATCAGATTTCCTGCCCCATTCCTGCACTCCATGGATGGAGTGGAAAAGTTTCTATTCTCTAACTAGCCTAGTTTACATCGAGCTGGTATATGTACAGTTCTGTTAAACTTTACTTAACAGTGCTGGTTTGTTTGGACTTTTTTTTTTTTTTATTAAACTAAGAGACTTGAGGTCCTTCATATATTTAGCAGACCCAAGCTATGAGCAGTGGTATTGAGGATTTAAAGAATATGTAAACCATCACTTTGCATTTCACTTCTCTCAACACCCTCTCTTGACAATTTGCAAATCTTCAATCCATCAAAAATAGAACCACAGTGGATCATGAAACAGATCATGAGTTTCTCCCACCGTCTGTACCAAGTTATTGTGCAACTCTTATCAATAAGCATTGTTTCCAAAAGGCTAGCTTCTGGCCTTAAAAGAAGAGTTTGCCATTTTGGGAAGTCATTCCATGGTTATGTTAGCAAAAACACAAAAACTGGGAAGACTGGGATACAGCTCATTGTCCAAAAGTACAAAATCTACCTGCTGGCACGGTTAAAATTCAATTATTTACATTTTATGTATTTGTTTAGTCTCTACAAAAACCAAAGTGTGAAAACAACAGTATGCTTTTCTGGTTATGTGCAGGACTTGGCTAACTGTTTTTGGATTTAATCCTAAAATAACCAGCTGCTGGCAAGAGCGTTGTGTTATCAATCTTTTCATCTAATTCTCAGCAAAAGAGCAAAGAGCACATTTACCAAAATAGAAAACTATTCTGTTAAGGTTTGGGATAGTTTGGGGCAAGTGCTCACTCCTCCTGACTTTCCTTTTTGCTGTCTGAATGGAAGTTTGAGATGTTACAGGATGTCTCACAGGCCAGTTACATATACCTTCAATTTGTCATTTCTTAGTGACTATGATTCTATTAACTCCTTTAACATGCATGGGCATTTTATTTTGGTAGTGAAAGCGCTGTTTGGTTTTATAAACCACCATAAATCCAATGCAAACCTCATTGCTGGTACTGATGCTGGAGTTATGGAAGACTGTCATTACGGGAGCAGCACACATTCAGTAGTGCCATTTGTGAGAGACCTTACTCTCCACAACCACTAGGTGTCTCTGTTGAGCTTATAGAGGCATGTCCCCTCTACCTCATGAATAACAGTGTGGTGTGTTTCAAGACTTTTCATAATGGGCATTTCGGTTACTTTAGTTCAGTTAATTCAAGTGTTAGCCAAGTGCTTTGGGAGATAAATGGTGGTGTGGAGTGTATTGCAGCGTTTGACTCCTACTCAGCCAATGGTTATGCAATCAGATGCAATCAGAGGGAGAGGAGGACCTCAAGGTCTCATCAGCACCTACACATCGCTGTTCTCTGCGAGCTGGAACGAATCCACTGTACTGTATTGATTCATACCATGTTTGTGTGTGTGTGTGTGTGTGTGTGTGTATGTTGGCCCTACTTTCAGCCACAACAGTGAACAGGCTCGAACGTCATGCTGTGGGCGATTTGTTCAAATTTAACAAAGCAAGGTGGATGGTGGGCAAGTGTATTGTTTATTTTGTCTTTTCACTTATACTGTTTTCTGTGTGTGTGTGTGTGTGTGTGTGTGTGTTTGTGCTGCTCACCACAGGTTGTTTGGTGATGTCCACCAGGTCTTTAATGTTGTAATACTGGTGCTTTTCAAAGGCTGAGAAAAGCATGTCCAAGACGACCTGCCGTTCAGCTCTCACCATCTTCCCCTCAGACTTCTTCTTCCTGTCATACTCCACCTTAGAATAAATATGCTTGTGTGTTTAGTCTGTGTCTAAAGTCCAGTTCTACAGTGAATGTGAAATTATGATCCCAGTGCATGAAATTATGTGATTAATACAATAATAAAGATTAACGCCAATAACGGATGACATGGACAACACTGAGGCTATGTTTGGATCACTTCGAGATCAGACCACCCTTTTTTCAGGCTGATCAATACTCAATACTGTGTCCAGTTAATTGTGGGACCTTTAAAAAAATTTTTAACTTAAATACTTAATTTTAACTTCAAATACCATGTCTTTGTGTCAAACCAGTCTCTCACACACACACACACACACACGCACCCACACCCACAGTGTTAGTCCTCACATTGAAATCATGGTTGGCCACAGGCTTGAAGACAGTAGTGACAGCTCTCTCCAGCTGCTGTGACAAACGCTGAGGCTTGGTGGATTCCTTAATCTGCAGCCTGTAAAACAAACACACACACAAACACACACACACACAATATTTGATTTTGCTTTCCATGATCTATACTGACAGATGTGCCTTTTGGCACAAAGCAACTGTCAACGGTCTGCATTCAGCCCTGTAAGTTAAACTAACCAAATAAGTAACAGCTGCTGTTCAGAGATATCTGCTTTCTATTTTCTATTTTTCTTGACTGGGCCGATCACTGAACATATTTATTTCCACTGATGGCTGAATAAAACGAAGATCATGGGCTCTGAAAAATGTTACGTAGAGAAAACAGCAGCTATCAGGTGTCCTGTCATAACTACCTTGAAATAATGTTACATCAGTTAATACTTAGTCATACTATTGAAGTCATTAGTAAAGCTGCATTCATGTTACATGCTGAAATGACCCAAATCTAATGAGCGTGTAATGTGAACGTAGTCTTCCTGACACATTATAGACGCTATCGCCCACATATTTTGTCCCTTTTCATTTATTTGTAGACGAATCATACCTCATTGTCAGTACAATATTAGCACAAAACTGATAACACTAATAATAATAAAATAAAAATTTCACTAATAAACACATATGATATAAATTATGTACATTAAAGCATGTAGAGGTTATGTTTTTCATATAATCAACTTTTTTAGAATAGAAAACTGTGGTGAAGTTTCTACCAGAACTGCTCTTGAATTGTGTCGACACACACACACACACACACACACACACACACACACACACACACACACACACACACACAGACAACATAATGTCTTGCATGTCCCGTAGCCTGCCATGATGGACGAACATTTGTCAGCTGCCATCCAGACGGGAGATTATAAAACTGGACTGAAAAGTGAAGACTGACTTTGTAAAGTCTGAAATTACAAGCTTTACACTCTGTAACATTTAAAGAGTAGGATCATCAGCACAGAAACCTGAAAAGAGACTTTTTGAGGGCAGATGGCAGAAAAGTCTCTGGGGACTCATTTTAGCAGGACGATCATCAAAAGAGCTTTTCTTTAATGACTAAAGTGTCTCAGCGATCTGATGGCTGAAATGGTCTTGCACACTAAAGCAAACAGTGTTGTGCATTTGCCTTGGGTTGTACTGTAACGGTGCATCTGCCACAGTGATGCTGTTGCTATAGCAATATCATCCACCAACTCTGGCTGGAATAACAGATTCCAATGAAGAGGAGACAGAAATCAGATAAAAAAAGCAGAGTGGACTCAAGTGTTTAGTGTACATACAGTAACAGTCACAATGCTGCCCCTGTCAACACACCACAACTCCTCTGCTGATGTTGGAATTTAATCAGAATACTTAATGATTTTGTGTTGTCCAGGGATGAAATTCAACAGCACAGTTGTAGAAAACAATGATGCCCTGGCTGTTTCATGCATTTCTGTGTTTGTTATTCCCAGAATTGTATGAATAATTCATCAGGGGTCTGCCTGCTCTGTGACTGTAGTGAAAATGCTGTGGAATATTACAGATTGCATGTTACTGTTGTGAAATGCATATCCAAAATATTAATACATAATACAGCAGGAAAGTGCTGATGTTTTATGTATGCTATTCATATTATTTTTATTAAAAATGTCCAAGTGTGGGTATTGTTTATTTTTTGTCTCTAACATCAATTTGTGGGATTTTAATTTAACATATCATTCATTGCTCTATCCCATTGTTCTAGCTGAGTGACGTAACTTCTAAAACTCACCTTACTTGACTGGATGCAATTGATGCAATTCATCAGCATGTTTTTTTGGCCCTCAAGTGCAGCATTCACCTGAACAATTTCACTCACTTTTTCAGCTTCATGTAGTTGTCACTGACGACTGGTCTGCATTCAGCCCTGTGCACCACCATTCCCTCCAGACGAATTTCATCTACAACAAAGACAGTGACTCAGCAGCTCAATCATGACTCAGATACACATGCACAGACACACTGTGTTTGTTGAAAAACAGTAAAACATTTTTTTTTAATTTTTTTTTTTTATTGTTCACATTTGGCTAATAGAAAACATATAAATAACCTGTACATATTTTTGTCACAACACAATGTTGTGTCTTTTGCACTCCTGTATAAACTCTTACATGATTTATTTTGTCCTGCAATCACAGAGAAATTTAATATTTTCACCGTTGGAGCAGGGGAAGCTGATCAAATGCCACCGTGTCAGGATGGTGGTGAAAGAATGAGGCATGCTGTGTGATGCGAGGAACATATATATATATATATATATATATATATATATATATATATATATATATATATATATATATATATATATAGATATATATATATATATATATATATATAGATATATAGATATATAGATATATATATATATATAGATATATAGATATATAGATATATATAGATATAGTTGTGTGCAAACGTTTAATACCACCCTAATGAAAACCCAGAATTTTGATCTTATAATCATTTTTAAAATTATTTTCATGTCTTTGAATGTATCTTATGAATAGATTTACTACATGCATATGACTATGACATTAAAAACATATAACCATTACTGATATCAGTGGATTATTTTCATGGGTAGTCAAACTTTTTCATATTACTGTGCGTGGTGTGTGTGTGTGTGTGTGTGTGTGTGTGCATGGATGTGATATTTGCTGATTTGCCGGACCTCTGTGGTATGTTTAAAGAATGCTCTGAAAAATGTTAAAAAATGGGTTTAGACAAAAATAAATAAATAAATGAAGCTGTAGCCTGTTTCTCTTGATAACCTTTGATTGTAGTCCACAAGGGGCAAATCAACTAAGCTGCTGTGTAAGTGTAAATGCTGTGTAAATGATATACTTTTCAAAATCAGATTAATAAAACAAAATACAGTGTAATCATAGAAGTCTGTTGATTCCCAGTGGGAGATATACAGCAGTATGCCAGTAATTATAACCCAGTATTGTAAGAGACATTACTATGGGTATTCTGTATAATAAATACGTTTGATGCTTCAAGTATGTTTTGAAAGTAATACTTTTGAACTTAACATTTTGAATACAGATCTTTACTTGTAATAGACTTATCAAATGCAGGCAAGACAGTGGTATTGTATCTCTCATGCAAACATTAAGTCATAATTATGACTAAGGTTTTTTTAAAAGTGCTAAAAGAGGTCACTTGGTGCTTAGTAATACAGTGCCTAAGAAATACAGTTCCCAAAAAGGCCTAGAAATATAGAAGTCTGTCATTCAATGTAGGAACCAAAATGAAGTAGTGCTACATTGCCAATGCTGAAGTGCAGTCTCATCACAGAATTGTGTTGAACATAAATCCTAATAAGACTGAAAAACGAGCATGCTTTCTAGTTGCTCTAGATTTTGAGCCAAAGTTTACTCTTGAGCTCAGCAGAGATGGGACAAAGTGCCAGGACGACAGCCATTTGTACAGCTTCCTGGCCATTTACCAAATTGAATGAATGGTCACTGGGGAAAAACCAGAGTGGCACTCTGCTTGAGGTCACACTCTCGGTACGGGAGGTGCATTATGGGACTGTGATCTCGTCATTCTCCACACTGAGCCCTGTTCATCCAGGTGTTGTGTCATATTGTTCCAAGGTGAAGAGAAAATAAAAAACATCCCCTAAAAACGATGTTTACCATATACCACTGAATAGACTAGAGCTGTTTTGGTCAGTCAACAAATGTGTTTGAGCCTTAAATTACACACTTTATGGGTCCAGCTTATTAAATGTGACAAACCACTGTTTCCTGACATCTTAAACATGATTTTGTATACTCAATTAAAAAGTTCTACATGAATCGATAGTGAAAATAATTCTGCTGCACTTTTAATTCACTTCTGCTTGAAAGCTTGTGACCTCTTTGAATTTATATTCAGGTGTGCACAGCTGGCAGAAGCAGCTTCAAAAATATCTGCAGCTGTAATGACTGTTATTGGTAAATGAAATGAATGTGTTTGAGTTTCTACCTTCAAATGTGCCAAAATGTATATAATTAGGAACTTTAGTCAGATGACATGCAGCAAACCATAAAAAAGGCCACACTATTACACCTATATTCACCCCAAATGATGGCATAAAATCTTGTCATTTGAATGGGAAGTTTAGGAAAAACAGGCTGCTATTTTTTTCCATTTTAAAATATTTTTTCAGTTCTATAAAACCTAATACTAATCTTAGGTATTCATGCAGAAAAATGCATAATACATTACATCAGCATATTTAAACCTTGACCAGTTATTTTCCAGCCATCCTTCTATGATCCATTCATAACTCAGACCTTGACATTTTCATCTATTCCTGACTCACCTTAATTGTGGTCTCTGGTTTGTTACATTTATTTTTCAAGTTGTTGTTTCATAAGGTGCTTTAGCCAATTATTCAGCTGTGCAGCCCACAACCTTTTTCCTAAACCATTTGGTGTCTCTTTTGGTCCTCTCAAATTATTAGTGAGCCTGTTTCATCTTTTTTCTTCTTTCTAAATTTTGAATCAACTGTATAGGAGATGGAGTCCAGTTGGTGAGCGTTGGAGTTATATTGGCAACAGCTCTGTCTATTGTGCATTGTTGTATGACTTGGCATTGTTTGAATCTGGACACAGAAAAGGTCTGAGAAGCTGCTACATTTCACACCTATCAGTTTACAAAATGAGAACGAGACAAATGTGGCAAACGAGAGGCAGACAAGTGTATAGAAATCTGTGGAGATTAAACAGGTGACGATTGACAGGCACAACTCACCTGTGGAGGAGGGAGAGAGGTTGCCAAAGTTATTTTTTTCTTACAGAAGAGTTCAGTATCCCTCAGGTGTGAAAGCCAGAGTTAGTAAATTCTCCTGCAAAACATGCAAATTCTCCATGTTTCTTTCACTCACGTCTTTTTCTTTTGTTGATGTCTCAAACTTAAAACATAAGGGAGAAATGCAAAGAAGAGATTTATTTAGCAGAAATTGAATGTAGTGTTTATAAATATGTTGTCACTAGTGAGGAATCACCAGAAAATACTGTTGCATTTTTTAAATCTTAGAATGAGCCTTTTAAATCTACATAGGGGCAGGTCTCCATTCATGGAGGCAGCCATGTTGCACCAACATGTTTCTACAGTAGCCCAAAATGGACAAACCACACAGGGTTATGTTTTGGTTTAAAAGTGATGGCCACTGTACTCTCCCTCATGCCTGAAAACAGGGGTAGGTGTGTCTGTGTGTGTGTAACGTTATCTACAATGTAGATAATAATAGAAACAAATAAAAGCCATTGAATGAGATAGTGTGCCCAAAACATTTGACTGGTACTGTATACCAGACCTTAATTATCAGTAGATTAAATTAATTGTTTGTATTTTTGCGAGATTTGGAGAAAAAGGTTTAACATCCATGGTCACCACAGTACCAGTCACGTCATGTGACCACACATTTACACTTTTTTTTTTTTTTTAATGCTCATCGCTGCCTTTTGAACAAGTGGATAAAATTCTGTGCAATTATTGGCAGATAAGTGCCAGAGTACCTGCCAATACATCTAAAAACACACCCACAGACAAGAAACATGCACATGACTACTGAATATCCTCCCCTGGCATCCCTGTTCTGGCCAAACAGGACGAAGCCCATTAAGAAACAACCACTGCTTCCCTCCTGTCATTCAAGTCTTCCTGTTTTCTCTCTCTAGGATCCAGAGGGATAGTGTATGTAGGAGAGGAAATGCCTTTCTAAACATGGAAAGAGAAGCATACTGTAGATAGAAGAACTGCACGGGATGTGGACTGAACAAAGCAAAGGTTATCTCAAGGGTTCTGTGTGTGGGAGGAACACTTTAGATGAATTGTAGACTCAAGCATGATGTCGTCACTATAAAACTCTTAAGTGCTAGATCAGTGTTGTGGTCCACACCTTCAGTAGATATTGAATAGATATCCTAATCCTCCTACACACCTGTTATATAGGCTGCATACACACTGTGCACCTTTAACCCTTTTTGTTTGTTTTCTGTCTTGTTTCCTTGGCACAACAATGAACACTATGCATGCATTAAAATAACAGCTCTAGTAATGACTTTTCATTGTTTCAGGCCCAAGCTGATTTTCTTTTTAAAAACAGTGCAGATTCTAACCTGAAGTGTCAAGTGGCAATTGCTAGTTCTGATGTTCCCTATCAGTCATCACAGTAAAAATGATTTTCTACTCATGCTTTTAAAAAAAAAAAAAAAAAAAACTTCCAGAGCAGTTACACAGAGCTGTGGATTCCCTTTTGGGAACAGGGCAGATAAATAACAGCCTATATGTACTTCACTCTTGCTTTAGCTATATTCACTCTTCTCCCACATTGTTGTGTAAGACACACACACACATGCACACACTTGCTCTCTGCCTGCTGATCATGTCATACTCTAAATTATTGACACCTGAATTTAGCACAAACAGAAAAAAACATAATACTATTTGCTTACTATAGATAATATTGAAAAAAAATGCTTGAGAGCAATTGCAGCAATTATGACTTAAATATGCCACTGGGCCAGTTACACTGTCTGCATTTCTGCTGCTGTTAGGAGATCTACAAGAAAGCTCCATTCAGTATTGCTCCAACTGATGTGGTATTTGATTTTTGGACCCTGAAACTATAATCTAAAGCTGTAAGTTGAAAAACAAATAAAACTATAAAGTCTGTCAATTGGCTAATCAATCGTTGCAGCTGCAGTTGAGACACATTTTTAGAAACTTAACGTCTTAAAGCAATCCAGTTTTCAGCGGCCACACTGTTTTGTTTTCTCGTTTCAGTAACTTAAGATGGTTCATTTCCATTTTCATTTGGAGCTGTGCCATTTGTTTCTCTCACTTATTTACTTACAACTGGAAACAGTAGCATATAACTTAAGCATATAAGTTAGTTATGGAGTTCCACAAGGCTCCGTACTAGGACCGATTCTGTTCACACTGTACATGCTTCCTTTAGGATATGTCATTAGGAAGCACTCTATTAATTACCACTGCTATGCAGATGACACTCAGTTATATCTATCTATTAAACCTGTTAACACAAACCAGTTAACCAGACTTCAAGCCTGTCTAACTGACATAAAGGCCTGGATGACCAGTAACTTTTTACTTTTAAACTCGGAGAAAACAGAAGTCATTATATTTGGGCCAAAAAATCTCAGAAATAACTTTTCTCAAATTAGAGCTACTCTAGATGGCATAACCCTGGCCTCTAGCACTACTGTAAAAAACCTTGGAGTTATTTTTGACCAGGACATGTCCTTTAACTCACACACAAAACAAATCTCTAGAACTGCATTCTTTCACCTGCGCAACATTTCCAAGATTAGGAACATCCTGTCTCAAAATGATGCAGAAAAACTAGTCCATGCATTTGTTACCTCAAGGCTAGATTACTGTAACTCATTACTATCTGGATGTCCCAATATCTCCATAAAAAGCCTCCAATTAATCCAGAATGCCGCAGCCAGAGTCCTGACAGGAACTAGCAAGAGAGATCATATTTCTCCTATATTGGCTTCTCTTCATTGGCTCCCTGTAAAACATAGAATAGAATTTAAAATCCTTCTTCTCACATACAAATCCCTTCATAATCAAGCTCCTTCATACCTTAAAGACCTCATAGTACCATATTATCCCAATAGACCACTTCGCTCTCAGAGTGCAGGTCTACTTGTGGTTCCCAGAGTTTCCAAAAGCAGAATGGGAGGCAGAGCCTTTAGTTATCAAGCTCCTCTCCTATGGAACCAGCTCCCAGTCTGGGTTCAGGAGACAGACACTCTCTATACTTTTAAGGCTAGACTTAAAACCTTCCTCTTTGACAAAGCATATAGTTAGGGCTGGCTTCAGGCAACCCTGAACCATCCCTTAGTTATGCTGCTATAGGCCTAGACTGCCCGAGGACCATCGGTGCACTGAGCTCCCCTACCCTAACCCCCCCCCCCTTTCCCTTCCCCTCCCCTCCCCTCTCTTCTCTCCTCCCACCTCATGTATATTCCACCATTGAATGTCACTAACCTTGTGCTCTCTCTCTCCCCTAGTTTGTGCTCTCTCCCTCTCTCTCTCCCCCTCTCTCTCTGTACCTTCTGCAGGTGTCCCTGGTCCTGGAGCTGTATATCGCTGATGTGCAGTTACTGGTCCCACCAACCTGCAGTGTCTATTTGTTGTTTATTGTTGCTGTTCTTTTCTCTCTGCTCTATCCACTCACCCCAACCGGTCGAGGCAGATGGCCGCCCAAACTGAGCCCGGTTCTGCTGGAGGTTTTTTTTTCTTCCGTTAAAGGGAGTTTTTTCCTCTCCACTGTCGCCAAGTGCTTGCTCATAAGGGAATTGTTGGGTTTTTAGTTTTAGTTTTTGTAAAGTGCCTTGAGATGATTTGTATTGTGATTTGGCGCTATACAAATAAAATTGAATTGAATTGAATTGAATTAACTAGGGCTGTCATTCAATTAAAATATTTAATTGCGATTAATCGCATGAGTTGTCATGAGTTAACTCGTGATTAATCGCAACTTAATCACACATTTCTATCTGTTCTAAATGTACCTTAAATTAATATTTTTCAAGTTTTACCATAAGTATGTTTTTTTAAAGAACTTGTTCATGTTCATTAAACACATGGAAAAAAAAAACAGAAAAAACAAGTTCCCATTATTTCTCTTTGCACTGAGCCAGCTGCTCAAACAGACAAGCCAACTGAATTCACATCGACAATAAACGCAGACAACTTTTGTCTCGTTGACGCATTCATTTTGACAGCCCTTCACATAACTGAAGAGGCCACACAAATTCTGCTTTTCTGTCCTGTACGTTTATTGCATTATATTTGTACACTATTGTGAAATGCTTTTATAAACTATAGTAGTTTTGCTGTTTAGAAAATCAGTAAAATTAACTGCATTGCTGTCAATATTTGAGAATTATACTCATTCTCCTTCCAATAACAGGTGATCAGGACTATATATTAATTGGTGGTTTAAAACAGGAAATTCTGAAAACCAACATGAGTATGTAGATCTTCAAAAGGTAAGATCTTCAACTCTTTTTAAGAGAAATGAAAACTGGCCGAGTGAAGCTGCTAGAGAGACAGATGCGAGGGTGAGAAGGTCACTCGTCCACCCCCTCACTCTCATCTCTTACCTCCATCTGCTCTGAGGCCCTTTCCTCCAAGCTCCAACCCTCCTAATGTTAAACAACAAACAGCTTGCCACCCACCAGGTCTCAAGCCATCATCACTGTCTTTGGATGAATTGTCCCTCCTCACCTGGGTTTCAAGGCACAAGCACAAAGGGCTTAAATTAAAACAATAAATACAAATACACTAAAACCCTTATCAGCAAGCAATTGGGATGACTAACTGCGGCTCCCTGGTAGTACCTTTCTTTTCTCTTTTCAAGGTTTACATAGCCTTAAGCTGCATTCAGTGTCTACAAAAGGATTTTTTTCTTCTGACAAGACTATTTGACCCATTGCATAAGCTGCTTCTGTTACTCTGCTTCAGGCTATTCATTGCTTCTCTGAAACACCACCTTCCTGCCTCTGATCTTGATTGAGATCTGACTGAGGCCTGGTGACCTCATGGTTACAGTGTCGATGTTTAAGGTGGCTTTTGCACTCAACAACAATTTGTAAATCCTTTGGGATGAAATGGGACTATAGTCAAGAAAAGATCTGTACACACATTATTTTCCACCTTGAGTACACTCTGATATAGAATAGTGTACAGTAATGAACAAAATGCATAAACAACTGGGTTAGCTTCACCTGCACCTTCATTCTGTTGCACACTGCCAAGAAATTGCTAAAACCGTACATCAGTAATGTCAAACCCAGATTGAATATCTTAAAAGATTTTTGGCTGCTATCAAGAAAGTCAAGAGAAACAGCTGCAGGCTAATGCTCCAACAAAGGAAAACCACGTTTGTGCATGTACGCACAGTTTCAGAATTACTCCACATGATGAAACAACACCTGTATGCATGCAAGGTTAGAGAAATCTAATTAACAGACTAAATTATGCTGTTGTACATAAGCTGACACCTTTTAGTCTTTTCTTTCTTCTTTCATATACCCACTAGTATTAATTCCTCATGGGAACTTTACATTGATGGGCATTCATTTCCCGAAGACTCACCCTAACTTGAACCATAACCACCTAACCTGTAAACCACGTCATCACCACACAATTAATTCATATTCACGGTGGGGAGCAGATGAAGTCCCCATGACGTGAGTAAAATCAGGTGCACACAGGGTTGTGATATTGTCTATACATCATGACAACAAGGAAGCCAAAGGGGGGGGGGGAGTCATTGAGTGAGTCTCAAAATATAATTTTCCATTAGAGCTCATCTCTACCGAGCCCAGAGGGTGCTTCATTAAGGAAATTTAATGACTTCATTCATTAACTTTGAAGTGATTTTCCGACGTCTAACTGTATTGAGCCCACTCGTTTTGATTTTGCCATGTATCAGCACCATTCATATGCAACAAACAGGCTTCAAAGTAAAGTGAAAACTGGCGAACAACTTAATTACTAGTAGATTTTACCAGTCTGCATCCTTTTCACATCCTTAAAAACTCATTTGCTGTTTGAAGTATATTTTAATACAACATTTATGTAAATGATTCATCTTTCTAAGGTTAGGCTAAAACAGTGTTACAGCCAATATAATACTTATGATAAAACTCTTGATCTTCTTCATGTTCGGGCTTGTGCCATCAAAGTGTTATCTTTTTATCCAATTATGTTTCAAATAATATTTCTGTATTTTTTATGTTATATTTGAGGCAACTTCATTAGTGATTCATAGGTATTTATGTTGTTTGTTGGTAGTATGAAAACATCTTTAGTCAAATTCACAAAGTATGACATGAAAATACAGTATGTGTCTTCATCCATCCATCATCTATACCCGCCCATTCCTCTTTAGAGTCACAGGGATCTGCTGGAGCCTATGTGGACTCATTCTGTACTTATTAAAAGAATATCAGTAAGAAACCCACAGGAAATAAAATATGAGTTTGTAATTTTCTGTCAGAGGGGGCAAATGTCAACAGCTCTATTATATAACAATTTCTTTTAAATTGCAGATATGCAATTTAACTTTAGTCCAAAGAATTAAAGCAATTATATAAAATGTATTGGTTTAAATTCGGCTGTTCATTCTTTACCTACCTTGGACAGGTGATTGTTTTCAAGTCTTTTACCTGACACAGTGACTTTTGAGGTTAGATTAACATTGCTCCTGACTGACAGACACACACTATATACACTAGATATACCCAAAGGAATAAAGCATAAGACTGACAGCTCTGAGCTCATACAAGACCCTATTTTAAGTGGTTGCCATGCCAGCTTCACAGCAGTCAGTGACTCCATGTTTCACCACAAGCTCTTAGAGCAGCTCTATGAATAATTCACCACCTTTAACAGGGAAGGAGAGTCCTTGCTTGCAGCATTTTAGGAAATTTAATTCAAATGTCCTAGCCGTTAGCTTGGTAAAGGGACACAACAGCTGTGACGAACAGATTCTCACTGGCTTTGAAGATAACCCATTGTCCTTGATGAGCCAGTTTTAATGCACAGGAGGCAGAAAGCAGGTCAAACCTCCCACAATCCTTTCTGCTGCATCTTGCCCTCGTTTGCAATTCCAATTGAGTGTTGTTGATCATGATATCACCAGTCACTTATGATTAGAAAATCAAATGCAGAGACCCAGAGCGCTGTCACTGGGATCTTCTCCCAGATAAACAGACAAAGAAAAGCAGTTTCACTAGTAGTGAATATTTTGAACTTAAATGAAAGACAAGGAGCATATTTCTGACTAATTGCAATTTAACCATAAAAGTTATTTATTAAAATTAATTAAGCGCTAAAAAATTCTAGCTACATGTTAACAAATCATACATGTGACAGCACCATCATTTCCAAACCTGCAGTGAATATGAATGATGTCTGGAGAAGTGGCCTCAAGTGTGAACTAAAACTGCTGATAAATCATACAAATTGACTGATATTGCCTCCTTGGTATACAAACAAATAGTTAAACTATATTCACTTAAATATTGCTGAAGCAGAATTGTCGGGGTCACTATCAAGTATAAACAATTATGCGTGTGTATTCACGTGTAAGAAATAAGTTAATACAAAGGAATTAATACAAAGGTTTAACTGGAGCTTGCTTTCTGCAATTTTGTACTTCGCGAATAAAATGCTAAGAAACACCAGGCAAAATCTGGCAGAATAAAGCTGGCAACATACAACATAAAAAACATGAAGGTCTGCAGGAAAACACTGATGGGAAGATATGAGCCTTTAAAATTCATAATAGGTGAAAAAAAACCCCAAAACATTAATGCACCATGTGGTAGTGTACTAAGTACACACTGATTTTTATCTACACTCTCTCTAAGGACCAAACACTCACACTCCAAAAGTACAGATCTGCTATTGGCTACTTCAAATCTAACAAAAATGACAGATTATGCTTCATGTTATTCTGTATAATTAGCCATTCAGTCACCAACTTTAAAGAATAATCATTCTTTTATTTTGCAGTCAAATACTGTCCGTTTACGTAATCCCAGATTGACTTGTTGAGATCAGGGCTCTGTGGAGGCCATACCGTCTGCTGCCAGGTTCCTGATTCTTCTCGTTTCTGAAGATAGTCCTGTAAGACTCTGCCGGATTGTTTAGGCTCATCACACTACAGAATGAATCTTGAAACCTTTACACGGTAATGTACGTAAGTTACACCCCCCGGTGTATTCCTTATATTTGATCTGATGTAGGATTGTTACACACCTACAGTTGCGCTGGGGGAGAAACAGTTACATGAAATACAGACACACGGTGCTCTGTACCACATTTCAAATCTATTGCAGTTTCCTGAGAGAGCTGCAGGCCCAAGCACTGGCCAATTCAAAAACTGTTTATCACCAGACGAGCATTGATCCATTTCTGCAACAGGCCCCTAAAGACAGCTCAATCAATGCACATGCAATATTGGTTAAGACAGAGGACTGCTTCCTGTCTTGCAAAAACAATATTTACATAAATTCACTCCCTGTTGCCTTCATTTACATAAGTAAGACAAACAGCCTACCTCTGTCTATCATAACCAGAGACGAACCACAAAGAGCATGCCATTTCAACTGACTCCTTTTCAGACATATTCCAGTTTACATGAAGTGCTGTGTTGTAAACAGATGGATTTGGCTGCAAAAGGAGTTTCATGTTCAGACTCGCACAAGCTGAGACAGTTTCACGCCACAAAAATTATGGATGCAACCGCACCCCCACCCCCCCTCTCCATCTGGTGACAGGAGGGTGTATGTGTGTGTGCTAATTGCTGGGGCTCAGCTCTGTGCCTTTTTTATCTGAGATAATTAGGGAAAGAGAGCAAGAAACAGGTCCTGGAGTCCGTACTCTGGTGTTTGCTCACATATTCCTTCTCTCTCCTCCCTGAATGTGACGCTCTGCCCACCCACTCCTAAAGAGAGAGAGAGAGAGCGCGAGAGAGAGGGGATGGACACTGAGCAGTGCAGAGAGTCAGTCTGTTTTCTGCTCCCAGTTCACTGTAGTGCCTCTGCCAGACAGCGCTCACCCATCCACCACCACACACTCTCCAACACATTCACTCTCACTATACGACAGCTGACAACACCTTTTCGTTTTCTCAGCAGCACCATAGACTCACCCAGATCCAAAAGAGAGAAAGAAACGACTCGATTTGTACTGCACACGTTCACAGACGAACCAGCTCTGAGGAGGCTGGGTGGAGGCTGGAGAGGGCAACTGGAGAATGGAATGGAACCTCAGAAGGATGGAAAGTGAACTGAGGCATATCAACCCGGACCTGCTGCAGCCCAGCAAGAGCTTCAAGAAGCCTTCTTCAGGCACCATAACACTCAACGTAGGGGGTTTCCTGTACACCGCCCACCGGACCACCCTTGCCAAGCACCAAGGGTCTCTTCTAGAAGAGTTGGCCAACGGTAAGAAGCCAGTTCAGCATACCGACTCCATGGGCAATCCGTTCATCGATAGAGATGGTCCAGTTTTTCGCCATGTGCTCAACTATCTGCGAACCGGTGAGCTCCAGCTACCTGACGATTTCCGGGAGGCGGGGCTCCTGCGACGGGAGGCCGATTTTTACCGTTTGAGTGAACTGGTGGAGGCTGTCGTTGAGTGGGAAAGTCAGAGAGCAGCGCAGAGAGAACCCGCCTTTTTGGAGGTGACGGATAGCCATGAGAGGTCACAGGGCCTCAAGGTGTACTGCAGTGACCCTGCTTTCATCGAAAAGGTCAAAGGGCGGCTGGTCCAGATCTCCAAGAGCCGTCTGGATGGGTTTCCAGAAGAATTTGTGGTGTCGTCCAATGTGATCCAGTTCCGGCACTTCATCAAGTCGGAGCCCGGGTCACGGCTTGTTCTGAAGGAGGACAGCACATTCTTGTGCACGCTTGACTGTCTTAAACTAGAGACAGTGATGTTAGCTTTAAGATCAGGCTTTAAGCTGGTCACTAGCCTCGACAGCAGCAAAGGCTCTGTGGTGGCAGCTGAGGCCTTGCATTTTGTCAAGTAGAATCAAGGGAAACAGGATGAAGTGAAGAAGAGATGGCAGATGAAGAAAAGAGTAGTGCCTGATACCATATCCACCCTGCTAAAATAAAGGTATTGGCTTGAAGATCTTGTAACATGTAATGTGGAGGAGGAGAACAGGTGGGTTAGACTGTCTTACAGGACAGTGTTTACATATTTACTGCGCAATATTGGCTAAAAACAGTTTTGGGTGATCATTATCAGCAGAATGGCATGTTGGCATTAACCATTGTACTGCCTTGCAAGCTAGTATTTATAAAATTCAGAGTGGTCCAAATCAAATTTGCATATATGATATCTAAATTGAATGGCATTTGATATCTCACAAAAATAACACTTTTTAATGTGAAAGCAAAGGCCAACAGAGAATCCTTTCACAGAGAAGACAAAGGGACCAAACAGAAACACCGACAGCTTTATCAGTGGACCTGTCTTTGCAAAGAAACTGCTTCTGCTACTTTGTCAAAACCAGCCGTGATGTGCACTGCTGTGCCACTCAGCTTTTACTACAGTCTGTGTGTGTGTTGCTATACACTGTGTGTGCTGTGTTTAGTTGGTTTAATAGCTTGTGTTTAGTTGATTAGCCTCTCTGGAGCCTGAAGGGGAAACAAGAGTGCATTAAGGTAGTTCTGGATGGACTAAAACTTCACATCTGAATCAGACTGAAGCAGCACACTGTTTTTCAGATCATGTCAACAAGAGGATAAGAAATGTGATTAATGTAAGGGCTTTGAATCTAGCATGATGCATGTGCACTAAATAAACTGTGTGTTTCTTAGTGCTGTGAGCCTCTGTGAGCTAGTGTCACAACAATGCCTACTACTTTTCAATGTGAATATTTTACAAATAAAAGTGACACTGAAACTATTGGGTCAAAGTGTTTTGAAGTGTATCTGGCAAAGTCTGTGTACAGTTTAATGTCACTGCTTGATGTGGCAGCCTGTGAAATCTTCCCTTGAATACATTATGTGTCTAGAAGTTGTTTTGCATAAATTATAACATCAGACAGCCAGGGTGAAAAGTGTACTAAAGTCAGGACCATTTTGCTTGTGTCCAGTTGCATAAATAGGTATACTAATAACCATTTAATCCTGGCCCACCTGAATATAATGACTGCACAGTGTGTAATAACCACTGAACCAGAACACTGTGAAACAGTTAATTGGGAAGAGACACACACTCAGAATCAGAATATTACTAATGTTAAATTTCTCCAAGTGTTTCATGTCTAGAGCTGTCTAGAAGGTGTATGGAAATTTAAGGATTACAAGGGGGAAAATGAAAAATGGATTTCTGCTGCTGAACAGCACTGAAACAAAACTCACTCTGTTAAAAGTAAACATGAAAGTTTTTTATTACAGGTTCTCACAAGGAACATCCCAACCAGATCGTGGTTAGATTGATATCCAAAAAAATATCAGGTCAACAACTGGGTTTGCTTGGTTAGGGAAGATTTTCCACCTCTCATTGTAGAAGATATTTGAGTTCTGATTAAGTGACAAAATGACATTAACACCTTCAGGAACAAACTGTATGGTGACAAGCGAAATTCGCTCCTAATTTTGTCAGTCTTAGCGTCAACCTAGTGTGTCTTACATGGAAAATGTGTCATAGTATAGACTTACATGTATGGACCTAATTAGGTGAGTCGGTCATGACACTGTCACAAAAAAAAAAAAAATCTCAATCATGCATCAATGTCACACATCATCAGTTAACAGTTTAATTGAAACAAGGCGTCTGTCTGCTCTCACCTTTACACCACCTATTGCAGTAAGTTGCACCAGCTCGCTGCCACCAGAGCGAAACAACTCTACCTGCAGAAACCTTTAGGGAACCCTTTCAAACCCTCCCAGATCTAGTGAAGTTATCTGGCATTTTAAAAGTGGGCTAGTCTGGGACATAAATCCTGCTCTTTTTCCTCAAGGAAGAGCTCTTTTTATCTCTATGCAAGGTACTCAGATGTGTGTCATCATCATCAGTACTTTTTTCCCCAGCAATACGCAGTGTAATTATTGTAATTTCAATAACATAGTTGCCAAGTGAACAACTAGTGACCTTATACTTTTGTGTCATAATTAGTCTTCTGTGTTAGGTGACGCAGAATTGCCCTGAGTTCATGATCACCTGAGTGAACCAGTTCAACAGAAAGAGTAAATGTGAACAAAGCTGGTTTTTCTGGGTACTGTGTGGTGTAGCATGAGATAAATTAACATTGATACTGCCAAATACTTTGAGTAAAAACAAGCAAAAAGTACATAAGACTAGATGTAACAATTATTTTTTTAATTAAAACTTTATCCATATTGATTACAGTGACAAATTCAGTATGTCAAACTGTCTGAAAAAACCCCAAAGAAAAAAAACTCACCTGAAATAAAATTCTAAGCAGACAATAACAGAAAGGTACTACAATAATTTATTCAAGCACTTCCACAGCAGTGGAGGATTTAAGAGGGGCAAATTAAATAAGGGATCAAAGCGACAGTCTATAGTATGAGTAAAGTCCCAGTAATGCTGGATCTCATACTTTTCAATATGCAAGTCAGTTGCACATTTTGATAGACTTACCATGTGCCATAAATACTAATATCTTTTGGAGACCATGCCCGTTTCAAAACACGTTTCCACGTTTCTCATCATCACGGTTGTTTTCTCAGACTTTGGAATATCTCTTCTAGAGCTATGGGAGATATTATACAATTGTTTTCACAGACTGTTCATGGCAACTAAGCTGAACATCTTGTAAAACTGGCAACGTCCTCCTTTTAAATAAGCAATGCATAATTAAATAACTAAATAAATTAAATCCCTTGGTATCTGGATGAGAAAAATGTACAATAGTGACTGAGTAAAATTTTCCTTTTATAAGCTAACTGGACCAGTGCAAATGAAATAATAATGTTGTATAGCAACAGGTTGATTAAGCTGGGTCACTAAAGTGTGTAGTGGCTGTGTTTAAGGACAAAAGAGCTGTTTTTGGCAGTGGATGATATTCTTGGTGCCAAAGCAAATGCAAAACAAGTCAGCCTGGTTCATGTCCAAACAATGTGAGGCACAGATGCGTCAAGATCCATTTATGGAAACTTGTGGGAGTGGAAATGTTTAAATTAATTAATTTGAAACATTGAAAAGCATCTCCTCCGCAGTGCATTCATGCTAGAATGGAAAATCCTCCGTAAAACAATTTCATTTGCCTCTTGCTGCCTCTTGGAACTTCAGCTATGCAGACATGCTGCTACCATACCTGTACAGTAACGAGCATACCTGTGGACAACAACAATGGCTTTCTATTGAGCAGCATATCTCACTTCACCTCTTAAGTGTGCTCCCCCTCCGTGGCGACTGAAACCATCTGTTCTAGCAGGCAATGTCGTCAAATTGCCAGCCCAGTCGCCACCACCCCCGTCATGACTCATACACCCACAACAACCTCTGACATCAGACAAATCTCATGCACAGCCCACTCCTCACAAACACAGACAATAAACATACAGCGCACACTTTACAACATGTGCGACAAAATGCAAACACCTTCAAGAGGAGATGAACTGTGCTGTTCAAAGGTCAACAAGACCAAGAGGCCTTTTCATTTACTAATCAGCTCCATTTATTTAAATGATGGTGACTGATTTAACTTATTATTCACAGGGTCAAAGTGATCAATACCTCAACAAAAGCAGGCAAAGGGTGTTGAGGGGGGCAGGAGATGCAGGTGGAGAAAGGTGGCAAGTGAGAAAAGCTCAAACCCTACTATCAACAGTCTCATCTCAGTCTCTTCACCTGTTGCCAGGCAAACTCCTACATCATACACTTGCAAGCTGCTCGCTCTCTCCAACACCCCACCTTTTTGTGACGCCTTAGTTGTGTGGTGCCACTTGGCCAGAAAATGACTAAGATATCTCAGGTCTTTATCTTTCAACTCCAGAAAAGGAGGCAATGGCAAAGGAGGAGGACAAAGACAGAGTGATGAAGAGGGAGGAGGAGGGTTGATGAGACCACAAAAGAGGCAGGAGCAACCATTACTCAGTGACAAAAAAAAACAAAACAAAAAAAAAAAAAACATATGAGAATGATGCTGAGAGGCATGTGACACAATGAAACAGCAAGTAATGAGAATCATCTTTATGCAATGATATATTTAGGTATTTTTATACTGAATCTCTCGAACAGCTGATACTTGCAATTTTGGCTTATTCAGAACGAACAAGGACAAGACCTGTATTTTCCCCACAGCAGTAAAAAGCAGAAAGAAAAACTGTTTTCATTCTAGATTTTTTGTCCTGTGCAGTGTAGAGGATTCTGACTCTTGAGGCTAATGTGGTCAGAAATCTGAAGCATTTTGATGAGAGCAGATGATGTCCATACTATCAGCTGCAATCTTTCCTGAGACCTTAAGAAATCCCCCAAAAGTGTGAGTTGATTTTTGGTTGTGTGATTATGGTAATTATATTATTTGTTTTTTTCTTAAACTACAACAATCAACTATTCTGAGGCTTTTTTATTAAGCATGCTGAGGTATCATAGCTGGACATTCACTTGTAGGAAGAGTACCAGCAGCACTAAATCATCTACATCTATAGAGAATAGACAATGCTCAGATAAAGACCTCTGCAAATTAACAATTCTAAGTCTTCTGAGATCTCTTTTGTTGAAAGACATGGTTCATATCGGCTCACATTGCTTGTAAATGGCAAGCTCAAAATGTGTGATCAGCTCTAACCCACACCTCCAGTCTTGTTTCATTGATTTGACTTTAGGTTTGCTAACATCTGACTCTAAGTAGTGTTTGTTGATCTCATTAGTATCGATAAGATTTTAAATTGACTGTTTTTATCTTAGATTAAGCTCTGCCTGTATTATAGACATTTATACATGCATGCAGGTAATTTGTCAGTATAACTAAGCATTATCAGTATAATGAGACTCCAAATCAAACAGTACAGGTAAAAAATAATGTGCTGTACACTAATATTTTGGGTTTTTGCAGCTGCACTGGAGTGCGAGTGCCCAATAGTATCTGCTCTTGGAAGCTAAGCAGGGCCGTCCCTGGAAAGTACTTGAATGGGAGACCAACTTGAAAGACCAGGGGTCGCTGTTCTCAGACACTGAGGTTGCTTCAGGAAGGGCATCCGGCGTAAAACTTGTGCCAAATCCACAATGCGGATAAATCGATCTGCTGTGGCGACCACGAATGGGAGTAAGCCGAAAGGGAAAGAAGAAGGCACTAATATTTTGGGTGTTTTGTGTGATCACTGTGTCACACTTAGAAATTCTGTATGCTCCATTTTAAACCATGTCTATCAAATTTAAATAACGACTGAAATCTGCTGCGAATCTCCCACAAAGCACAACCTACAAGGTAGCATAAATTATTTTTTTCTTTTTTCAAAATTTCACTACTCAGTTTGGGAGTGCTAGTGCATATCTTCAGGAGCTGAATATGAGAACAACATATTTATCTCAGGTCTGATTTAGACAAAGCAACTCTCCACTGAAAGCCAGACAAATGGTGGGTGAGCAGCTTTTAAGGCTAAAGGAGGCAAGTTTTGTTACTGCTGAGTAAAAGCCTCCCACACAATACAAAATTATTTTCTTGGTCAGACAGTCTTAAAAGTACTACAGACATAGTATATACTATTGACGTGTGAAGAAACCTTCCATCATTTTAGATGTGGACAACACTGACAAGCTATTATTACATTTTTAATAAAGAGCCAATATCACCTTGTGTTTGTAGCCAGCTCATGCACTGATCTGTGGGCAGTGACCAACTCTAAACTACTTCTAAAGGCCCCCTGGTACAGGTCAGCTGGGCTTCTGCTTGTTAAACACAGAAATGGGCTGTTAAACAAAATCGAATCCCTCAGTCTCTATGCAGCAGTGATGGCAGGAAACCAACACACAGAACTAGCTCTGTGACAGTGCAAAAAAAAGACTGATTGGCAAAATGGGAGATAATATCCCAGTGTTGCCTGGGGAAATTATACATAAAGAAAGGCCGACAAAATATGAGAAAAAGTCAAAAATCACAGCATTTCACTATGGTCATGGTGGTATAGCTGCTTTTACTACAATTAGCCTCGTTCAGGACTCAGAGGAAACAGAAACGAGACAAAAATAACAGTAACAGTAAATAGAGAAAAGACTTCAGTGAAAATTTGCAACTTGCAATTTACAGTCTTCACAGTTTGGAAACATGACATTGCTATTTACATATCAGACTTGGACATAGAGTGGCAAGTGTCATGAAAGAGACAAACACCTCAACAGTTTCCATCTGCCACTTGATAGAAAACATGACATAAAAAGGTTGCATCCATTGCATTTTCTAACTGTGCGTTACCCACAACCTTTTCAGTCTTTTAACAACCTACTGACAAAAGCTCACATTGCATCTACAGGCAGCAGAGCATCACGTTTTACCCTCTATCATTATTCTGCGTGTCACGTGTCTCTTGTGTGGGAGCACAGCATGGGTTGGACAAACCTTTATTTCAAGGAGCAAAACAGAAATGAGAACAGAGATGACATTTCTCTGGCTAAACAATTGCTGGCTCACGCTTCTCTTTTTCACCTTGGGCAACAACAAACAAGCATCTTTGGCTTTGAATCTTATTCAGCCCCACACCTCACTGTGTCCTTAGAGAAAAGTTACTGTTGAGTGCACACACAAATCTTTGATCCACAAATTGATTAAAAAGAACTTTAGGTTTCTACAGGCTTATATGGGTTTGTGACCACAGGACAAGCAGGACAGCCCCCTGCCTACCTTCTGTAAATAGAAAATCATACTTTCTGGGTACCGCAGAAGCTGACAACCATCTCCTGCATTTTAGAAATTTCAAGCGACAGGTGACACTGCTTTCCTTGCAGAGAAAAGATGAATAACAAGCCTTGCATCCTCAGCTACTATCGAGGTATTCTCGAACAACACATTTTACATGTAACTGCTCCAGGGGAGATTTAAGGTACCAGTACGTAAAATATTTGTTTTACTGGGCACTGTGTGTAATCCATTGTGTGTTTTTTGACAGCAAGCATGAATGTGCAAGGCTATTTGCTGCTGATGATAGTTCAACTTTTTCAACTTACTACCACATCTCAATGTGTTGCCATGGCGATTACAAAAACTACAAATTCAGATCCACTAAATAAACTGATGCATTTTAGATAGTAAAACTTGCTTTATTAATCACATCAATCTGCTCCATTTACACTATAAGACAGTGTATAAGGCTGTATAAGGCTGTGTAATGAGATAACAGGTATTTAGCCGTGACCAGTATAGCAAATGTGAATAGGGTTGATGTCCAGTGTGACAGTATTTCTCTGTGCTGCTACTTCTTCAAAACTGCTTGTTGCACCTCTGAGGTTTGTGCCCAGTGCATTACTCTAAAATGAACCAGTGTTTTACAATGTTCACAATGTACATTGTGTGAGCAATAGATAAATACATCCTTCAAAGTTGATGAAATGAAGTATTCTCAATTTGCTGTGTAAAACTATAAATGAGAGGAATGAGATTGTTGGGAAAGAGCAGAGCTCAAATGAATTTCCATAAATAAATAAATAAACAAATAAAGGCTGGAAACCAAATGTCAGAATGGCATGAAATTCAGTTTTAACAATATAGTCACTCATATTCACATACTGTGTATGGTATTGTCTCTGTAATTCATGCTCGTACTGTGAGAGCAGAGAGCAGTGCAACAAGACTGAGCTGACAGCTTCAACCAGCTCTGACAGGAAGTATGCCCAAGAGGTTAGAGCTTTCCAACAGTATGAAGCCTCCCACTGGATTAATTTAGAAAACAGCCTTAATGCTCCAAAACAAAACACCAAGGGTGAATCCCAGTTCCACTAATCCCTGTTTCCCTCACATGCGTCCTTTCCTTAGAGGTCCTTAAGATGCAAGTGAAAGAAGGAAGGGCAGAAGAGCTGGGGAAACATATTTTAAGAGATGTGAGAAATCCATTCCACCGATCCCTAATGTGCAGTGTCCACACATCATGAACTGATTTCCAAATAAAGGGACGCATCAATCTGGAACGGACTCTTAGGAAGGATGCATTCGGGTATACTAGAATTGAGACTGACCCCAGGGCAGCTTGAGGCCAGTCCAACCACACAGCTGTTAGTGCACAGCTTCCAGTACATTGAGAATGACTGCTGAAAGTTGAATGTCAACCATTCAAACTGCAGGCCTACTGAATCCATGTGAATGAGCTCAGATATAGTTCTGAAAGTGTGTGTTGTTAGTGTCGTCTGACCACAAAGTCATACTTTTCAAGAGGTATCCACTGAAGAGACTTTCCTCTTTAAACCCTCAGCAATTCATGAGCCACACTTTTGGAATGAACCTACAAAGCAAAGCCAGCCACACTCCTCCAATAAAAACACCTACGACAGTCTGCCCAGGATCCAACCAACAGCCTGAATCGTTCCGCTGGTTCAGTGCATCATGCTGCTACACAACAGGGATTTCAAACAACAACACAGCTGAAAAACAGCAGTTTATCCTTTCACACAAACATTAATGAATTTCTTTTATTTCGCCTGTTTTTAGACATTTGAATTGGAGCCCAAATCTCTGCTTTACTCAGTGATTAAAAAAAGCCTGGTGCTGATGAATAGCTCCTTCCTGATTACAATAACAGCTGAGCCAGTCACAGTGTTAGTCAATGGGACTAAACTTGGTGACTTTATGAAGCTATAACACGCCAAACGGACAGGGACACACCTTTCATTTCCAGTAGTGTTGCAAAGAGGGCGGAGCTACTGCTCTTTTTTCAGATTTTCTCCATGATCCTCCACATGAGAACACAAGAGCCATCCATTTGTATTGTTTCAGTTTAAAACGCTACAATGCTCACAAGCCTTTGCCCGATTGTGTTGAAGAAGACACTACTCTGAGGCACAAATCAGTTTTAATTAATTTCATATCAGTCACTGCATTTGGGGAAAAAAGGTGCGATCATTTAGAATTCTGCAAATGGACCCAAAATCTGAAAGTGAACTGATTTCAATCTAAATCTAATTTGTCTAATCATTGAAAGGCCCGGAAACCCTGATTAATCAATTTATTGAGCAATTTAGTCAAACATACTAGAACCATATTTACTGGTGGTTTCAAGTGAGTGTGGCTCTGCTGAGAATAAATATCAATTCATTCTGCAAAAAATAGTTTTAGCAGAAAGACTAAATTTGACTGCTGCCAGTCAAATTTTGTCAAACCACACACAATCCTAAATAACAGCTAAGATGTTTTCAAATCTTGAACTTCATTACAGATTCATATATTCAAAAGATATTTAAAGCTATAGAAAATACTCGCATTGCTGATCATTAGCTGAGCACGCAAAACAATTTTAAGATCAGAAATTGGAGATTAGAATTACAGCATCAAACTATTTGTTTTGGTTAAACTGGTCTCAAATGTAAAAAGGAAAAAAAAGTGTTAAAGTCTATGCTATGTCACTGACCCAGTATATGCAGCCATAGGATGTCTTAATAGATCAGAATACAACACAGCAAAAGTAGATAACAAAAGTATAGAATTGAAGTGGACATTCAAAGTTGCATTACTTCATAAACTCCTGCAGTACAGATTTCAAAGGGCTCAAAGTTTTAATGGACAACTTCCCAGAGGCAGATGAAGGAAAGCCATGCTGTAGGAGAAGTAGATTACATCTGGCTTTCTCTTCTCCTCTGTACGCTTCTGTGGCAACTAAGCCTGTTGCTTAGCAACCCCTTAATCAATACCTGGTCCTTGCCAGAGCAAAGCAGAACAACGAGAGGGGAAATAATGGAGGAACATTTAGCTAGCAGACTTACAATATAAAAGCCATGTCAGGAACCATTCGTCTACATATCAATCACTGATGGTCACCATTAGCAACCTCTCTCTATTGTTAGCTCACTGAATACTTGGATAAAAGAGGTGTGGGAACGCATTATACAGTATGAAATGTTTGGATTATTATATTGGACACTGCGTGGCTCCCTGAATTACATATCTCTGCACAAATGAAATGGCATGGCTGATTTCGTTATTGAAGAACTAGGAATAAATATTTGTGCCCTGTATATAACATACAAATATACACTACGCAATAATTTATATTACTGACAGTTTTTTATATTGGGTAATATGGAAACGCAGTGTGAACTTGGTGTGTTAAAAAAATATGATAAACGTTTAACCTAATGAAACATTTTCTTGTGAATTATTCTTTTAGTTGGCATGCTAGCATTAATGTAAGAATACACGTTAACATTACGCTGTTAAAAGGGGATTAAACTAATTTAGATTTTTAGTTTGCTCATCCTGTTATTTTGTGGTTATTATACCTCAGGTTAGCCGAGAAGGTACAACAAAATCAAGTAACTAAAATAATGATACACTTCTGGATGTCATAATTTACCCCAAAGTCACAAACAGTAGTGCCGATATTGACCAGATTTCTCATATTTAAATCGAATATTTCAACACATAGACCTGTTCTGTCCAGGATGTCAAGGACTGGTAAAATTTTAGGTGTGAGGCTACCAGTGTCAGTGTAAATCAAATCAATTTAAGTGTGTACATGTAAGCACAGAGAGAGGTTGGGAAACTGTTGCTGCTCTGTGTGTGTGTTTGTTTAAGTGTGTGGGTCTGTAAAAAAAATGAGTGGGAGATGAGTGTCACACAGAACACCTTCTTGTGGGCGAGTGGGGGTGCAGCTGAGCGTCTGTCAGGTAAATCGAGACTACACACCACCACATCTCCAAGGACATTATCCTACTTGTTGTTTCCAGTGCACTTTTATAGTCAAGCCAGCCATCTGGTGCTCTGACACCTTTAAGAAAACCAAGAGGCTTTTACGCCTCTTTGATGCCAATTTTCCACATTCACAAACAATATAACAACAACATAATACTCATGATCTTCTGACACTAAATTACAAGGATTTAGTAATTTTATTTGAGTCTACACGTATTTTTACTGTTTCATAAACCATTCATACTGATAAAACAGGACTGAACAGTTTGAGGTGTTCATGTTTTTGTTGGTAATAAAAGACTGAAAAAGAAAAAAATCAAATGTGGGTGGTATTAATGCACATACAAGTGTGGGTGCATCTAAAGTACATGAGGGCGGTGACAGAATCAACCTTGTGGCTGTCGGCTGCAACCTGATGTAGGGAAAGTGATATTTCCAGAGATGATGAGAATGAAAAACTTGTCATGGCAGTAACATACAGAAATTCAGATTTCTTAACAGTTGAGCTGCAATCACATATTACGAAACAGACTAAACATAAGAAACATTTTTCATACACACAAATACATGTATAATGTATTTTATACTAATACTCTATGGGGCCTCACTCATGGCACTGTTAAGCAGCTAATGATATTTTCCTCACAAAATGATAAATACTACAAAAAAAATATTCACGGGCACATTGCCTTTGTACTGGGTAAATAAGCAACTTTTCAAGTTTCAATATCAGGCTTAAAAGTTGAAATGTACATTTAAAATCTAAAAAAAATATATATATTTCGCCAGTCCTACATATGCTATGACAGTTGTTAATGCTGTTGTGCTTGAAGTCTTGTTATAAAATCTACTACTTTAATGTACTTTTCTTTTTTTCCTACACAGTTGTAGAAAGAATAATAAACAAAAAATAAAAAATAAATATAAATAACTAAAAATGCTTGAGGATAAAAATTTGATGTGCACACAAATGGGTAAGGATTTTTTTTGCCCTTATTTGCACTACTTCCATAGTTTAGACATTATTTCAGAATTAGTTTTTTTTTTTTCAGTTTAGTAAATACAGTATATATGTTATACTGACAAAAAAGTGCTCCAATGTATTTTCTACGTGAATTACAGTGTTCCTACTGATGCCGACAGAAATAATCTAGCTGATATGCTCCGCCTGTACCTTGTTTTCCTGTCGGCTCAGCTGCTTGATGAGAGAGTCATTTAAATGATTTCCTGTTTCTCCTGGCCATTTCTCATAATTTAAATTAATGTACTTGTTGAATCATGACAAGCTCCTTTTGTTCCTAATTAAGAACAACTCTATGCTCATATCAGGAATTCATTCATTCCCTTTGTGATCCCTTTCAACAGTTGGGATAAACACCCTGGAAAAAACCCTATCATCTATCTATGAGATAGACAAAAAGCCATGTGAAATGGACTCCATGTGCACTGAAGATCTGAACCAGTCATAAATGTCACTGTCCACTTAAAAAAAAATAAAAATAAAACAACAGCTAACTCAACATGGAAATGAATTTAAACATGATTACCCTGAGGAAAAGCAACTAAATCTATAGATGCTAGTCTGGCTCCAGCAACCCATTTCTGTCAACCGCAGCAGTCAAATCAATACTTGGGGAAAGAAAGCAGCTCATTATCCTGAGAAAAAATGTCTATTGTCAGAACAATCCACATGCACCTTTGACCAAAAGCACAGGAGTTGCCATGACTGTGCCACTATTTTTTAATTCTGGTGCCCAAATCACAGGACATCAAACATTGCTTCAAACAGTAAACATATTTGATTTAATCATTGCTGACTATGTAAAAAATGTGCAACATTAAATTTAGTTTTCCTGACATACTATCCAACATCCACAACATGCACTAACCTATGACTCCATTTACTCTGAATGTTACTGCAGCTTCCTCCTTAAACAGTACAAAATTACATTTAAAAAAAAAAAGAAACTTTATTTTTATATTTTAAACACCTTGGCTGCTGCTATTTATTTACATCTTCAAAAAATTAAAGTTCTCCCTGAATTATGGGAATTTTAGCAACTGATTTTATTTTACCTCAATTACTTTTTTCATTGTATTTTTAATTTTCTGTCATTTCCCATTTTAATTGTCTTAAAATAATTCAATCTACTTCATTATTTATTTTCTGATAAAAAACAATTATGCTATAAATGTAGCACTCTAGTTTACTGTAAATCTCGCCTCACGCATTTTTAGACAACGAACCAAACAACTGCAGCTACAGTATTTTTAAGCTCTGCTTCTTATGCAAATCCCTGTAAATTCATGTGGCTCAGAAAGCAGTATGACACATCATGCCTGGCAGCAAAGTCCTCCATAAATTAAAAGCCACTGCTTATTCTCATGAATTTTACAGTGCAATCAATGTAGAATATATCAGCAGCAGCTTTTCCCTACATTAGGATAACTTAAAAAAAAAAAAAACTAAAAGAACTAAGATCAAAAAGTCTTCAGTGTTGTTCAGTATGTCACTACCCTGAGTAAGCATTATTTGAGTTGCAGACTGACCTGTGTTGCTCTGGCTGAAAACAGCCATGGTCTGTCCACCCACTGTGTGCATAGTGATAGGATGATCCCTTGGGACCTGCAGTGATCCATCCTTCTCCTTCTCTCCTATTGCACCCAGGGCAGTAAGTTCCTCATTCAGGCTGAAACATACCTGGCAAACACAAGTGAGTCAAGACACTGCTGAAAAGCCAGATTCACCACCTACTCTTAGGCCAAATATGAGGAACTCTACAAGAAAGCTGCTTCAGTGCAGCAGCAGCAAACAGATACTGTATGGGAAAAAACAACAAAAAGATAACTATGACAAGTCAGGGCACATGTTCCAAATGTCTTTTTAAATGTGCAATGACACTCTGTATAAACAGTGAAAACCATTAGCAAATAAGTAGTTAAGAGTTCTGCCTGCTGGATTTAAGACAGGGAAGTTTACAACCTAACAGATAAGTGGAAAGGGCTTAAAAGATGATATTCTCACAGTTAGAAGTGAATGTGTCACAAAAGCACAGGTCTATTATATGAACTTGTCTCACCTCTGTTTTGCCTTGTTTTCTGTCAGATGTGTATGGGGGGGAAATAAAAAGAAGAACCAAATACTCAAATCAGAGAAGCTGAATATGTCATATAGCAGTTTTGACAATCAATTTTCTGTCAACATACTAATAGATTGACTGATCAATCACTGCAGCTCTAATGATCATCCAGGGAGAATAATAAAAGATATTAAAGGCTTCTTAAAGAACATTTCAAGAAGTAGTACATACTTCCCAATAGTAATCTTTCCAACTTCTCCTTTTTCTGTGGCCTTGTCCCATTGCTGAGATAAATACTTGGGAACCTGGTGAGAAATAAGAAGTTACTTATTATTAGATGACCAGTGTGATTATACAGGTACAAATTAATCTGAACAAGAGGTTTGTAATTCATTTAATAATTCAATCTCCATTCAGAATGAAACTTAAATAACTCAAATGAAGGGAACTGTTTGCTAACTTAGCTTCAGCTCTCGATGCAGACATATATTCTGTTGAAATATATCATGTAAGGCGTATAGGTGTATAACCACTTGGAAAAGTTTTACTGAACTGAATTCTTATGATGCTGATGCAGGCGCTACATCGGTCAGCGCATAAATCAACAGCTTTAACCCCTGCTAACGCAAAATGAGGATATATTTTCATGTAAACAAACCTTTACAAGCCACACGCCTTTACTTTGTTTGACCCCAGTTAGATTAACTTCCGCCTTATTTGACATTGTTCAGCCTAAACGTTACCAAAACACCGAAAGGCTGTACAGGTAAGATAAACAACTAGAAAGACGGCAGGTGTTTTAGCGCCTCAATTTAGCCAGGTGTAACCAATTAACAACAACAACAAAATAAAACTTCCCGTTACATCTTTCAAAATAAAACCCCCCGAGCAGCAAGTAACATATTTGCGCAGGGACACAGATTACAGACTGCGTGTCGAGCAGCTGTTTTTCACAGCAAGAGAAAGAGAGCTATTTCATTTTGTTCTTCCACCATTTGCATCTGCTCCAGCTCCCCCGCGACCCTCAGGATAACAGATAATAGACGATGCATGGATTATCTGCTGCAGAGACAAATGACGCAATGTACAGATGTATATGTAAAGTTATCAAAAAAAAAACAAAACATTTGGATGGCCTGTGTAAATGCATCTCACACGTGTTTATTTAAGCAACGAAACTTCCAGAGATTTATCTTTGTTGTCAATTCTTAAAAGATCTAATATAGTACCCTTCGTGGGCTAATTTGCAACAACAACCTGATTATAAGTGGACATGAACAGAGTGTTATTCTAGCAGAGAAATTCAGCACGCTGTGCAGAGACGGGAAGAAACAAACGTTAAAAGAGGCTCAAGTGGCTCATTCATGCCCCTTTGCAATTAATCTGGTCATGATGAGCACAGTAGCTAATTATATGGTCTTGTGTACTCTCCAACTGTTTCTGGCCTCTAAGAAAATATCTTCAACATAAATGGATTTAAATCGGCTGCAGTCTGAGGTCGTACTGGAACAACAGCTCAACACAGCTTCAGCCTCGCAAAGTTCAGACCCCATAAGTCGCCACCCACATCTCAGAGTTCCTCTGCAGAGCAAGAAAAACATTTTAATTCAATCTGAGTATTAAGGCCTGTGGTGCATGGTAATGAACAGGGTCCATATTGTAGGTGGCTTTCTGGATTAACTGTAGCCTGCAGATTTCTGTCTAACTATCATCTTAAAAGCTGAAACTGTCTATCATCTCATTCTGTGAGGGCATACAATTAATTATTGAATCTAATTGTTGGGATTTTACTTTGAAATTTTCTGCATAACTGTTTAGAAATGTAATAAGAGGTTGGAATTACAGATAAATGTTCTGTTGAAATATGAATTCACACTAAAAATGAGATCACAACTACGATTTTTATGATTGTCAAACATCTTTTAAAAATAAAATGGTCAGTAGATTTTATAATCACATTTCATTTGCTCTTTAATACTCTTGCACATTGTCATTTACTTGAAAAGTGTGTGCTATTTTAATAAGGATTCATTTAAACTGTATCTCTATAATTTTTAACAGCAGCATCTCCTGGTGGATCAATAGAAAACCTACACTTTATTGATAATGTCTGCGCTCCATTTGGTTGTGCTATGCTGATGATGACCTCTAGCTAGTTACTGCGACTACTTCATGCTTTGTAGTTTCTGTTTTTTAATGACAAATCTATATTTTAAGTGCCTCTATCTCCACAAGATGGTGGCATTTCTTCATTCAGTTTATAGCAGCAATAAAATAAACATCGGACAAACTCGTGTCTTTATGGCCACTGGCCAATTGTGATGTTTAATTCAGTGATATCTGAGTTTCATGTTGCCAAAATGATCTGGGTCACACGTGCACCGGCAGTGGAAACTAGGACTTGATCTGAGGGCTAGCTATATTTTAATCACAAATAGAAATACAACCACTGACCATTAATGTATGGTCCTGACTGATTTTTAACGTTAAAGTGTATAAATCCTCAAACATTTCACCAAGGATATTTTCATATTATTCCTTTTCATTGATTACTAAAGATTATGCAGTTTTTGCAAACTTGCACCTTCATTAATACTATTTTTATTCTGTTAAATGTGCCTATAACATTTTCTTCCTTTCTTCTTACAGAGAGATTTCCAGAATGACATTCATATACTGTTCGAAAAAAATTTACTGCTGTTATGGGTCATATCAAAAGACAAGCCAGTTCAGTACTGCTCTAATTATTTCACTAAATAAATTATGCATACAGAGCTTGATACCAGAGTAAATCAAGATTAAATTTCAAGGTCATTAACATGAATCTCTGAAAAATGAGCACAACTGCACTGTACTAATAATTCTATTATTAGCCTACATAAGCGGTAAATATTTCTGTAAGATAAAGACATCAGGACTGAATGTAAAGAAAGTCCATATTTCAGTAGATGACATGAGAACGAAGTAAACTCGATAAAGTATTGATGCGTATCTAGACTGATGACATTATTGTATAATTGTGCAGTGAGCTCACAGTTAGTCTAATCTCAGCAGATAAGATCCATCCATCCATTATCTATACCAGCCTATTCCTATTTAGGGTCACAGGGATCAGCTGGAGCCTATCCCAGCTCTCTTTGGGTGAAAGGCAGGGGTACACCCTGGACAGGTCACCAGTCCATCACAGGGCCACATAGAGACAAACAACCTCACACACTCACACTCACTCCTATGGGCAATTTAGAGTCACCAATCAACCTGACATACATGTTTTTGGACTGTGGGAGGAAACCAGAGTACCTGGAGAAAACCCACACAAGCACAGGGAGAACATGCAAACTCCACACAGAAAGGCCGGGTTACAAACCCATGACCTTCTTGCTGTGAGGCAACAGTGCTAACCATTCAGCCACCAAGATGTTTTTGTCTAAACAGAGATAATCTCTGGAGAAACCTGGATAAGTGTTCTTATTTTTGAGGACCACACAGTTGTAAAAATGTGGTATATAAAGTAGAGAAGACAGAAAAATGTTCATATCCTGAATATAGCTTTTTTAATTCTTTGTTGGACAGGATCCAGAGTATATACTGCTGATTTGTATGTATTGCCACCTTGTGGATAACTATTATAAATAGACATGATATGAATGAATGAATGAATGAATGAATGAGTGAGTGTATTAATGAATAAAAAATTATAATAGAAATAATCTCTGTCACACTTTTTGTCACATTTTTTTAAAGTGTGTATACTGGTTTGTAAATTAATGTATTTTCTTGTATTGGCTGCTCCAGCCTCAGTGGATTTTATCCCCTATGGAAAGTGTTTTATTACTATAATTTCACAGCAACGTCTTCATTAATGAGGTATCATCCATCCATCAATCCATCCATCATCTATCCTCCTCAATTCCTGTTACCCAGGGTCATGGATGGGCTGGAGCCAGGAACTGGACAAAAGGCAGGATACACCCTGAACAGATCACCAGTCTATCACAGGGCTGACAAACACATTCACAGCTTCAGGCAATTTAGAGTCACAAATCCACCTAACCCCAAACTGCATGTCTTTGGACTTTGGCAGGAAGCCGGAGTACCCAGTGAAAACCCATGCACGTACAGGAAGAACATGCAAACTCCACACACTAATACCCCAGCGTCAGGCCTGAACCTTCTTGCTGTGAGCCAACAGTGCTAACCACTGCACTGCTGTTTACCCTGATGAAATGCATATGAAAACAAAACATATTGCAGGACACCTTAATTTCAGTCTTAGACAAAGGGTACCATTCAGTTTTAAATTACATAGCATTGAATAAGAATAATGAGAATAAGAAAACCTTTATTTGTCCCGCAATGGGGAAATTTCATTGTTGCAACAGTAAGTACAGTACACAGCAGAGAGCCAGAAGTAGCAAGATGTGAGATAAATAAGAAATTAAAAATATTTAAAAAGTACTCAGTGGAATAAAACTATGAAGCTACAAAAACTATAAGTATATACAATGAAACTCTATGGAAACTCTATGTATTTGTAATGAGATATATGACTAAAATCTACCAGATTGCCATGATATGTATGAACGCCCAGAAGATTATTCCTGGTTGAGACACACTGAACTTTGGTCAAGTCACACCATCATGTTAAATTCCTATATTACTATATAATTCCTATGTAGGCATTTTCCCCATAAATTTTCACCCATTTATATAGATCACTCAGCCCCTGACCATCCCTTTAGTGCAACGCTCAAGCCAAAGTGTTAATTGTAGACATCTCATGAAGATTCCAATGAAATCTCCTGAATCATTTTAATTTTTACTGACCTCTAGCCCTTCATTTTACCAATTGCTTAGCAATGTGACCTAAATCAAACTAGTCATATTTCTTTAACACAGTTCCTTCAGAGAAAACTGAGTCCTCTCTGTCAGACTCCAAAGTGTCCCAGCTGCTGGTTATCAGCATCATAGGAATGTGTTGAAATGTATCTGTGTGTGTATGTGTGTTGTCGTCAGACAAATGTACCCTTATTACCCAACAATGAAACTCTGTGAAATTGCAGAAATCGTCTATCAGCTGTCTGCTGGTTGACAGATTTAATAATCCTTTTTCAACAGGAATAAAATGAACTTGGCACTGACATGGAGGGTTTTGGTTTTCCTCCCAAGGTCATCTCTCCTTTGAGGAAAGCATTTTTGCCAACAGTCTATGTATATTTCAAAGCAAGGCTAGGGTAATAAATTTACTTAAATACCAGCACAGATTTATGCTGAGCCATGTCTACTGACAAACTTGAATTTTCAGATGCTTAAAAATCTCTGCAACATTATCATATTATTTTGATACTTTGATCAAGCAGATGTCTGATTAAAATAAAAATTTCTCTAGAACCTGATGTGCTTTGGCATTTTTGTAATATAAAACATGATTCCCATTATCATAATTTCACAGTGCAATGAAGGGCCGTTGCCATGGCAGCTCCATGTTGGCAGATACAGCCTTTAAAACAGGAAGACAAAAGGAAAGGAACATTTTCTAACAAAGATAAAAGGATTTATTTAAGGTTTTCTGTTGGAATGTAATTATTTCTATGTACAAGTAAATGCATTTCATCCATTATCCAACACCCACTGGCCTAATCTTTAATTTAATTCAGTGACAGTTTGATTTCCATGCACAAGAAATGATTTGCCAGTAAAGACGAAGGTAACATTAAATTTCATCATCTTACTTCTAATTCACAATCAGTTTTTTTTGTCTCAACACATCTTTGACTATAATTTCCACAACTGTGACGTCTATTGAATAGCTAATTTTACAGGATTTTTTCTGTATTAGCTGCATTTAAAAAATGATCATGTTGTATTAAGCAGATCAAGACAACACGGTTGAAACCTTTTCCCACCAACAGAGTGGCCTTCATCAAAACACAGTCTATACCCATGCAATTAGGCTCTTATTCAGAATAATCCTGTCATAAAAGATTTGTCACACCACATAATGTTTTTAGTCGCCCAATTACACCAATACTAATATATCTTCATTTCAACTCTAGACTTTGCTTGCTGATATCTCTATTCAGCCTGTATGATCATTTATATAGATGAATATATTGAATAGCAACTACACCATTCATACTCAGGAGCTGAATAGTTACTGTTAAGGAGTAGGTGTATTTAAAAAGTCAGCCACAGATTGTATGTACGCCGTTATAAAGCTGAACACTCCACAGTACTGCTGCATTGACTCCTGCTTACACAATATTAGGTAGGTGGTCATAATGTTACGGCTGATTGGTGTGTATGGTTTGTGAGACGTTTCAGTATGCATCAAATACACTGATTCACCTGGTGGGGGTGCTATAGTCAAAGGTCTGTTTCAGTATAGCATAACTTTAAGTAGAAAAGGTAGTTTATTGTTGGGAACACTCTGACACTTATACTGTTATTATTTGATAAATGTGTTATAACACACATGAACAAGAAGCCTCTCTGGTTCTTGTTCATAACATATAATTTCAAGAACTGCAGTTGTGATAATTGGCCACAAATCCTTAAGAGAAACAATTTTATATGCAAAGTTTAAATAATATCAGATTTTAGACTCCACAGATTTTCACTTCATGTGCCTCCAAATGCAAAACCAATAATAGCAACTCATTATATTAGGTGAACTAATATAATGACTAAGTCTGTGGCAGCCTAGATTCTCTCCTTCATTATTAAATACAGTATTTCCACCAGCTGCTCTCAAATTTCCTTTCCCTCATGAGTCTTGCCTGCAGATAAAGTTACTTTTGTTTAATTCATTGTGTTGACTGTATGTTAGTCTGTCAATGAAATAATGAATAAAAGGCAATTTTGGCTTGTTAACATAGAAAATTTAAATCCAAATTTAATTTAATCCAGACCTTATTAATGAGGACTTCACATGCAGATGCAGGATGCATAATGCTTTTGGTGTGCACCAGAGCAATACATGTTACCCAGGTATGAGTGTGGAACTGAAAAAATGTAAAATGTTTTCTAACTCAGGGGTCACCAATCCTGGTCCTCAAGGCCTACTGTCCTGCTTGTTTTCCAGATATCCCTGCCCTCCACACAGCTGATTACCTGGATCCGGTGTGTTCAGCCAATCAGAAACTGGAAGGGCAGAGATGGTTGGAAAACCAGCAGAACAGTGGGCCTTGAGGACCTGGATTGGTGACCCCTGTTCTAACTGCACACCCTGTACTGTTCAGCACCTCTGCATCTTGTGTTTTCATTTTTAGGATTTTCTTAGTTTTCTCTCTTTATTAAAGTTGAGTACAGCAATGCAAAGTTAGTATGCTTGGGAAGAATAACTAATGAATGAATGTGATGGGCCTGATTATTTAAACATGTAAGATCAGCACACAGTGATTTTGTGCTGGATTGTCTAGTAAAAATAAGGCCTGCATCCATTCTGGCCTCCATTCAGAGCATGGTAGACTGAGTGGACATAAGCCTCAGACAGAGACAGAGACACTCTACCCTGCATCGCTGCGCATGGCCTGATGGGCTTCACAGTCAAAGCCTTTGTTATTTTAAGAATTTTAGGTTGGTTTCACTACCATTATTATTACTCTGCTTTAACAAATATGTATGTTCCAGCTCAAACCCTATCCGTCAGCAGTCAGTGACTAATAATTGGTTGCAGTTAGCCTAAACAAGGTGATTCTCTCAGGTGGAAGATATCAGTTGAAATCACACTATAATAGAAATATATAAGGTTCCTAGAAAGTTCTCAGAAATCATTTCAGTCAATTAGTATCTATGTTTACATGGAACCACCGATTCCATTCTCCCTTGTATTCATCTGAGTTGTAATAGGTCTGTTTATCTTTCTGTATGTTTGTTTTGGCCATGCTTGTAAGTACAGAACTACTGCTGACTATCAACAATTTCTGTAAATGTGACAATACTTTATCACTAATCTAAATTCACATCTGATAAAGTCATAATAACAAAACAAGCCCTTTCTGCTAAACTACAATAAAATTATTTTTTAAAAACATAAAGCAGTTCAGGAACTCTGGTTTAACCTGGTAACAAATCTATAGAAGAAAATAAATGTACCTTGTGAATGCTTCATATTTGTGAGCAGGAAACCTTCAGCTATATTTGTGTTTGTCCACTTTCATGGGAACTTTCATTCAGAAAAGAAAAAGACTATTTTATACACACAATAACGACAGACCGTAATGATAAGGTTTGATTTTCTGGTTGCTACTTCTGTTCATGCTCACCACATTACTAACCTAAAATTAATATCCAGTATGGTATTCATCCGAGCTACAGCCACTCCTTACTGCTTAGTTTTCTTCAGTTCAATTAGAAGCTACTATTGATACTGGCACAACCAACAGCTAGAGGTCTTTCAGTCGACTATAAAAAACATAAAATTGTTGCTTCTTTATATGGATAACTTTGGGTTATGTCTTTTTCTCAGAGAACAACAGAGTATTTATATCAGAGCCCAGAGTATAAATTGTTCATTATTGTTGGTGTGGTAGCACAAAAGTGCTGTGTGTTTTTTGTTTTTGGGTGCCAGTGTGATTTAAAGCTGCTGACAGCACCAGACGCTTACACTGCACTAGGCTCCTGCTGTCTCTTGTCCTCTATCATTTGTATCGATGGATATAGCCTGTTTGCTTGTCTGATGGTCAATCTTCTCTCTATCCTCACTCCTTTGCGTCCTCCACTAACTACTATTCTCTGCCATCTCTCACTCTATTACCTCATCTTCTCTCTATTTCTAGCCTTCCCCTCACTGCTTCTACTCTGTCCAAGGCTGTAATAAATATTGCTTGGATTTACATTGAGAAAATCCTAATGGCAGAAACTAACAAAATAAAATTTAAATTAAGCATCAAAGGAAATAAAAAGGGAATACATTAAATCAACCCAGTCTTGCTCTACCTTGGTATTGCAGTAGCCTAGGGAATATGCATGTGGCATGTCAATGTGCCTCAGCCAAAAGTTAACAAATTTGATGCACAATATCTTGTAGCCACGCACTAATAATGCGTGGGAACGAAATGCGTGGGAACTAGATAGTAACTGGTGCCCACAGTTTATTACTGTGTGGCCATGAGATATTATGTTTGTTCCTGTGCAGCAGCTCCCCTCAGCTTTTAGCTGAGATACAATGGCATGCTACACATTCCATAGGCTATAATTGTCCATGCCAAGGCAGAGGAAGGCTGGGTTGTTAATATGTTCCTTTTGTCATGCTTAAATTAGTACATAATAATTCACCCACAAACACTTCAAAATGAATGAAAAATCAGTTATTGACATTGGCCGGCTAGGGTGAGGGTGTGTGCAGATTCTAGTTTCACACGAGAGGTCACTGACCTTTGGTGACAACACACACACACACACACACACACACACATAGAGAGAGGGCCCCAAACAGTTCCTGTGTAGAATAATCCTTCAGTGTAGTTAACCCCTGTGTCTGCAGAGAGATCCAGCAGCTCTCTGTCTACCTTTGTTTCAGAAACACTGTTGTGATGTTGATGTTTTGTTCTATGGATTATGTTAATGGCCTAGGTCTACATGAATTTTGTCTTAGTTTTCATTCGGTAATTATCATATTTTTTTACATTAACTTCATGGATAAAACCATACATCTAAATTGGTATGTAATTTACATCTCATTTTAAGTAAGTGTTTTTCTTATTTTTTTGTTGTATTTTAAATAGAAAATTAGAAAATGAAGTAGTTTTTTTGTTATTCGATTTCCCGTTCCCATTCTTACTCTAGTAAAAGTATAAACAAATACAGTACTACTTTACCTAAGCATGACATATAACATTGCTTACATATTACAACACATTTTATAGGCTGTTTTTAACAGCCAGTATCCTTTAAAAGGTGTAGGCTACTTTATTGTATTGTACTTTATTATGGAATTTGGTACTTGGTAAAGCTGTATCAGTGCACCACTTCTGTAAATTATACTTAGACGTGGACTTAGACTAACCATTCTTGATCCACAAGGGAAATTGCTGGGTCATAGTAGCTCAGCTTCACACAAAACACTCTTGAAAAAACGATAGCAAAATAAGATAAAACCTAACATTGATAAAAATAAAACAAGATAGAATATTATAAGCAGCGAGAAATAAGATTTGCATATGTACAAATCTACAAGGAAAATAGAAGTATATATACACTATGTACATTAACAGGCGAATGCAACTGTTTAATCTATCTAATTCCAGTCTGTCTCGTGTTTCATGTAGGAAAAAAGAAAAAAACTTAACGCATGGGATGTCTGGAGACTGATTTGAGGGCGCTCTCTCCGGTCGGAATTTTCCGGCATTTTCCGTTGCTGTTGATGTCGAGCTCGGCGCCGCCTCACCCAGACTGCTTTATGTCTGGCAGCAGAGATCATGCGCGGTCGCCATGTTCCGGAGCAGCCCTCCCCTTAGTCCCGTCACAGCACAGCGGCGGTGCGGGAGGCCACACACTGAACAACGCGACAGCTGGGGAGGACCAGTGATACAGCAAAACCAACACCAAAGCGAGGGCTCAGTGGAATGGATTAAACCTGTGTGCGCCGCTCCTCACTGGTTGTATGGGCTTTTATACCCGTGTGCAGCGGAAGAAAGGTCGTTTGTTTCCAGTCGCTTTCGTTTGAACAGTTGAATCGACTCACGGTGTTTAGCTAGCCGGCGATGGAGACTGCCACTAGCTAGCTGACGTTATCCCTCTGTCAGGCTAGCATCTGATGCCACGCTAACTTATTCCGCAGCTACTTTGATTTTTAGTGTGTGCGTTAAGTACAGCGTAGCTTCTTACTACAAAACCCGCAAAATGTTAGTTTGTGTTTAACAAAGGAGCAAACGGAAAACACTTGTAGTTAGCCGGCGAATTACAACTGCCGCCAGCTGACGTTAGCTTGCTAGCAGCGGCCACTAGCTTCTTTCGCCTCGCTGTCACCGGGGAGCGCTGAGCCGTGTATGAGAGGCTGTAAATATTGGCACAACTTTGCCTGATATTTACGAACAGCCGAGCGACACTTGTTTCACAGTATTTATTTTTGATCGTGCTGTCTGTTGACCGTAGTTTTGTCAAAACGGCGCCGTTAACGAACTGCAACCTTATTGCATACTGTCAGAGACCAACTACCCCCCGGATTCTCTCGAAATGCATCATCCGGACCCCGCCGGAGACTCTGGCAGTGTTAGAAAGATGGCGCACCCGGCCGTCTTTCACAGAAGGGGTAGCAACACAGGCAGCGGCACCGCGCTGTCAACACCGGCAAACCCGGTGGTCAATAACAGCCACGTCTCAGCCGATGATTATCAACCCTCCCTGCTGATTCAGTGCCAACCTCCTGCTGGTTCATCCTCCCCGGGCCCCCATCATCCTCCTCCTCCCCACAGCCTGAATCTGCATGCCCAGCTCCAGCCTACACAGTCGACCGGAGCTCAGATGAAAAAGAAGAGTGGTTTCCAGATCACTAGTGTGACTCCAGCACAAATATCTGTGAGTACCAACAACAGTATTGCAGAAGACACAGAAAGCTATGATGATCTGGATGAGTCCCACACAGAGGATCTGTCTTCTTCTGAAATTCTGGATGTGTCCCTGTCCCGAGCTAATGATGTAGTTGGAGCAGAGAGAAGCTCTTCAGAGGAAACATTGAATAATTTCCATGAGGCTGAGACCCCTGGAGCTGTATCCCCCAACCAACCTTCACACCTGCATGCCTTGAACCAGACTCAACAGCATGGTGGGACCATGGTCAACGGGACTGTGCATCATCACCATCAACATTCTCATCATCCTAACCATGCCCAGGTTTACTCTCTGTCCTCTGGGCCTGCAAGCACTTCATCTACCCTCACTTCTGGAGCTTTATCTAGTGTTACCCAGAAAATGCCTTCTAATGTGGCGCTCCCTCAAGAGAATGTTTCCCAGACTGCCCCTCCAAATATTGTTGGTCTGCCTGCAGGGGTGGTGGCCTCAGTACCTGTCCCTGGAATGCACAATTCTGCTACAGGCACTACAGTTAGCATAGTTAATCCCCAGACCAGCAGTGTTAGCAATGTGAATATGTTGAGCTCTGCCAATGTGCCTGTGAGAGGGGGGATCAGTACAAGTGCTAGCAGTAGCAGTGGTGGCTTTCCTCTCGGTGTGATAAGCAGCAGTGGAGGTGGTGGCACTGCTGCAACTGGGGGTAACCTTATGACCACTGCTGTCAGCATGATGCAGCAACACCAAAACATCAACTCCAACATCACTATGACTACTATGACTACTGCTGCTGTCGCTGCTGCTGCTGCCAGCGCCTCTGGAGGGATGGCACTCTCCAGTGGGATCCAAGGAAGAGTTGGATCTGCTGTGCCACAACCTGTGAATGCCACTGTCACACCTGTGGCTATAGCGCCTATATCATCTATTCCTGCCCAACATGCTCCAGCGACTGCAGTGGCTGCCACCAGTTCTCGCTTCAGGGTGGTGAAGCTGGACTCTAGTTCTGAGCCCTTTAAGAAAGGCAGATGGACCTGTACTGAATTCTATGACAAGGAGACCCCAGCCTCTATTCCCAGTTCATCTGCTTCTGATACTGGGTCTCCCAGTATGCGCCAGTTTGTCTCTGAGAGTTTTGCTGGCACCTCAGAGAGGGAAAGCACAAGTGGTAGTTCTGTGAGTAGCACTATGAGTACACTGAGCCATTATACTGAGAGTGTGTGTAGTGGAGAGGCTGGGGGACCCTCAGTACCCCAGCATGCCCAGGATTTTGCCTCCCCTCCTCAGGGCTTTCAAGGAGTCTTCCCCAGTGGCTTAAGCATGGCAGCATCCCAAACCCAACCCCACATGCATGCCCAGGATATTACCCATTCACATGTGAAGACTACTGTTGTCCCCTCTGCATCTACAAATATTCATCAGTCCTCTCCAATGCCAGGCCTTCAGACCACCACTGGATTTCCTACACCTGCTGTACCCCAGCAGCAGCTCACCTATGCCCAGGCAGTTGCTCAACCCCCAGGCTCCACACAGGGACTAGTGGGAGTTCATCAGCAAAAGATAGGCTATGCTTCTCTGCCGCAACAGCCAGCTGCCCCCTCCCAAGCAACCCCAATACAGGTGAGGCCAGCTGAGTATGCCCAGCCACATCAAGGTATCCCTCAGGCTGCTGCTTCACAGTCTCTCCCCAACCAGGCTGGATCAGCTCCCTCTGGGCCATCTGGTGGAGCATGTCAGATGATCGGAGGCCCTCCGCAGTCTCAGGCACTCCTGCACACACAGCCCCAGCAGCCTTCTTCCCTTCAGGCCACCACTTCCACTATACCCTCTCATGTTGGAGTAGCAGGTGTTGGCCAGAAGCCTCAGAGCCACCCTGGTCACCTGGACTGCCAGCAGCAGAAGCCACAGTCACTCCCAACACAAATCCAAAACCAGGGCCTGGGCACCCAGATGCCCACTGCAATACACCAGAGTCAAGTGGCTGCACAAAGTTTGCCTCCTCCAAACCTTCAGAGCGACCCCAAAGCCCAGCCCCAAGCTCCCAACACTGGGAATAGTGGTAGAATACCCCCAAAAGGTGTTCTCCACAGCCAGCCATCTTCTGTCAGCTTGTCACAGGACCACAGCAGAGCTCAGGCCCTTGATCATGCTGCTCAGGCCAGTGCGCTCTATGCTAGTCTGCCCACATTCACCACTACTCAGCTTCAGGATGCCCAGCGCCTGCTTCTTCAGCATCAGTCGGCTCTCTTGGGACTTCCCAAGTTGTCCGGAGGGGAGGCTGGGTCTGGATCCAGCACTGGCCAGGGTCAAGAAGCTGAGGGAAATACCACCACCTCCAGTGCCTTAACTGCTTCAGCTGGTCTTAAGTCTGTGGATGGAGAGGAGGATGGGTAAGAGCTCTTATTTCCTTTTTGTTCACTATTGTTTTAATGATTTCCATGAAATGTCTGACATTTACATAAATTCCATGAAAATTTTAGCAGCAGTCTGGAATCTAAGTGGATTACTTAGCTTCCACCTGGTAAATTGATATTTGTAGCCTAACTCCGTGTTGTGGGTCTGTTTGGATCTGGATGATTTAAGTGGTTGTTGTGGCCGCTGTGAGGAAAGAAAAGCTTTACTGTTTTCCTAGACAGCCAACAGACAGTAGACAGGCTGTCACAGTCTGTCTGTCTGTCTGTGAGAGGGACACTGTGCAAGGCTCAGCTGGATGTGACGTCTCTTTGTCTTTATCAAGTGGCTGCAGTGATTCGACATTTTACCTAGCCTGCCTGCCTGCTTAAATCCCCACTGGCTTCCTTACAGAGCACAATTTCTGCTCGGTGTGCAGTATGGCTGTATACACTCTCAGCACAATTGTTGAAAAGCAGGAAAAAAGAATAAGGCTGCAAATGTAATAGATAAGAAATACAGATGAAAGAAAAACGTTACAGCCAATATTTAATTTTGTTTTACAGTCCATCTCTTAAAGCAAGATTTAAAAGTACTTTTTTACTGATGAACTCATAAGGATGGGATGGTGGGTTACTTGTTGACATACAATGTATAGCTCGGTGGTTCTTTTCCTTCACTAAAAGCTTATTGATTTTATTAAGTGCTCTCTTTCCCACTACTCACATCTCTCTTTTTTCCTCCAACTCTCTTTGTCGCCCCTCTCCTGTCACTACAGTTTGCTTGTGATTAACACTGTGATCCAAATGAAAATCCCTTGGAATGCCCTTCCAATAAGTTTTAAGAACTCATTTTGAGGTCCGATAGGAATTTTAATCACCTTGCAGCAGCAGGAAACTGTTCACATTACAGTCACTCCTAACAATGCAAAGCCTTTTTTCCAGATTACTTTATAAGATTTTTTTACCTTACCTTTACCCTTACTAGCTTTTGAAATCTGAGGTGGTGATGAGAAATTAAAATGAGTAGTACTATAAATGTAGAAGGTATCACGCATGTCATGATGTTAGTTTTGTCTCTTTATGGTTCATTTAGATGGACACTGAAGGATGGCTACTGTTATCACATGATGTGATGAGGGAGGAATGTGAAGTCTATGTGGAATCAGGTGGATTATTGCCTTTAATGATGAGCGGTGTTCGGGTGAAACTTAAGCCCTTGCTGCAAATGAAAAGATTGTCTTGAGTTATGCTCATGGTTCTGTTCTATCTATTTTATGTGCTGTCACATGAAGGCAAGTAGATTACACTCTGCTGCAGTAGCGGTATTCCCAATGATGTGTGGCTGCAATTGAAACTGGCTGTTTCTCTGCCATTCTTATTTAGAGGATCTTCATCTTATGATCTAAACACACACTTGCGTTTCGTCAGCTGATTATGTCTAACCATGGTTGAGATCAGGCTACATTCAGTCACAGCGCTTCACTAATGAATGCTGCTCTTACATCATGATCCACAAAAAATTTACAATGCTGGGGGATCTTAAGATGTATACGTATTAGTATATGTTTTGGTTCAGTGCTTAATCATCCCAGAAACAGTTTTCTGTCTGACATGTAATGTATACGATATACATATATATATATATATATATATATTTCCATCAATCTAATATTTAGTGCGCATTCAGTTTGTACAAATATTCCTTCATGAATTTTTTAATTTATCAAGGGGAATACAAATTTTTACCCTGCTATAGTTTTCGTTATTTTACTGTAACCTTCTTCTTGTACACTTCTTGGCTTCTTCTTTTTTAATGCATTCAGCTTCTAATAGAGGGTTTGGGGGAGGGGGGGGGGGTAAATATAATAATTTAAATACAATCAAAAAATCTAATAACCAGCAAATGTTGCCATTGTGGACTTTGTAATATTAGTAATATTACTAGTACTAGTAATATTTGTAATATTAGAGTTTTACTGAGGTCTTGGTTTAACTGTGTGGAAATGTTGAGGCTAATCTGAACCTGCCTTCCACAATTTGCAAAAACTAAACGGAACCCATAGTTCAAAGTTGGTACTACTGGGGACCTAGGACTTTGAAGCATTGTGATCAGCATACAGTATTTTCAGGGTTTAATGTGTTAACCAGTGTAGAGTCTGCAGAGTCTCTATGGTGTGCATCAGTGTTTGAATAACGGAAGATGTGCATTTTTTTTTTATCTGTTCTGTACTAAGTTATTAATGTTCAAGATGTGTGGGTGTCTGTCTCTGCGTGCAGGCCACCACTTACAAACTGGAGACCCTTAAAGACCCTTAAAGTTACCTGTGCTCCTTTTGCACACCCAGATAAACTGGCTGTTGTACTTATATTTTAAGGGTTATATTGATGAGCTTGGTATCATTGGAAAGGAAACACTTTCTAGTTTATTGTGAGTTTTCAAATTTGGCCAAAGACTTTTGGTAATACATCTGGAAACATATCTTTCTATAGGTCGGGTCCACAGGTGGGCCTGGGGTAGGTATGGCGTTTTAATGGTAAAAGAGTGATTAGAAAAGGATGTCAAATGTTATTCTTTTTGAGACTCGGTTCACTTTTAACAAGAGAGTCCCGCAAACAATTTCCCTAACAATTTATAAAAAAATCTTACTTAAATATTTAAGCAGTTAGCACATGAAGATTCAGATGAAGATGTCAGTGATGACCATTTGACCTTTTCATATTACTCACAGTGGAGAGTACAATGATTGTGTTGTGTAATGAATGGCACTGTTGTAGACAGCATCCAGTGCTTTAACAGTAAAGTTAGCAGCAGGAGCATACAGGTCTCCATAATCAAAAATATGCAATATATTGAATTGCTTAATGATTTTTTTTTTTTATATACTGTTGAAAATATAATAACCCAGTTTGAATTTGTAATTCTAGAGCAAGATATTCAGTATGAGTTTTGAAGGATCATCTACCATTAGTACTTATAATACTGAACTAATCATTTAAATTTCAATTTAGAGCATTGATTCAGTTTGAAACATCAGTGGTTTGAGGTCTGAAGTGCATTTTGTCTTTTGGGGTTTTAGAACAAGCTTTAAATTAATCAAAGGTCATTGAAAAGAGCCTGTAGCCTGGAGAAGGCCTGGTTTGCTGTAGGGCCTGTGCTGTACAAGATGGTAAAAGAAAAATAGGCATTACAGTATTGAGTTCAACAACAAATGCTATATTTTGTGCTGCTTAATTGAAATCATTTTAACATTTTAACATTTCTAGTTTTTCAGTCCTATTACTTTTAAACTTTATGTAGTGGTGGCTGTGAACTAATTTCAGAAACTGTAAGAGTGAATTTTAGCTTCTTCCTTGCAGTTTTTTTTTTTTTTTTTTTTTGTGTGTTTAATTTACAGTTTTCCAGTGTATCTTTTCTAATCACACCATATGTTTCTTGTTTAAAGTTGGACCTCAATTTTATGAGTGATAAATGTGTTTTTCAATGTAATCATTGGAAATGGTTTCCTGACAGTTTGAATATTTCTTGTTTTTTGGTCATTGTGCATTTTAAGTCTTTGTAATATAAAGTGACAGTTCTGACTTTTAACAAAGACATGCCAATTCAAATTATTCCAAATTATTATTATTATCTCTTTTAACATTCATTCTTGGCTTTGATACAAATTTGTGTTTGTTTTTACTTCTGTTTGGGCAAATTATGTACTTGTATTTATGTGCCAAACAAACATATGTATTTCTTTTTTTCCAAATTTTGTGTTGAATGTTAGAAGCATAAGTGGGTGTTCTGACTGAAAACAGCCCTGTTTTTAAAAAAACACAAGGAGCTGCGTTGGTGGAGGCATCTTCCTTCAGCTACCATGAATATACTGGCCAATGCAGTGACCTGATGTTAAGTCAGGCACAACTTTTTTTTTTTTTTTTTTTTTTGCAAACCAACCTGCATCTTTTTGCTGAGAGCCCCTACCCAGTGGATTCATTGAAAAGAATGAGGATGCTGCATTCTTTTAATGCGACTCTGTTGTTGGTCTGAGTGTGTGTGTGTGCGTGTTTGAATGTGTGAAGGCTGAGGGGAATGTGGGCTGACGGACAGTGTGATAGTTATCTCTGCTGCTCGCTGTTATCAGTTTAATCTTTTCTGTGGCAGTGTGTGGAGCCAATGTGTGCTAGGCCTGTTGATCATTGTGTGGAGATCAACCAGATCCCCAATATTCACAACACAGAGGAAGTGACCCAAGCTGACCCATGCAAACTTAGTCAGGACAGCTGAAGCTAGTTGAGACTAGTGAGGACACAGCAGACCAGACCAACTGCAACCAGACTGAGCAGAGTTGTGCATTATTGTCATAATCCTGCTGTTGTGTTCTACTGCTCTGCTCTCTGTTTCTTTCATGAGTGGTTGGGTTTTGCAGGAGCTTTGGCTTGGTGATGTCTCTATCATAGACTTTCACACAGATCTTCCTGTCCTGAAGTTCCACTCTGCCGTTTTACAACGGGTCTTACTTAATATATGTAATATACAGTACAATGCCTGTGGTGGAATATTATCTTAATCAAATGCAGTTATCTATTTTTAGTATTAAACACATACCTAGTGTGGGATTGTAAGATGGTTGTAAAATTTATCGTTTTATTTAATGCAGATTTCTGGGGCTAGTTAAATTGTGTGTTAAAGTGAATTCTAGTGAGCAGTTAAAATCGTTTATGAAAATTTAAGTTGTTTCATATCTTGGATATGAGCTGATGTAATTATTTTTTAGCTTCATTCTTTTTTTTTAAATCAGAGAATAATTACAAAAGAAAATAGAAAAAATGCACAGGGTCTTTTAATGATATACTTCATTTAATAATTATTAACAACTACCCTTGATGAATCCGTTTTGGTCATACTATGTGTTGTGGTTTTGTACAACTATTGTCTAACATTTTACTTTAAAAGAATTTGAAGTCAGTATTCAAGACATTGCTGCTTTTCTTTAACATTAATCAATCTTTCAATATTGAGGGTATCATCTTTTTTTTTTTTTTTGTTCCAGCTCTTCTAGCTAAATTGCAAACAGCATTTGTTATTTGCTATCCCACACATCCCTACCACATAGACCAAGCCAGAGAACACCAGAACACAGCAGAGCAGCAACATGCAGTGAGAGAGAGAGAGAGAGAGAGGTCCCACTACTGAATATTTTCTATGCCCTTTTAAGCCAGGCCGGGACAGCATGAATGACAAAATGAAAGTGAACATGGAGATAGGGACCAGCTCGTTTTATCTTGATGAAACGCAGGTTAATACAAACCAATCACAATTGCAGATTTGTATGATTCACTCTCTTTGTACATTGCTTATTTGTATGCTTTGTGGCGATGCGTCATGGATTTCGTTTGTCTCTGGTCCCTTCTTGCTGATGGTTTATTTTTCCATCACTGAACATGATTGTTTCAGTTAAGAGTGTGGTGGGAAAACTAATGGCTTGTAATGGATGGTAATGGATTGTGTTTTTAGTCTGCCTTTCATCTATGAGAAAATTGCCCTCCTACTGCTGAACACATGCGTACACATACACAATGTCATAATAGTCTAACCCTGTTGAAAAACCACTTTTTATTTTCGTTCTTTGTGTAACTGTACATTATAGACAGAAGCTGTTAGATTGCTGTCTTGTTTTATTGTGGTTCCACTGAGGAGTATCAAAATAAATAGATTGCATTTCTCTGGTCACAAAAATATAATGAATTGTAATGGCTTCTTTTGGTGTCACATATCCTATTCTTGACCAGTTGTCTGACTGATACTCAAAATGTCTTATCCTGCTACATTCAGGAGAGGTTCCATGTTTGCATCACTGTTTTGTGGTAGAATGTGTAGCAGATTCACTTTCTTGTTAATCCTGGAATCATAGACATTGAAATCCTCTGCACCCCTGCTAGAATATTGTGCTCAGTGCTAACAACAGTGCAACATTAGCTGTCTCTCAATTCAGGGGCTGCATCCCACTAAGGCTGCATTTGAAGGCCGACTGCATCACAGTATCACGACAAGGCTGTCCCATTTTGAATGCTCCTTCATTCACCAAAAACATTGATACATCAATAATTATAATTATGTTATATGCATTATTCTGAAATTTAGCCACTCTGCATAATGACTGAATTTGCTTTTAGTACAGTTTTGTTGACAATACCTTTACAAAAGTAACATTTCAATGCAGGACTTACAACAGATTATTTCTTAATGGTGGTAATGTTAGTATTATGGTTGTAAAAGGAACAAATTGTGTGTTAGCAGGGATTTTTTTAGGTGTACATAGAGACCACTACTGGAGCTGTTACAAGAAAAGAAAACTGTTCAAGCTGTCATCATTTGTTAGGGAAGCCATCTAACCGACAGAACAATGCAGCATTAATTATGTTCATAACTTGTGCATTTGTATAAGGCATGTGCAGCATGATGCTATGAAATGGTGTTGGTGGAGGTTTGCCACACATTTTATATTTGGGCTTTAGTGGGTTGCCACTATCATTCCCCTAAACATTCAAGCAATGTGCTGAATCATGGCGGACATTCCTGTGGCCAGAACACTGTCCAGTCAGCTCCAGGAATTACACACACACACATTCACTAATAGAGAAAATGCAATAGATTACTTTGCTATCAGCGTAAGTAATCCTGCCCTTTTCTCTTGTCTTTCATGCTGTTTGCTCTATTTGGTTTATTTTTTTCAGCTTGTCAATTATCCTATAAAGAAAACAATTTCATATTCTGTTAATGGAACTGCAGAGTTTTTGGATGAGTATTATCCACTGTATTTAACACTAGATTATTATTGTGCTGTTTGTGTTGTTACTACATGTCGAAGGACAAGGCAAAAAAAAAAGGCTTTTGGAAGTTTTGCCAAAATTATTTTTTATTGTTATAGTTGCACATTAAATACATAAATACATCTACTAATTCATTCATTTTGCAGCTGAATGAACAATCGCTTTTAAACCCCTTTCAACTTGTATAACATGTCCACAATCACTTTAGGAAAAAGCTGAGGTTTTGATGTTAGCATTACTTAGACTGGAGGCAGGGCTAAAAAAGCTGCTCCAGCTGTAGAAAAACTTGCGTTGGTGGAGGCAACAAAAATACAGCTACACTATATAAATGACAGTTGTTAATTAATCTGGTTTCGTGAGGTTAATGATTGTTTATCTGCTGGGCTGTGATGATGTGAGAGTTACAGCAGCCACTGAGTGTCTTTTTCTATACGGTTTGATATTCATTCACTGTTGCTTTTGTGAGCTTCTATGGGAAATGGATTTAGCAATGCATGTTTTTTTTTTTTTTTTTTTCTCTTATGTTTTGTGTTTAATAATCTAGCCACCTGCTTCTCTTAGCAACATCACTCCAGACTATATGCCCAGACTATATTGAGTAGAATTAAGGTGTCTCAAATAACTTTAAACTGATGAACTAACATGCCCCATAAATTTCTATTGGCTTAAATGCTATGTATAGTTTCGAACATCCATGTAAACAGTGATGTGGGTTGTGCTGTACTACCCCCTGCTGGTTGGCAAGCTGTGAATTTCCTGCATTCACCTGGCTTTTCATACTGTGTATGTCTGTTTTGTCAGTCTTTATGCTGTTTTTAGGTTGAAAATTACCAGTTGGTTTTAATATTGACTGGTCAAACAGTCATTGGGGAGCACTAAAGTACTACTGCTGTGAATACTCATTTTAAGTCTAGCTAACATTGATGTGACCAGGGAAAAGTGAAGCACCAGAGCTATAAATTCATATACTAGAAACAAAATCAAAGTACTGTCCTAACACAGGCAGGATGGCAAGTTGTAACCAGACGGGGGTGGTCCACTGTTAAAGAAGTCTTAGCCAGCTAAACTAAAAGTTTATTCCATTTCCCTCTAATACATTGAGAAAGTACAGCATATTTTCTCTTATGCTGCTTAAACTGTGAATGCTTTTTTTGTTTCTTGCCTAATTAATATTTAATCTCATTTGCCAGTTTCCTAATCCTATTATGTTTTTATAGGGTTTTTAATATGACCATTATTTTGATGGTAGCATTTCAATTTTTATTGCTTGCCTGTGATAGGTTGTCCATCACTGTAATCGTTCAATAACGACATGCGGTGCTGCATCCGAAAGTGAATTGCTTTGAAAAGCTATATGCATTCATGTGTTTCAATATCTGAGAATCAGTCATGTGAGAGTTATTGAGGTCACAAAAGAGTTAAGAGGGTTTTTAAAGTCACATACATGGAGATGTGAATTGTTGAGGAAATACAAAATGAAGAAGTGGGAATTTAGTTGCATTCTTCTAGAGATGGTCCAGATTGCTTGAGTAGCACCGAGGCCACTGAGGCTTTGTACTGCATTAAGTTGTGAATCTGAACTTAAACATTATAACCTCACCATGGCCTAAAATGTTCTCCAAGTGGTGAAGTGAAATGTCTCACTTAAAGTGTTGAGAAAGCAGAAGTGTTTGTGGATTGATCACACATCTTTATTCCCCCTTTGCTTTATATCATTAAAATAACAGAATATGAGGTTGTTTTTATGCTGATGAAAACAGGAATTAGCTGTGAAAAGATGGCAATGTTCTTTTCTCACTGCAATGAACATGAAATCATATTATGTTGCTTTAAAATACACTTACTTGCTTATTAGGGCTTTATTTTTCCAGTATACACAATGTACCCATTGTCTTTAACAGGGCTAACTAAAACAACGTATGTATATGTAAGTATATGCTTTAATCTTACTGTAATAAGGCACATTCAATGGTTAAATCTCAGCCACACAGCATGTATGTGCTAGTATCATAAAGCTCCTTTTAGGTGAAGAAAATAGGGTGACTCATGCAGTAATCATTACTGGCTAATTATAGTTTAACAAAGCTGAACGAAAAAGTGCAACATTTTTGTTCAGTCAGTGAAGTGAAGATCCACACCATGCTTAAATCAACTAGGTTTTAAAACCGCCTGCGTTCAGTGAAATTGCCATGCTCTTAGAGCATTTTGACAATATCTATTCAACATCAGACAAAGATGAAGGCTTCCAGACTCCTGCTAAGGGTTTGTGTTCAAAGAATGACAGCTGCTCATGTTTAAATATGTGCCATATCAGACTTGCGTAAACAGTTCTGTCTGCACTGCTTGGAGCCCAGAATGATTCAATTGTGAAAGTTGAATAGATAAGTCATGTGTTGACAATAGTATATGCCACTAGGTGGCAGCTTGTACCAGTCTCAGTGCAGTGATGGAGCTTGTGTGAATAGATTTCAAAGAAAGCATATTAACAATGTGTCAATGTTGGACTTTTATGCATTTTAGCTATGTCTATCCAGTTATTAATAATACAAGTGCAAATCCAGGTTATACAATGTTTAGAATGTTAAATTAGTGAACATCAGGACTGAAGACTCGTCTTAACTACTAGTCAGATATTAGTAAAGGAACAGTGCATAAGTTTGCATCCAATTCAAGCATACTTAAATGTCGATGACGACTGTAGCAGAGAGCATAATTCACTCACTCTTGGCATTAATCAGCTTGCCGAAAACACCATAAACAAATCATTAATTAAACTGAATTCTTATTTGTAACCATAAGATGGCAGTGGATAGCTGTTCCTCTTCACAAGTACAGTTGTGATATGTGTTGATGGATAAGTTGTAGTCCGACCAAGACAGTACTTTCCTCTGTGTATTAAGCAGTATAGCTGTATCATAGCTTTTTTGTTTGTGGCCACCACAAAAAATGCTCTCCTCCTGCTTCATTTTCCAAATGATGTCAGCTCAGAGAGTAGTGGACATGCACCAACTGCTAGAAAAGTAGAGATAGTCACAGTGAAAGCAGTGTGATGATGGTGCGATTGTGTTTATTGGCCTGCCTTCCTGTAAACCCATGCAGGAACCAAGTGAGTTTGTTACTAGGCCAGGCTTATGATGGATCTGCTGTCGTCAGAGACTTAGGCCTAGTGACGGTGCTGTCGTCATTAATCTGCAACCGGCTTTGTCCTCGTCTCTTTACTCGTAATCATGAGCATGCACACGCACACACGCACACACGCACACACACACACACACACACACACACACACACACACACACACACAAATGAGAGGGTAAGGAAATTGGTTTAAGGCTTGTAGCCTAATTATTGATTATTGATTTGATGAACTTTCCCTGACCCTGACTGCTTATGTAAATGAAAATTAATTATATATTTTGAACAATGAAATATTAATTGAACAGATATTTCTGTGTAGTTTTACTGTAGCTTTGGGACCAAAGTTGGCATAAAAGTCTTAGAATAAGGACTGTCTTTGCCTGCAGATGCCAAAGTTGATTAATGAAATTGCCGTTCTCTGAGGCAACATCGACATTCTTGATTTATAAAGAAGGGTCGGGCGGCTGAGATGGATGGATGGATCAATGACAAATCAGTTCTGCTACACCCTGACCTTTCGGTCTTTGCGTTTTTAGGGGTCCAACCCAAAATAAGCTGGAGCAGAGCAAATATATACACAGCATCAACTGTCAGCAGAAAATCGTAGAATATCTAGATTCTCTTTACAGAGTTACTGGAAAAGCATTTTTTTTTTTTTACAGCTGTATTATAATATTGAGAAAATTGTTGAAAGGTTGTTGACAGTCAGCGGACGCGTGGAGGATTAGTCTTATTTGTAATAACTACATGAAAGTGAGCAGGTTGGAATAAGTACACATAGAAATAATAATAGAAACAACGTACTCCTGCTGATGCACTTAAACCTGTCGCCCAAAAATGTCTGAACACAGTATATGTTCTGTTACCAGTGCATCCACCCACTGCTTGTTCTGATTTGGCTGAGAGACCTGCTGAATGCGTTGGAGCGTTGAAGGCTGAGATGCAGACGAGATCATGAGCGAGAGGTGACTCATTTGTTAGTCTGTGGAGTATTAAGAGAAAAACAGCCTCCCACTGACTAAAACAAATGTGCTTACCGTGTCTCACGAAAAAGGTGAAGCCTTTGAAACAAGTGTGTGCTGTTAAGCTTTGCAAGCCAAAGATAAGATGAGTTGGTGTTGGTTTTTCCTACAGCAGAATCTAAAAGAAAATTAAGACCATACCAGTAAAATAGATGTTCAGTTCAGATGAGAACTGCTATCTACTAATCCTGTACATATGTTTATCATCATTGTGAAGACCAGAGACCAGTTCCAGTGTTATACCTTGAATTGAAACTTTTTCTAAGATGCAGTTTCATCAATTCCAGCAGACGTTAACTGGCCAAATGAAAAACAAACCCTAGCTAGGTTGATAAAAGGTTTCTCTGAAAAGCTTGAGGCAATAACAGACCAATCTTTTTTCTTATTTTGAATTTTTACTGCAAATATTACAAAGTAGAAGAATCAGTCATTAACAAAGAGCATGTAGTTGTAAATATTGTTCTATTTAGGATATAGTTTAAGTGAAAGTGTGTAAGATATCAGAAATGGCATAATTATAGCAGATGTAATGCATGAAGGGCTGCCTGCTATGAGTATGAGACTGCTGTTTCGTGTCTTGAAACATTTATAAGAATGATCAAGGCTCAGAGAGGTGTATGTGCATTTTAAATCAATATATTAGAATTTGTTTGGCAAGATCTTCCAGCATTTGTTTTTTTTTGGGGGGGGGGTTTCGAAATCATTGATGGTGCACTAGGTTGGTAACAAATCGTTTGCTATGGTGTGATGTGGGAGAGGCTCCTTCCTCCTTCCTAACTTTTTTTTTTTTTTTTTTTTAATATATGGAAAGGTCAAGTAGAGTATCAGATGTGGAATTCTGATTTAATATATTTTCTGGGTGTTAACCCCCCCAAAAAAGACCCCACCAACAAAAACATCCTAAGCATATTCAAAGCATTTTTCTCTGCTGCTCTCTCTCGGGCCATGACTGAGGCAGGATGAATGCTGAGGCAGTGGATCCAGGCCATTCTAGCTCTGTGTCTCTCCCTCCTTCTCTCCATCCAGTGTATGTCAGTATAGCGTGAGGACTAAGGACTTGCTGCTGTCAGCCCAAATGCTCCAATTGCACCTGTCTCTTTCGTATGGAGGCCGAAACGGCCACTCATCATTCCTCCCTACCTCTGTGACTGACTCACTCAGTAGTGCTCTATCATTCTCCATAGTCACACCCTGACTATGGGAAAAGCCCTCCTGCTCTTACTGGTAAAGTCTGTGTGTGCTTTCCACTATCAAACTATAGTCCAGCCAAAAGACTTTACAATTCAGCAATTTAATAGGCCTCTTTTCTCATTGCTGGGACTTTAACAGTTCACATTTGCCCACAAAGATGGCAGATGTGAGTGCAGTTCCTCCTGTATGGCACATTTTGTAAAATATTGAACCAGAAACAAAACAGACATACATAGAGCATGTAACACATCAAGGGAACTTATAGTAGATTGTTAGTCCCGTCTTTTTGCATATTTGTCAAATTTGAACGATTTCAATTATCAAACAAATACAAGATGCAGTTTTTAAATGATTGATTTCATTTATTAAAGGAAAAAGCTGTCAGTGGACCCTGATCATTGAATGAACTGTGGACAATGTCTTCAACCCTGATCCTTGAGAGCTACTGTCCTGCAGATTTTCCTAGTATCCCTGCCCTTCCAGTTTCTGATTGGCTGAACCCACCTGATCCAGGTAATCAGCAGTGGGTAGGGCAGGGATATATGGAAAAGAAGCAGGACAGTAGCTCTCGAGGACCAGGGTTGGAGACCACTGCTTTAAATGCTTGTTGAGACTCAAACTTCTGCAGCTATTAAAGCTAGCTATTAAGGATACAAAATGAGGCACAATGCTGCAGCTGCATGCTTTGTTTTGTGACTATATTGTCTGAAATTTGATTTGAAATCATTTCAACTGTTTCTGTTTTCCTGATTTTACAAAATCTGGAGCAAATTTGTGTGATAGCCCTACAAAGGTGTGTTCATGTATTTAAGGCTAATGTCGGAATGAAACAGAGGTCTGGTTGTTGAACTGGTGGCGTCATGTATCTTCTAATGGCTTTTTAGGCTACGCAAGTAATTAGTGTATTCACTGATTATCAAGCATGTGTGGTAAGTAATAAGTAATTTGTCACATTAAAGAAACTTTTTAGACCTACCAATTTTTATCCACCTGTAGAGCTAACAAATCCTACATTCACAGTTCTGATCAAAAGAGATGAATTACTGAACAAGCAGTAACATATTTTATGGGTATGTCCATCTACTGACATGTTCTGCATACAATAATGCATACAATTTCAATATTGAGCATCAAAATTTGAGTCATTTTGATTTTTGTTGTTCTTAATACAAAGTGAGCTTGAAGTTGTGTTTGAAGCTTTTGACTCTGAGTATGTTTAGTTAGCCGAACTTCAGTGTTTTAAGCGGGCTGCTTTAGGACTTTATGACCCACCCAGAAGTCATGTGATACTGATTCATCCCAGCACATCAACTCTGTTAGGACAAGTGAAATCCCCTGCATTGTGCTCGTCCTTTACCTGTTTTTTTCTTGGCTGTCCGTCTCTAAGCCGTTAGAGGCTCTGTGAGTGCATGTTGTGTTTTCTGTCTGCTGACACAATAAGCCATCTTAAGGCTGCTTTTCAATGAGAAATGACAAGATAAGACCCTGAAGCATGGGTCTCTTGTCCATCATGCATGGGACTGACACTGAAATCTACAGGGTATACAGAAAAAAAAAACAATTTGTTTGGAAGCTGCCAGCAAAACCGATACAAAAAAAGTTGAAGGGTCTGGCATTCTTTTGCAATTTTGATGGGAAGACAAAAATTCTCCTGGCAACCTTATATGGATCAAGATAATGTCACCCCTGACCCTTATACATAATATCAAAACCATGCTCAGTGCATCTGCATCATTCTCATCATTTCTACTAATTTGTTTACTTATAAAACCACATTACTATATGGCTCTAGTATGTGAAACGATGTTGAAGAGTTGAGGCTCAGTACAGTACATGCGTATCTCAGGGCACAGGGCTTGTGGTGTTGGAGCAGGGAAATCACTGGGCCACATGCTAATCTCTGTTGAGGGTTTATGTAACTCCCAGTGTCACATGATCACACGTCATCACCTGCCCAGCCGCTGTCTGTACTCAGGAATTCAGTCAGTCAACTGCCATTCACATACAAATGGATGACACGCACATGTATATAGTCATAACCTGGCATGCTGCCTTTGATTCGTTGCAGATCCATTCACCTCTGTATCCATAGCACACAACCCAGATTTGGTCACTAAATTTAAGAAGGATTGAGTGGTGCTTGAAACCATTAAACAAAGAAGCTCAGGACGCACTGCTGGGTTAGTTTGGAGTGTTTATGTTCCTGCGGACAGCTCCATGAGAGTACAGGGAGTACAAGTGCAAGGCCATGACGATATGGCAATGAAGCTTTTGTTCTGGGAGCTGGAGCAGCATCTCAAAAGGTAAAATAAAGACAAAACCCCCAGGGAATTAGCTGCCTGGGCCAGTCACTGCACTAGCTGTACATGAAAGACTGCATGGTTGATTTATCCTTTGTGATAAGGGACACATTACTGTTACTGGGTAGTCATCACACTGTAAGTTCAGTTTAATTGAATATCTATAGTAAGTAAGTTAGTGTGTTCATGTATAGTAAACTATAGATGCCCTGAAACAGGGACGTTCACATGCATCTATAAATATGTGCCACTTACTAATGTCTCCAGTGAACTGTGAGTAATTAAACCCACAATGTATTCCTTCTCTAGTCATTGCATTTATTACACACTATTTTCTGCTGCTTTATAACAGCTCGGGTACCGTAACATTGGTCCATATAGTCTTTCAAATCACAAATAATTGTCATATAGCAACATATGCAGCCCACAGTATTGTTGCTATATAAGGTAAACCCTGGTACTTTGTAATCACTGCTTGTGACTGAACCTAATGGCTACTACTGTAATTTTTTGTTTTATTTTATTTTGTTTTATTTATTTTTTTAGGGATTTTCAAAAAGACAATGCACTGCAAATGTTGAAGAATTATATTTGAATACAAATTATCTCAAAAAGTTAATTTGTTTATATTAATTTGTTTGTTTACAGGCTTAATGCATATTTAAAATGCCGACTGGTGTTAATTAATGATTAGAACACCAATGACATCTCTGTTAAATGACCTGAGCATTGGTTTATACAGTTTGGGACATTTTTTATTTTTTCTCTGAGGTTCCCCCAGTAGCTCAGTGAGTTGACGGTGTTTCACAGCAAAGCAGCCAGGGTGACTGACCTACCTATCTCACAATCTACTATCACCATAATTACATCAAGTATGATGTAATGATGTATGAAGTTGGCATCTCTATATTGCATTACGCAAACTTAGAAACACAGAAAAAAACAGAACATCAAGTTAGATTTACTTGGCTGGTTCTAGTGTGTCCACTCTGGATTTGTTGTTTCAAGCATGCAAATTTTGTTCTTGACCACTTTGTCCTGCAACATCATCTAGTTTTTCCCTTCCTTAGTGCCAGTGTGACCCAGTATAGCTTCTACCAAGCCTGGGTGTTAATGTGCTTGTGAATGTGACCACATTAGACGTGGGACTGTGGTCGCACTGGCTATTTGGGTCTGAGTAATTGGCTAAACCTTCCTTTAGTCAAAGAAGAGACCGGAAGAGATAAGTGTGGCTTAGAGCCTTTTATTAAGCTGCTTGGCTTCTTGTTAAGTGCTTAAGTGTTTGACTGGAATCAGATGCGGGCAGGGGCTGACATGAGTATTTGGAGGCTATGTTTGAGCTTCTATTCACAGTACTGGATTTCAGTAGGCACATAATGATCATGAATAATGATTTGAATTGAACTGAAGTAAATGTTTTAATAGATCTGGGTATAATGACTTCTGTGTGTACCTGAAACGTATTGTGCAGCATTAGTTAAATGATATCTAAAACTCTGGAAATCTGTACTCCCCCAACAAACTCCATCGTCTGTCTGTGTCCGTTTTGGGGCACATATCCCTTTTTTGTTTTTGAAAATTAGTTTAAAAAAAAAAAAGCTTTGGCTCAGCTGTGATGCCCAAATTAACCTAAACCCCCCATTTTAAGTGTGATTAAATCACATGGTCAGTTTGTGTATGACCTGCAATATTTCACACATAGAAGCTTTGAAATGTACTTGTCTTGTTGTTTTTTTTGTTTGTTTTTTAATACTGAGATTCGTGTAGTGTGGGTGTGATCAGATGCGGCTCCGTCACGGATGTGTACACGATTTTGAGCGTTTTGGCTGTACGTGTAATGTGTGAGAGTTGGTTTACAGAACATGTAGGGAGGTGGATGTGTGGGAGGTGGTCTTGTTTGCAGGATGACTTGCGTTGAGAATTTCTGTGTAGAAGTTGTTTAGGTGTGTCTGAGATACTCCCCATGCAAAGTGTTGAGAAAGCAGTTATAATACTATGAGTCTGACTGACCTTGCAATGACCATCATAATTTTAAGATATTTGACAAACATATATAATTTAAGTTTAATTTTAGCTCATACGATATCTCAGACAGTACCTTTCAACAGTGGAGCTTGATTCTAAACTTTTTTTAAGTTTTATTTTAAGTTTAAAATCACTAAAAATGTTTACCTCAGTATCAGCACAGCCACATCTCTAAGACAAATTGCTCGTCTCTTACACCTTATTTTGAAGGTGTGAGGACACTGTATGTGCCACAGTTATATTGTGTAAAACATACCATCTTACCATTTTGGAAATTTTAAACCCACAATGTAGTCCTAGCTAACTCTAGGAAAAAACACTGATATATGATGGGTCGATTATTAATTATTACTCTTTGTGCTCAGTATTCACTGTAATATTTAAAATGGTTTAGGCTTGTCAGGCTTCCATGATGTGGTTCAGGCTCACAGCTCTGCAGTTCTGTAGAGAGCCACATGGGGGCAGCACATGTCTATGCAAATGCACGATTCCTTCAAAGATCCAACAGTCTGTTTCCATTTGATATGAAAAATACTGCTACCCATCCTCATCATATATTGCTGCTACTGCAGATTATCTGATTTATGTAAATCATCTTTAGGTATATGTTTATATGTTTTGTGAAATGAGTGCTGTGGACAGTCTTGAATGCTTGTATCATTGTTGAACACTTAACTACCTGGGTGTGTGTTTGTCTTCTAGACTGTTATAAAATGCTGTGCCAAGTGGTTTTACACATTTCAACATCCCTGTCGTTGAGATATAAGAGCTAAAGCAAAAGACTGTTGAGTTCATGGAATAAATTACTCATCTGTGACTAAAACCTCCCAGACTGGTTGTATTTGTTAACATTCAGAGGGAAATATAACTGGCCACATGGATGGGTGGCCTCTCTTGGGTTTCCTGTAAGTGTTCCCCAGGGATGACAAACACATAGAACAAGATTTCATCTGTGTGGTAAATGCGTGTTTTAATAGCATTCATACAGGAGAGGATCGGTGTGTGTGTGTCACCCAGCAGCCCTTAAAACTCGCTTTCCTCTGCTTGTTTTTTAGCACCATAGGTCTTTCTTCTTCCTTTCTCATCCGGTTTTCCCCGGTTTAATCCACCTTCTGTCCGTTGCTGGAATATTTTATGTAAAAACATGTCAGCTGATCGATAGGCGGGGCGTTCCTGAATAAATTATTCAAAGAGCTCCCTTCTCCGCCAATCGCAGGCCGGCGAGTCGGGGTGACGCTGGATAAGTTATGCGGGCTTGTGTCGAGCTGCAGATTTTTTTGTGTCGCGCTGAGATGAGCAGACCTCCGATGGTGTTTGTGCAGCTGCGGTCGGTGCACGAGCCGTAACCGCACAGAGAACGACAGTGTCGCGCGTGTGGATGTGCGTCGCCGACCTCGCGGAGGTCGAGTCGGTGCCCGGAGCTGTCTGATAACGGGCAGTAAAACATGAACAGCATGAATACGCCGTGCTACACCGTGGCTATGGATCTAGGCGTCTGCCAGCTGAGAAATTTCTCCATATCGTTCCTGTCGTCGTTACTGAGCGCGGACAGCTCGCACGTCAAACTCGACAATAGGTAAATACCGTGTTATAAAGCCCCAGCATCCGAGCTCACCTGCACCAGCAAGGCCACCGCCGTGACACGCTCAGCAGATAGATGCTACAGCATTGTTACACCCACTGACACCGCACTGACATTAACGCTTTCAAGGAAAGGCCACGGGGAACTGTCCCACAGGCAAATCAGGCCACTGGTTTTATAAAAATTTCCAGATGCTTCCCGTATCCCCCCACATCTGTAAGGGAGAAAGGCTGGTTCTCCGCAGGCTCTGCTGTTCCATCTTGTCCTCACAGCTCAGATTGGTTTCAAATGTGTGATTTATTTCTCTCTCTCCTTCTCTTGCAGTTCTTCAGGCGCCAGCGTTGTCGCCATAGACAACAAAATTGAACAGGCAATGGTGAGTTTTCAGCTTGTTTCTTTACCCCATGCAAAATGTTGTGTTCTTTAGTCAATAGGTCGGAGGGTTTTATTTTTTAGAGAGATGTGTAAGTGGTTTGTTGTGACTAAGTGGTGTGTGAATTCCCTTACATGCTTTTTTGTTTATGTACGTAATTTTATGAAAGTGTTCATATACTATGGGCGGCACTTAAGGAAACACCGTCCACGATATGACGGGACCACAACCCAGTTTTTGGTCGTTAAGGTCAAAGGGTTTAGTTTGCCTTGTAACGGAAACTCAAACCAATCGCCGTAACGTCACCCAGCCTGAGACCGACTCAGCATCGTTTTCTCTGTGTTTTTGTATTTATTTTCCGATGCGATACTGGTGCTGGTTCGCTTTGAGGGATATTAAATCCTCGTCTTGGAATTCAGTGTTTAGTCCCGGAAAACAAAACGTATTTTTGTTTTCTGTTTCGCTGTTGTCAGCTCTGTTGCTAGGCAAACTGGAAAGCTCACACGCCTGGTTATAAATATCTTGGTCTCTGATTGGCCGACACTTTAATGTGGGCAGGATTAATGACGTAGCACCCTGGGAATAGTGTCTCACGGTTTCTCTTGATCACCTGATTATTGTTTTTTATGACCAGATTGGATTTCATATGGCCTGACTTTCCATATATGTCGATATGTGTATATTTACGCAATCAACATTTTGTACATGTTATTTCCAGTTCTTTGGTGTAGTAAGTGTCTTTTTGATTAGGTATCTGACTTCTATTGATGAAGTTGGCGGTCTGTTAGTTGGTCATTTAATATGTAAAATGGCCTCTATTTTTCTTCAGTGTCCTGTGTTACATGAGGAGTGTATGATGCTTCATTGCCATATTTGTTGTATATTATCATTAGGGTTAAATATTTGGTAGCATTTTTTTTCTGGACTGGTATGAAGGATAAAGAAACCTTTCATCCAAATTTCTTTTTAAAAGAATGAACTGTTTTCACATTGCAGTAGGTTACAAGGCCAGATAGTGTCACTCCCATATTATTATAAAGTCCCTGATCAGCTGTCTGTAAAATCTTTGTTCACACTGGATAAGCTCAAAATGTATCGTAGTCTGTCTTATGAAAATGTTTTTCTTTAAAATATACGTCTATATGACATGATGATACCTATTTGCAAGAGATTAACAGCCTTAGTTTTCATGCAAATGCAGTTTCCCAGGTGTTAGATGAGGTTGTTAAACTTCATACTAGTGTCTGAGCTTTTATGGATATACGCTGTTAATAAATTCATGTCATAAAGCTATGTCCCTGTCTGTCTCAGGACCTGGTGAAGAGTCACCTGATGTACGCAGTGCGCGAGGAGGTAGAGGTCCTTAAGGAGCAGATCAAGGAGCTGATTGAGCGTAACTCCCAGTTAGAGCAGGAGAACACCCTGCTGAAGACGCTGGCCAGCCCAGAGCAGATGGCCCAGTTCCAGGCCCAGGTTCAGACTGGCTCTCCGCCTGCCCCAGCAGCAGCTGCAACACCGGGTCCCCCAAGCACCACCGCCATCGCCCAACCCGCCTCGCACAGCTCTGGTTCCTCGGTGTAGCATGGTCTGTGCAGACAGACAGACAGACTGACAGTTTTTGAGTTCTGCTACAGCCACAGAGCCATACCTTGCCTTCTACTGCAGGAGGTAATGCTAAGACAAGAATTTGCACATATTTATCTCTCAGAAGGATGCAGCAAGGGGGACAAGCGGTGCTGTGCTCTATGGTATAGTGGAGGGTGACAATCTTGAGATGCTATGGGGGGGAGGTTGGTCTCAGAGAAGGATAAATCATTGAACATTTGCCAAATAACCCTTGGACATATCAACTAGAATGTCTTACCGAGAAAAGAAACAACAGCTTCTCAATAGTGACATTGTACTTAATTACAGATTTAAAAAAATCACTGTGCCTGTGTCTGGAGTGATGGTGAATATACTGATGATGGCAATGAAGGAGGAGGACTGTATTGGTTGTTATCTTTTGCTGAATGTTGTAAATAAAAGTGGTTCTCTCATGGCATGATCATAAGGTTAAAAGTTATGAGATCTTAGAGAAGCCTTCACAGAGTGACAAATGAAGAATGTGAGCAATTATCATAAGTCCCCATCTGGAATGGGGGAGTCCAGTGGAGGGGTGGGGTGGGGTGGGGTGGGAGGGTATTTTGAACACTTGGCAGCATTGATGACGTTACTTCAACTGGGTTGGTGGGATGAACAAAACATGGTTTCTTATGGAGATGATGATATTCTATTTTCAGTATTTCACTTTCAAGCTTCACACTTTGCCCTTGACAAAGCTCATTATTGCTGTTTTCTCAGCCCTGCAATGGCATGTGAGTTAAACCTTACTTGACAGGGTTGAGATACTGGGCTAAGCTGCATTTACTTTTTTCTTAAAAGTTTGACGGCCAGAAGATGATGTATATTTCTGTATAGTGTAAGTACCATGTAAAATAGTGAGGAGGAGGAGAAAAACAACAGATGCTCTCTAGGTTACACAGATTGAAGCAGGTGGGCGAGGGGTGCGTTAGTATTGACCAGTCTGTTGTTTATTTTTAATGCTGTATTTCCACGATTGTGGATCAGCAGGAGTTTAGGTTATTTAACTTTAAATATGCAGCCAACAGTGCTGTCTACATCCATTACTGCAACATTAACTCTGACTGTAAAACCATTTTCACTTTGCTGGTTTTTTTTGTTGTTTTTTTTTTTTCTGAAGTATTGCACTTTTTTAAGTTTTGACAGTGAATTACTTCTGGATGGACACTATCTTAAAATACAACATTTACAAAACACAAACCGTGATGATATCTTTTCCTTTTCATTCTGTGTATCAGTTGTATGCTCAACTTCTGTGCATGTTTCCGCAAAGACTGGATGAGATATTGTAACATACATACCACAGCTGCACTTCACAACTTTCAATAAACATGCTTACGGAAGAATAAACCACCTGGTCATTTTCTCTTGCTAGTTTTTCCATGCTCTTTTCTGAGAGACCAGTGACACATGGAGTCATGCTGCCATCTACTTTTATAAGTTGTGGTATATTAGGTAGATTTACTGTTTAATGTCTCTGCTTCATGGTGTTACTGAATCAAGGTCAATGACTCCTACTGTTGAGTCTATTGTGGCAGTGAAGGTAAAAGACACTACCACGTGCTGTTTGGAGTGAGGTTCAGCCAAAATGATTGGCCTAGTGTCCGATTCTAAGTTCCTTAGAATTTCCTATGTATTTTAGCACAACTCACAGGTGTAACTGAATTATTCAAATGATATACACCCAAATAAATCTTGCAACTAAACTACAGTAGTATTAACTAGTATTATAATCAATGGACAACAGGTCAACAAGTAAGAGTTTGTCTACTGGGTTAGAATATTTTTGAAAGGACAATAGCTTGTGTATATTCACATCACCATACGTTTTGATTTGATTTCTGCCCATCAGTTCACAATCAATATCCACAATGAAAAAGTGAAAACATTTAGAAACTTTTACAAATGTGTTATATAACAGAAAGTCTAAATCTATCATTACAAAAATCTTCAGAGCCTGAAAGGGGGCTGGGCACATCCTGTCTTCTTCAGATATTGTTGAGATGTCGACCTGCTGCAAACTAAATTGACTGGAAAAAGTTTTGAAGGACTCATTTGTGCATAAAAGGTCCCACAATTCACATTGAGCTCTGTAGACCTCTGTGGTCAAACTGGTGAGGCATAGATCAGGGCACGATGTACCTCAATATATGTGAAATGGATAAAGTTTGGAACCCAGTGGTCACCCTAGCAGATCTGCAGATGTTCTCCATAGAGCTAGAAGAACCTGTTGGAAGTACATCCATTTTAGCAGAACACATTATTACAGGACTAGACAGAAACTACACTGAGTAAAAGGCATATGATTGCTCACTTGAAGTAGTATTTAAAGGACACTGAGAGCATAGGGGGAAAAAGACAGTCTGCTCTGATGTTACAAAAACTGAACTGAGCAGGACTCCAAGCACAATGTGCACTGAACAGCAGACACTGCTCTTTACCTGGTTAATACCCTCCATACAGTGAAGGATTGTGGCGGCGGCATCATGTAATGCAGGCGCCTTAGAGGCAGGGACACAAATGCACAAAACCTGAGACTGGGATAACAGTTCACCTTTCAACATGACAATGACCTGAAGCCAAGACAACAGAGGAGTGTCTTCAGGACAGGTCTGTCTTCTGACTGCCCTTCAGTGTCCTTCAGTCAGAGCCCAGACATAAACCCAGCAGACTATCTAAAGACGGCAGTTTACAGATGCCTCATGTTCGGTCTGACAGAACTTCATAGGATCTGTCTGAGGTGTTTTTGCCTTTTCTAGTGGTTTTACACTACCCAATATGACTCTGCTGCTGCCTCCATGACTTTCTAAATCTTTAGTTTTGACTGGAAATGACCAAAGAATGAGGTGATGTTGAAGGAAAGCATTTGTATTAATGAATCCAAGCAATTTAGAAATAATTAATCAAAACTGGTTTTTCCCTAAATGCTCGACATTTATTTGAAAAAGTCTTCTTCTCACACAAAACAGACAAACACTGAAACAGACAGATATGGCACATTATCAGCAGGAATCATAGGCTGCAAACAGTCTCACACATTCACAGACACACAGGTGCCAAATGAGTAATAAGACACACATGTTCTCCAGCCGGTGTGTTTTTTTTTTTTTTTTTAGATTGTCCATAGAAAAGCTGTCAGTACCACAGACTGCAACACTGTAAACGCTGATCGAGGGTAGGGACATGTCCAGAAGAGGAGCAGTGGAGGTGGTGATCAGGGAAGCTTCTCTTTTCAGGATCTGCTGGATCCGAAGCTCTGGCGTTAGTCTCTAGGCCTCTGGAGGGGGTTGGGGGGCGTACAGATGCAGACTACCCAGGCTCATTGAGGGCATAGGGAGGGGGAGGGCAGGGGTCTGGAGGCTTGTTCTGAATCACATCCCCATGCGAATACTCTGGATGATCTGAAATATGGCTGAGAGCACACAGACCGACTTGTCATGCCTGTATGTTTCATTGTTTGGTTTGTTATTCATGAAGAAGACCAAGCCCTTTTCAAAGCAGACATGTTGACATGTTGCTGTAGGAATAGCAAAATAAAATAATACAATTAATGACAGGTAAACTGCATCAGTCTGCTTTAGTTCAGGGGTCCTGGTCCATATTAGCTCATGACTCCCCGGGACACCTGAGCTATCATTCATGTTATTACTATCAGCTGTGCTTTTCTTTCTTTGACAACTCACAACATCTGCTGTGAAAAGGGTCTATTAAAGCAAACACAAGGCCTGCAGTATTACTAACTCTGGCCCTCTAATTTCATTTAGGTGTTCTTTCAGATTTCTTAATTAGCCTACACACTGTTCATTAGCTTCTTTGACTCTCTGAACTGATATTCATTTTTATGTATGGTCCAATAAGACAACCATATTTGCCACATTAACATACTATGATCAGATATTTTATGCAACACAGGGACTTGGAAAACGTTAGCCCACTCCCTCTAAAATAATTTTTCTTGCTGAATTAAGAAACAGTACCTCTCTCAAACAGAATGTATGTACAGTCGCTTACTATCGGCGTAATCAGCTACCGTATTAACAATATTACCTTACTGGTAATTCAACATAATGAACCACCAAATAAACGATATTAAGTTATAATCATATCAGCATAATAGATCATCACATGAGGTACATTATCTAACAACTGTATCTGAATAATCACTCACCATATCAACTACATAAAGAGTCCATGACAACAACATCTTCTGGATATTATAATATTCTGGATATAATAAACATACAACGTATTTGTTCACTACCATGTTGCTGTGTTATAAAATACTGCCTGTATTTACAAGAAACAAAGTGTTTTGTATGACATATTACACATTTATATTAAGCATGTACCCGCTTAGTCCTAATTAGGGTCACAGGAATCTGCTGGGGCCTATCCCAGCTGACATTAGCTAACAGGCAGGGTACAACCTGGACAGGTCACCAGACTATAACGGGACTGACAGAGCCACAGACAAACACTCACATTCACACCTACAGGCAGTTTAGAGTTACCAGGTAACCTAACCCCACCCTGCATGTCTTTGGACTGCGAGGAAGCTACAGTATCTGGAGAAAACCCACACAGACACTGGGAGTAGATACAAACTCCACACGGAAAGACAGCAGGACGAATGTGGATTGAACCCAGTTATTATGATTTTAATTGCAGATAGACCTGCTTTCATAAACACACTTGCATCAGGAGGTACAGCTTCTCCAGGACTTTGCCAACGAGGTATCTACATTTAAATATCTATGGGTGGAATCAACTGCCTTATCTACATTTGCTTAGCCACAAAGACAACAATATTACACAAATACACATGTTCATGATAGATATGAAAGATACAAACCTGATCCACACACAACAAATACAAAGAGGGCAAGCAACCAGGGGCCCACAGGATACTTCTCCTCTTGTGGTCGCTATGGGGAGGACACACACACACACACACATTTCGTGCATTAGCTTTACTGCTGCAAGTAAAAAGAGACAGATGCTTCAGAACAAAAGTAAAACTTGTTGCATATGGGCAGATTTACAAAAAAAAACAAGTTCATATTTCCACCACTGGTCACATGGTTGTTTTTCCTGCTTAAACCTAAAACCAACTCTCACTTTCCCAAACTAAAGAGAGAAGATGATACTGTTGCTTATCAAAATGTCCACAATAAAAACTTTGGTGGTCACACTGAATAAACACGCAGTCTAATCATACACTGCACAGTGCATAGTGTTTTTTCACACTGTAGCTCATCCATAAAAGCTGAGCACAACAGCACGAGTCATCAGATAAATTTAGGGAGTGCTCATCCAGTTAAGGTCTTCTGTTTGGACATGTTGCATGCGGATGTTGGTGAAGGATGCTCAGTCACAGATACAGATTTCAATGATGCTGGAAAAAGTGGTTGTTTTGTGACAGCACTGTGTCTTTAACTCATTACAGAGAGTGAAACCAGAGCCTCAGCAGCCTCGATGTTTGAACTGTAAAATACAGTTTAACCTCCATTTAATGACAGAGGACGGTGTAAGAGATAAAGACCTGTGTAGAGGTTACTGTACACCACAACCCATGTGAGTAAAATCCTGCTGTATAATCTTGTTAAAAGCCAAAAACACAAGTGAGGGTATTATTCTCATTCACACTGATATTATCCCGAAGTCCAGTTTAATCTTCCCTCGTAGACCTTAACAGTAAATCTAATTATAATGGGATTTATAATGTGTGTGTGTGACATAGAAACAGCGATGCGAGACAACAAAACAACGAGTAAATGATTTTTTTACGCAACTATGCAACATGTAAGGGATGTGACTGCTCGATTAATCATCTACTTTATAGTTGTTTTGTTATTAGTTTTACTTTTCTTAATAACATGTTACTCAATCAGTACTCGAGTAAAAAAAAACATTGAATTTAAACCTGTTAATTCCTGTTAATTAAACTGATGACGACACCAGTTAAATATTGTTTGGAGGAGAATCAGATACAATGTTAATGGGCGAGCCCACAGGAAAAAGGTGAGTAATGTTTGAGTGGTTGAGAAAAACAAATACTGGAAAACACACTTTCTTCTTTCTGAAGAAATTTAGTAGAGGATGGGAGGAAAAATTTTTCTCAGTCACAGATTAGAAAGTGATTTTTTTTATATGTTGGCTTACACATACAACAGCTCAGAAGAAAGGTGGCAAATATTTCATCAATGGAAAAAAAAATACACACACATGTACAGTATGTATATACAGGAGGCTGTCAATGCCAGCTTTTAAGCAAATGTGGGCGAGAGGATGAATGTGAAGTTGAACATTTACAACTGGGCAAACTCCATCTGCTGATGAATGTGAGAGAAAATCTACTGTGAGATTATTGGTCAACTGGCAGAAAAAAAAATGCAATGACATAAAACCGAAAACGTTTGATAAATGAATACTGGAGTGTCAAAATTTGGTTGGCCTAATGTTTTTCATCAATAATCTGAATTTATCACTGAGACTATGGGTTGGACATGTTCAAATAAAAGTTATATAACAGTTAATAAAGCCCAAAGTCAAAACCTGGACGTAATTATCATTTAATTATTTGGCAGTTCATTTATTCAATTGAATCTTTTTCTTTATTAATCAGGTATTTGTTGTATTAAAATCAGAAGATACTTAATTTGCTACCACAGATGACTCATTTCCATCAGAGAATCTGGAACATGTTAATTTTTATAAACACTTAATTATCCAACTAGTGTTGACATAAATTTTCTATTGATCCTTCTACCTTTTAAACACTCACTGTCCAGTTTGGTCTTTCATTAACACACACTCAAAGCAGCGCTGCTGTTGGTTTATCCATCATAAAACACAATCAGTCCACATTTGATTCAGGTTAGACTGCGGAGGGCGGTCACGATTTGAGTGTGTCCAGGCTGAGTAAGAGACATTTGGGTCTGCAGGGTTATTGAACATATCACTGAGGACCACACCGGAAAGCTCCTGAGCCATGTGTGTGCGCCCACCGGGCAGCATCACCCGCCCCGTCACGCTGTAGTGCTCATACCGACTGAACGTCACCTATCTGGGCTAATGTCATGCTGGCGTCTCGCTGTCAGTTCACGGCTCACCAGCGTCTTGGCCACGTTTCCTCTCTGCGTGATGTTCTTGCTGTGTTTCTCGTTGGCCATGCGGATCCTCTGTTTGGCCACCATCTTCCGGAACGATTACAATGGCCGGGATAAATGAGCCTGTTTAGCCTGTTATGTTGCGATGCTGCAGGCTGACGACAGCACCCCCTGCGTCAAGCTACGACAAGGACACCGGAAACGTGCCCAGTGCACTTTCAAAATACGAGCATGAAGTATCAGCAGAGGGACAAGACCTTTCAGGAACAGGCGGGAATCGGAGAATTATATTTTTAGGAAAGGTACAAAGCGAGCTGCGTTCATTTGTGTTTGTGTTGCCAGCTCCCAAAGCGACTCAGGAGTAAAGTGTTAGTGAAAACCTTTAGACTGGAGGTTATGACGGGAACCTGCGCGTGTTTCAATCTGCTGGGCTTCACTGAGCTCCGTACACCTGAGCGCGCGGCCAGCGGCGCGCCCCAGCCATCGATAATGGATTTGAAGTGATTAGTGGTCTGTCCTCATTATAGGCCATACAATATGTGACAATACTGGAACTGACCCCCATGGGAAATTCATATGGTACATTTTCCAATAAGGTCTGCAGCAGCAGGTCAGGATGTAAAGAGCAGATAAAGAATTTAGTTCAATATAATAATAAAATAAACAAATGGTCTTCGAAAGTTATGCATGGGAATGCCTTATATGACTATTAGTTTTCTGTATAATATGTAGTCTAAATGTAAACAAATCTTCAGAAGTGTAAGGCTGAGTGTAACACTTTTTTCAATATTGTGATGATGCCAAATTGAGACAGGAGATAATTTTTAATGGATTTTGCTATTTAGAAAATAACCATTATGGACTTTCCCCTTAATTTTTGTTTTGCTGTTGTAATGTGTCTTATTCATAAACAAGTAAGTGAAACTAAAAGAAGAGGAAGATATTATAGTTCAGTGATAGTAATAGTCTTTACTGAGGACATATACACTCCACTTGATTACACTTTGCAGTTTCATACACCAGCCCACCAATAAATTCTACAGGCTGAGAAATTGGTTTGATCCTCTTGACTCCTGGTTACAAAAATATTGTTTTTCTTGGCAGAAATTCACTCCACAGGAAGCATCTCCTAAGTAGAAAATGACAGCCCTGGTGCCATTAAATGAGAAAGAATGACCAAATTAAATGGATTAATCCAACTCGTATTTCCAGTTGGATAGTTCCACTGTACACTCCACACAGTGAGAGGCACTGCAGCCTCTAAAGCATCCTAAATCATTGCCTTCTTCTCTATGAATTCAGGGGAGCAATAAGTGTCTGCTGACAAGATCGCTTAAGGCCAGTGTTAATGTGCAACTTGAAAACAGTAGCAGTGTCTGGCCGTGCTTTACTAATAAATACAAGCAAAAAGGATCAATATGAACGACAACTCAGCTGTACTGTGCACATGTGTCTGGATCAGGTATAGCTGACCTAGATCACTCACCCCCTCTGACAAGCTGAGCTGGCTGCTCAGAGACACAGAGCAGAGGTTGCCTAGCAACTGCATCAAAGGGGTTTGCTTGGGGAGGGACACCCAACCCCCTCCGATGGAGAGAAAAGATGGACAACAGACTCATAATTAAGTGTATAGGCCGAGAAGTGTGTTACACTGCTATTGGTACAAAGGAACGGATGTGCTCGTTGTCTGAAGTGGAGTTAGATAATCATATATCCAGCTTCATCACCAGGGGTCCCACTGTTGTGCTGAAAAGACAAAACAAAGACGGCTGCTGTGTGTTTGACCGTTATTTAGTGTGATATATTAAATACTGTATGGAAACATATCTCTACCTTTTTTAATTTTTATTTTATGTTGGATCTATTGCTTGAGTAACAAACAAAGTTGCCAGATATAATCACTAAAACAGGTTTTAGTCTCCCTACAGGCACAATAGTAACAAACCTGGCAACCGTACTCACAGGAGCTCTTGGTTGCTGCACTTAGCTATTGTTTGCCAAGAAAAATAAAAAAAATAGTTCCAGCACACATACTCCCACTCCCTCTCCCCCAAAACCACAAATAGTTTCAACATCTGTCTTTATGTGAGAGGGAGATGGTAGCTAGTAGCAGTCAGCAAGTAAACAGAGGTCTTGGCAGCAGATCAAATGTCCTTGTTTTCAAAGTCAGCATCTATGTCTGACCTGGATTTCAAGTGTCTCTCTTTCCAATCCCAGGGGTCTCCATTGTCTCTCTGTCTGTGCCTTTCTGTGTAAGTGTGAGAGTGGGACTGAGCGTACACTAAAGTTGCACTACTGGGATGAAGAAAATCTGTGTCAAGCAACATCACAATAGGCATGAATGAATAGAATAGAATGGAATGAATGGATAGACTGAGAGGCCTGGACAGTGAAAGCAGCTAAGATAAAATATCCACCACACTAATACGTTTCTGACAAAATACATGGATTTTTTTCAACATTTTGGTTCAGAAAACAACAAAAAAGTGCTCTGTGACACAAATACAGCAGTTCTGTATTAATGAGCTTTGAAATTATGTTTTTGTAAATAATATGTATATGTAATGATATGTTTTAGTGTTTGTTAGTCTATTGAGTTTTTGATATGTGCCATGTATGAAAAGTTTCCAACTAGTGTCCTGGTTATGTTTCCTTAAATTTAGTCCAATTCTCTCAACATTATAGCTTTTTTTTTTTTTTTTTTTGCTCTTCTGGCAAATGATTCTTTCTAACTTCTCTCAGGCTTGTGATATTTTCCATCAGGATCAGGAAAAAGTGGTTAGGAAAAGTGAGAAAGAGGCAGGACAAAATGTTTAATTCTGCACCTCCCTGTTCCAAATGGCCATGAACTTAAATAAATACATGTATTAAAAACTGAAATGTGGCAAGAATATTATGGAAAAACACTTTGCTGACAGAAAAGAAACAGGCAACACAAATATGCACCACACACAGTCTACAGTCTAACAGAGGACCAGATGTGCGGTGAAGTTGTCCACCTGTAAAAACACAGTTTGAAATGTACACATGAAGATAACAGCAGTAACACTTAAATATGAGTCCAGAGTGACCCGTATGTTCTTGCTTATAGATAGAACAAACAAAACGCAGACAAGGTGGAGGAGGCTATTTACAGCTCCTCTAGGTGACAATTAGAAAAAAAAAAACATGAAGACACATGTACACATTCAACACAGCTGCTGGAGCTGGTTTCAATAGGGGATATACATGTTATCCCATTTTCATATTAGGGAGACCTGAGACAGCATTTAAAACGTAAACACAATCAATAACAGTACTACACACAGGATATGCAAAAGACAGACACACACCATCATCTATCATCTATTGTTACTCTAAACCATCTCCACCATAAGAAACCCCTGCCCACAATAGCCCTGTTTTAGATCTATTTCCAATGTGACACACTGAGAATATCTGACCTAAATTATGTTTTTTTTTTTAACACTACAAACCTGTTCTCCTAATTACAGCTCGTGTGCACCCTGTAGAACAAAAACACGTGCTTCAACCACCTCACCAGAGGGTAAACAGTAGTTAACACTAGCAAAATAAACCTCAAACGTGAGAGATGAATTCAGGGAAAGAGAGACGAGGGTGGAGCGATGGAGGAGGAAATGTTTGATGGCTGCATGTGAGGGTGTGTCAAAGTGAGCTCTGTATGAAAACATATAGGCAGGTCACTGGGTTGAAACTCACTGCTTCCTCAACAGGCCCCCTTCTTTTCTTTTGATCCCCAGACACATTTCCTCACCAGTATTTCAGCTGACCCACTGCCACTGGCCTCGATGCTGCCAGGCCACAGAGCTGCATCTGTAATTTCATATACAGTGAATCAAACATGTCCAAGTCTAGTGTCTGCACCCCAGCAGCTCATTTACGTTCAGTCTACTCACGGCAGCAAACAGTGCTGCTCATTGCTGCCTCAGTGCTGCTGCTGCTGCTGCTGCTGCTGTGTACTCTCTGAATTCTTCATTACTCAGTGTAACGGGAAATAACTTTGACATTTTTCCTGCCATGCAAGCACAGGTCATGAGTAGTGGCCTAAAATATAGTATCTTTTTGATTATTAAATTGTGTTCATGATGCATTAGTGCATCCATTAATGTTAGCAGGGGTTGGCCTAAGGATGAAAGTCGTGTTATCTGGTGTGATTCAATTCAATGTGAGACTTTCACGTGATTTTGAGTGAAAAATAAATGTCAACTTTTATACTTGTCATGTCAAAGGTACTGGCCTACAGTTTGTGTGATGTTGCTGCAATTGCCCCGTTTTCTGACCCATACAAATGTCAAAACAGTTTTTTACCCATGTTTATAAGCTGTACCTTAAGGTATTTTTGTGCCAGGAACAATAAAACATTTGTCCTGTTTGTGTCAATCCAATATTTACACTGAACCTCAACCAGTCACAGCTAAATTCTTGCGCGTTCCAGCAATGAAGAGACAGCAAAGCAGAGTAGTCCGTAAAATATTTGATTTAGTACAAACATTGGACGTATTTATGGTTGCACTGCACCAGGCAGACACAGGACTACTTTTGCAGGTTGCCGTGACTTCATGATGACAAAAATACTCTAAAACATAGCACTGTAAAAAAATAGTATTTCTAAAACTTCAAATTTTGTACACACTAAACATATAATCTGGTAATTACTCTACTTTAGAGTTTGGTTTAGAGCCAGTCTTGCTGTTTCTGGTCTTTATTCTAACTACTGGCTGTAACCTTATACTGTATTTGGCGTTCAGGCTCCAGAGTGGTATCGATCTTGACATTACTCCTGCTGTACTTCTGTCAACATAAACAGACCAGCCTGTTCTTCTCAGGACTTGCAGCTCACAGTCAATCAAAAGAAGTGCGATGGTAAGGATCTTGTTTTAATCTTTTCTGATCATGATGAACAGCATTAGCAGTAAAAAGCCTGTGTTAGCATCCACCAGGACTCACATCCAACAGGGATAATTAGATGGTTTGAAAATGTGGTTTGTTAGGTGGGTCTCAGTGTTTAAACAACAATTTATACTAAAAGGTTTGAAGACGGAGCATAATATTTCTGATTTATTTTGCTATAATAACTTTTTTTTTCAGTATTAATGTAAATAAAGAACCAGACAAGGATTTATCAGCGTGACACTGACCGGCTGACATCTGATGTCTAATGAAGGGCTCTGAGGACAGAAATGACAAAAGGAAAAAAAGAAAAGAAGGAAAAATTCAGTGATATGAAAGCAGCCACTGCTGCGATGATGAGCTGGCTCATTTATTACACAGCCAATGATCGGCTGCATTTTACAGCAACAAGGAGGGCACAGACTACAAACTTCAATCAATAAGGTTTCTCAAGATGATAATGGTGAGTCACAAGAAGGCATGAAATAGGACACCATGCCATGAGGAGGGGGTGAAAATGGGAACCAGAGTAGAAGAGTTTAAGCGGAGAGACATCACTGTGGGGGTTCTAAGCAGTGGAGGTTCTAAGCAGTGGAGGTTCTCAGATGATTGGGATTTCAGTGATTCCACCAGGGAGATTTGTTTTTTTTTTTGTTTCTGTTTTTTTTTTTTTTTTTTTTGCCAGAATACATCCTGGTATTGTTTGATCAGTTTACCTAAACTAGTTCACCTGCCCCCTGAGACTGGGAGAGTTATGTGCAACAGCACTGTGCACCCCCACCCTCTGCAGTTATGTGACCCAGTTTAAATGCCAGACTCAAGGTCCACAGTTTTCATAAATAGAAAATATATCTGAAATATGCCAAGTACTAACCAGGCCTGGCCCTCCTTAGTTTCCGAGATCTGACCGGATGGTGCGGCCATCACGCACAACAAATAATATCAACCAATAAAAAAATGTAAAATAACTACACTATACCATAACTATAATACTAGATAGATTCAAATGATAAAAAATGGCAATAAGAATAAGAAGTTAAACAAAAAATACAACAGCATCTACACATTTGTGAAATATTTGAGTTTGCCTTATTAAATAGGCATTTGTGAGCTTAGGGGTCATGAGTTATTGTCTTAAACTGTGGGTTTAAAAAATGGAGCTGAAAGAACTGAACTGTTTCTCTAGCGATTTGACAAATATTAGACACTTTTTTTGGCATAATAGACAACTGAAATTTTTTTGTGACCAGTGCATCTGCAGTGATTCTTTGACTGCTCATAATTTCATAATGCTTTAAAATGTTTCATATGAAGAAGTGGCCCTGTTAAATGTTTTTTGGATTGTTGTCCATTGAAAAAATAAAAATAAAAGAAGAGGGAAATAGGTGAACTATTCTCTATAATGGCAGCATTATATGTTTATCTCTGTGGTGCTGTGCTGATGTAAATCTCTTTCCAAACTAACCTTCTCAGTTGCTAATGATGTTTATTTCTGCGTTGAAACATCTGTTGCTGAAGACTCTGCAAGAGGTGCAAAGTTTGATAAAGGATGAAAAGGCAACTTTGTTTAAGAGTCACACACTACAGTCTCACCTGTACGCAGAGGTGGAAAGAAAGACTGAAAGTGCAAGAAGATGGGATCCATTCTGTGACATTCAGTATTGCATGATGCTGTGGCTCAAACCTGAAACCCGACTCCTGTGGTTGACATGCAGGTAAAGTTTCTGAGTTCCCTAAAAGGTTTCTTGGATTCCTGGAAGCCACTGTGGTCTAAAAGGTTCATCTGAAACCAGATCAATACCCAAACACACGCCTACATGCATTAAAACACCACACATGGATGGACATGCACTTTAACTGTCTTGCTCATGCCAGAGTTGGTGTCACCAGTGGCCTGGATTTACACTTGGCCTTTGAAACATCACTTCAGTCTGACATTGCAGGTTTTCTCTTGTTGATGCTCATCTGCTCTTGTGGTAACATCACACATAAACCATCCAGCCATCGTGAAGACTACAGTAACATTTCTTCCTCTCATTCATCCATGTTTCAACAGCAACTAGTCACCAGGTGAAGGTGCAGAAATGTGTGTGTACTAAATTCTTCTAAAGCTAACACGGTTTTGACAGTGTTTCTGAATATAGATTTTTTAAAAAGGGAAACAATTCAAATTTCAAGCTTCACTGTCAGTATGTTCATCATTCCTTAGTGAATTACTTTCTAAAGCTCTTAACTCCGTGGCTTAGGCAGGTTGGCCATGAACCAAAAAGTTGGTGATTCACTCTCTGGGTTCACTAGTCCACATGTCAAAGCGTCCTTGGGCAAGACACTGAACCCCAAGTTGCTCCTGGTGGCTGTTCCACCAGTGTATGATTGTTTGAGCGGATGGGTGAATGGGCAAATAGTGTAAAAGTACACTTTAAAGCCATTTACCATTATCTCAAGGCCCACATTCAAGTTTTTCTTTGTGGGGCTTTCAAACACAGTCGTTATCGGCAGATGGGCTTTGCTTGGTAGTCAAGGAGACCTGACAAAAACAAGGGTCACGTTGCATAAGTGAACAAATGTTCTCTGGTTACCAAAGTGCCAGCAAACTCCAACCATTGATGAAGACTGTGAGACACAATTGAAAGCTCTGGAAAAAGATAATAAGAGCACCTTAAGCTGAAAGAATATTTTCAGCTTCATTACTGATTACTGGCAGCAAACTGCCATTCACCCTCACTGCTATCAGCCTCAGTGCTGCTGCTGCTGCTGTTTTCTTTCTCACTTGTGTCCAGTTACTGTGACTGTGGATATTAAAGTCATATTCTGTCTTGGTGTTCATCCCCTATAAGCACACCGAGTTCCTGTGGCATGTCAGTGTCAGTCATTGCTCTGACTGACAGGCTTTATGCTGAAAATCTGTGTGTTATTCAAATATGTGAACTGAAGAGCAGGGTGTCCTCCTGTAAAGAACAAGTCCATACGTCTTCAGGAGATAATTACGGCCAGCAATAACATCCTGTAGTTTGGCGGACCTATAACAAATAGTATTTCTAAAAGTCTATTCTGGGGATGGATGGGTCAGAAAACCATGGAGAAAGTATAGGAAGTGGTCACTGGATTACAGGATGATGCCCAGTCCTTTCAGTGAGAATTGTCCATCTGGCCAACAAACCAAAAAAGAGTTTTCATTTGCATTGTAATTCTTGTGCTGTGCTGCCCACACCTGTACATTCGTGCTTACAGACTAAATAAAATCCATTTATCTAGACAGTGAGATTGAGTGATGATATTTGCAGTAATTCATTTTTCGATAACCATGTAACTACAGGCATAGTGTAAATCCCAACAAATATAACTCATAACCCCGAATCCTGTTTCCCTCTGAAAAGAGCAATGCTAAGTGGAGAAGTAAAGTTTGATATGCATACCAAACTAATTACACAGGCAAATAATTGTAAAATGATTGATCATATTAGATTAGCTGTGACTTAAATGATGCCAGAACTTGGTTTCTCGTTCATGCTGATGTTATTGCTGATGAGATGCCTCTGAGAAGCATGAGAGTCTCATTTAGCATTTTAATTTGGACTGAAAAGACCTTTTATTTCTGAATCATCTGAATATTCCTCCTCTAGGAATTCCATCATGAATATGTAAAACCTTGGCATGCACACGGGAGTAATAATTACGTTATTCTTGTTATTCTGCACAGATATTCTTTTATAACTGTACGTGTTTGTGCAAATTTATGCATGTATTTGGTCTTGCACATGTTTTTGCAACCATGAGTTATAACATACAACATACATGAGCTGCATACGTCAACAAAACACAAACTGAATCATCAACAAGGACTAAAGAGAACGGATCCCTGTTTATTTTTATTATGAGAGTTTTGTGAATGGCTGGTTTGGATAAACATGCTGGAGAAACGTTTCCTTTCGACTGCAGCATAGTCCACAGCTGTCTAACAAGCACTGTCCCCTTTTCAGACTGTCAAAGTTAAAACAGAATTGCATGTAAACAGAAAAATGCTCACAACGGGTTTCTATGGCACCTCCTACTTACAGATGTACAGATTCAAACGCAAACATGCTGCTGCTTTTTGGTTTGTGCGTCTGCAGTTGTGTGAATGACTCTTTGTTCACCCAACTGCTGCTTGCAGGTGATGCCAACCCACAGCAGAGAAACTGGGTCAGCACATGGCAAGCCAAGGGGAGACGCACACACAACACACACACACACACACACACACACACACACACGATTGTATTGCTATACTTGTAAGAACTCTAACTGACCCAATGAGTGCTCTAACCCTGACAATACATTAACAGTAATAGCTCAGGCCTAACTCTAAACTGTAACCCTCAAGCTGAAACTCAAGATGTAACAAAGACATGACAAAGAAAGATCATTAAATGTTCTTACTTTTGCAGTCTAAAGCTTAACTGCCTGGCCCTCACAAGTTGAAGGTACAAGAACACACACAGTAGCCATCATCCTAATTCTGTAATTGTTACAAAACACCCAAATGTACATACACCCACTATCAATACGACTTATCATATCAAAGGTCGTGTGTAGGGATGCTGCAGCTAATCCCAGCTGACAATGAGCGAGAGGTGTGGACACCCTGGACAGATCACCAGTCAGGGCTGACACATAGAGACACACAAACAAAGTGAGCCACCAATTAATCAAACCACAGGCTGCATGTCTCTGGACTATGGGGTCATTTAAAGTTGCAGTGTGTCCCAAACACACATCTCCATTTGCTTAGAGATCAAATGGGATTTTATATGACCCAAAATAATAACTTTACACAACCACACTGTGTTTATGTGTTTATGACACATATTAGTTCACATATAACAAGAGATAAATAATTAACACAGAGACACAAGATTATACTTAACTGGAACCGTGGAAAACTTTTTCACATCACTGTGGCTTTAAGGATCAGTTTACCTGTATCATATAAAAAACATTAACTGTTTATATAAGTTTGTTTATGTAAGTGTAGAAATCCTGTTCGCTACAGTAACAGTAACAGAATTCTTGATGATCTATCTCTGCCCCTCTGCACACTATATTTTTATCTATAATTAGTAAAACTAACACTTATAATGTGCTCAGCAGATCTTAGGCCTCTCTAAAACACCTTACTGCAGTGGAGGGGTTTAAGTGCCCAAATGATCCTGGGAGCTATGTTGTCTGGGGCTATATGCCCCTGGTAGGGTCACCCAAGGCAAATTGGTCTCAGGTAGCAGGCCAGGCAAAGTGCGGCTCGGAAATACAGCAAGGCACGCAACCCTGCCCAGGAAAGGGTTACCAGGGCCCCTCCCTGGAGCCAGACCTGGGCCAGGGACTTGAAGGCAAGTCGGGCACAGCCCAAAGAGAACCTTCCATGGACCCACCACCTGGGGCTTTGGCGACAGCTCTTGGGACATGAAACATCACTTCCCTGGTAAAAAAGGAGACTGAGCTTGTGTGGGACAACCTCCCACCTCTCAACCAGAGGTAGTTACTAGTTGGGCTCACCTTCAGGCATGGCCTGGGCTCTGGAACCAAACTCCTTGAAAAAGGAGCTAGTGGAGGTGTCTGGGGAGAGGGAGGTCTTGCGTCTTTGCTTAGATGGCTGCCCAGGCCCAGGATAAGTGGAGGAGAATGGATGGATGGATGGTAATAGAGTTTCCTCATGGATAGTGATGTTTTGACTAGAAATCCAGTTCTACGAACTCCTTGCTCAGCAGCTACAATTAAAACAGCCGCACCCAGAGGCAATTTTCTGCTTTGCTATTTGTGTGTGTATGTTCAAACATTTCCCATCTGGATGTGAAAGAGGACGTACACGGGAGATGCAACTTTGGTGGTGTGGGGATCGTGTTGTTTGAAGGGTTGTCATTGCACAGGAATGTAAACGCTGTCTCCTCTTTCTTATCAGGCCTCGGCTTGACAGTCAGAGTCATGTGTAATTAATGAGCACTGGCCTGACGCAATATGTCTCCCTGGAATTGCTTGGCTGACATTTTTCTTGGAGACAGAATAAATTCCCTGAACCTCATGTTGTAAACAGATGAGAAAAATGTAGAGCAAAGATCTTCTCTGATCTAAGTCACAATAGGTGTGCAAAGAAAGAATATCATCCAGTCCAGTGCACACAACAAAATCAGGGCTTCTTGTCACCACCAATCAACAGCCACTCAACTTGCTTTCTTGTTTTTCTATTTGTTTGACTTGTTTTCAGCAGCAACAGTTTGTGAACAGAACCAAGTATCTCTATTGTGCCCAGGTTTTATAGTTTAATGAGTTCAATTGTGCAGTTCTGGGAAACACTGAATTTATCTTACATATTTTCCTCCTGGTCTATGTTATCAGCACTGGCTAGTAAGCTCAGTTTATTTATTAAAATGCCATGTCAAGCTCCAGCAGATGAATTACAATGTGAGTCTCACCTTTTCTCAGAAAAGGGTGACTCGTCAGTCAGGTATCTTCGGGGTGTGAACACCAGGGTAGACAGCACCTTGTTGTTGCTGCAGCCACTGTATGTAAATGGGAAAAAGGTGATAAGTAGAGAAAAAGCCACGGCTTATGTTTGTGTTCTCTCTGCCTCTGGTCTCTTGGTATTTGTCACTGGCATCATCCCCATTTGTTTCTGCTGGTGGCTGTTTAAAAGTCTCCACATTTTCCATGAAGCGTCAGCACTTGATCAACTTTAACTTTTTGTGTGTGTGTGTGTGTTACAGAATAAAGAGCAAGACAAGAAAATGAATGCCATGTGTGTATCACCACGGGTGCACTGCTCGCACTACAGCGGCAGCACTAGCGATGTGAGGCATGTGAAAAGGTTCAGGCAGGTGGTGATGACAGGAACAATGCCACATGTCTAATGATGTATTCAGATGGCACAGAAAGGTCAGGGTCATGTGTAATTTGCATGCATGTGCACAATTTACTTTAACAACATGCTGTGTTGTTACAGTAAACTGTACAACTTCAGTTTATTGCTGTTGTAATGAACCACCTGCAGAGACTTGAAGGTAGAGAGACAGAAGGTAATTGCAGTTCAGAAAGGTTTTTTTTTTTTTTTTGCTTTACAGGAGCATTGTGAGGGTTCTTCTGCTATCACCTGCAATTAACACTGAAATGTGTTCTCACTCTGTTTCGTTTCAATGTGCTCTATGTAAACAGGCCTTTATTTTTAACATTTCTTTTAATGCAAAGCTAAAATCCTCAATTTAGCGAATAATGTGAAGTCTACGGTTTGATGTCCACAGTACTACCTTTTTAAAAAATCGCGTAATATGCTTTTAAAAATGTACAGCAGGTGTATGATTCAGCAGATTTGTTTGAGCCAGGCAATGCCCTGTGCGGATCATCTCACGCTGAGCTTATCTTCCGTGTGATGTTTAGGTGCTTTGGTTTCACTCGGCAAACAAAGAGCTATTGTGGCCACAGACTGTCACGTTAATGACACTGCTCACAAACATGGATCTTTACCCAGTAGCACATAGTGTGTCTGTTTGCATGTGCTTGTATATATGTGTCCTCTGGGAGTGATACATGAGAACACATGGCATGAGAACAGCTAATTAACACACACAGACCAGCTGACCAAAACCCTTCTTTGTTCTCACTCCTTTCTTTTAGTTACCAACACCTGACAAAGAATAATCAGCTAAATAAATAATCAGCAGAAATATATTTAAAACTGTATTGGTATAAAAGATTTAAAAAAGCCAACAGGTTTATGCCAACAAATATCAGGATTACCCTTCAAACTGTAGTCTCTCTTACAGTAATACTTGTGTAACAGCTACACTTTTTGTACTGCAGCTATGTATTTATGTGAATTTTAAAGTAAACTAATCTCAGACTTTAATCATTAAACGTTCAGTGAAGTTACTCCTGGTCTAGTTCACTGTTAACGGTTATTTTATTCATTTCAACACACAAAGCTAACTCATATATTGTCTGTTGAATAATTATTATATTTGAGTGTAAAACTGAGAGAGAGCCTTGGTAAAGGAATTTCACTGCATAGATTTCTGGTGGTTTGTTTTCATATCGACAAGCGGTTACAAGACAAGATCTGATTGTCAATAAAATCAAATGAATTTTTCCCTAGTGTTTGTACTTTGAGTATGACAATGCTCACAATCTGTATTTTGACATTTGTATATATATGTTTTGAGGTCACATGTTCTATATATTCATGGGATTCTAATGTTTGACAGTGCATATGTGGTTGCAAGTAACTGAATTAAAGTGGCATCTATTATAAAATCACATGCAACACAGCATGGGGCCAGACTGGGTCTGGTCTCTTCTGAACCAATCCACGTTCCTTCAGACCACTTTAAAATATAGCAACACGTGTGATCTACAGGATGTGTGTGTAGAAATACAATAAACACAATCATTAATGATGAAGTTTGCACACGGATTGGGCAGAGACTGGTGAAATTTGAATTGATATAAATGAAAAATGCTGGTCAAGGCTCACTTAGCTTGCAGGTCAAACAATCCCTGGAAGCCCAGCCAGGCAGTGTGCTTAGCAGACATATTTTCATCTATGTGACCGAAACAAATGTATTCGTATATATATGAAAGATGTTGGCCATGTGGTGCTGATATGACTGATACAATTGATTTATTTGTCATAGATAATGCTACTCTGGTTGCCTTTGAGAAGTTTGTTATATTAAATGCAAATGCATATTTGTACAGAATGAGGATTTTGTGTCTCTTACACTGCATTTTTGGCCTGTGTTGACCAGAAAATTAACTACAGCAACTAATAAACATGTGGCATGACAGGCTTGAAAAATATGACCCTGTCTTTCAACACCCATAAGAAAGCCTAACGTGTGAGAGGCATGAAGCCAGGAGGAACAGGAGGACATGAGTACTTGCACTCCTAATGCATATTCTTTTTTATGATAAGCCAACTTTTACTGAATACATTAGCCAAGCGTAAAAGCTTTTTTCAATACTAAATGGGCTCATTTCTTACAATTATTGTCCTTTTTGCTGAATTTCTATGCAAAAATTGAAATTGTGCAAATGATCAAACATGTTTAGGTTGATATATTACCATTTGATTTATAATGCAGCACTTTGTTAAACTTTGTAAACTAGGTGGCTATGACTAGGTTATATGTTTGAGGTCAAAAGTGTTTATGTCTGTTTTGAAAGGCCACACTGGAGGGAAGGACAAACGTGTGCTGCCATAACCTCCCTACATATAGTACACTGTGCACTGCTCTCTCTCTCTTCAAGAACTCTGCATCTTTTGCATGTCTATGGAGTCTCCTGACAATGAAATGTACAAATAGAGATACCCACACACAGCATCCCTTCAAACTCATGGTGTGCCAACAGGGCGATGGCATGAACAGTGATGAAGGAGCTCTGTGAACAAGACAATGTCAGTGGTGTCATGTTTTCGATGTCAGAATGAATGTCAGATTGTCTGTTTTGGGAAGTTACAGCAATTGTTAATGTTTTTCTGTGACATTTTCTGCTCAGATGCACATGTCTGGTTATAACTAACCCCACTGGCAGTTTTAGTCGTAAATATACTGGGACTACAGAGCAGTTCAGTGGGGAAAAAAAGCTCGTTTTTGTCTCACAATGTATGTCTCTTGCATGACATTAGTCTCCACTAATTTAAGAAATTTGGAAGATGTTTACAGGTGAATGGATGGTGATGGCAGTGTTATTGTGCTGAAGGCTGGATTGCTGGGCTGTGCCAGCATTCAGTCAAGGTAGGTAACTGGGTCAATGACCCATAATCCCCTGTGTCCTCCTTCAACCCTCAATTCTATTCATTCCTCGTTACTGGATCTGTAGGACAGGAGGAGGGAAGAACGGATACACAGAGAGACAAGAAAGGGCAGAAATAATCTCTAATCATGGATAAGGTGACTTCCCAGCACCAACAACAGCCCAGTTCTTCAACTACAGTCTTCTTCTCACTTTTTCCTTCCTGATTTACTTTTACCTAAACCCTTGTTTCCTTCATAGAAAGCAACATGGTTTGAGATGTTTACTTCCTCATGGCTCCTTTTCATGATTTCTGTATTCACTTACATTTTCTAGTATGTTCACTTCCATTCCCAGCAACTAAAAGTGTAAGAGCATCTACAGTACATTAGACTTCTCACCCTTTCCTTCCTTACAGGTGCACCTGGCTTTAATCTTTCAATTAGTGCTTGCAGCATTTTGGTAATGGTAAGATTTTCAGCCTGACAAGTACGGTTAACGTGATGGGACTGGATATCTCCTTCTTTCTTTCTCCTCCACTGCTTTGTATTCTCTCCAGTGCTCTCCCTGTCGGTCTCTCTTCCGCCTCACTTTCTCTCATCCTCTGTGCCGACAAATACAGCTGAGATATGGGCATACGACCAAAATGAGTGTGTGTGTATGTGTGTGTTAGAAGTTCTGCCCATCTGAACCTGATGACCTGCAGCGCTGACGGTCCCTCAGCTCTTTCTCTGCAGATGAGTTGGGTGTGTAGGAGAAAACAGCTAGCCTACTATTTAACTCCAAATCTGTTGTATTTGTGTAAAAAGATTTTGCAGGTTCTTTCAAATATTTTGCACATTTCACACTTGTTCACATGTGCTATGATGTACAACTGGTAGTTAGCTTGCTAGTTGACAAGATAACATGTAGAAAGACAATTTTGGAATTGATATAAAGCATACTCGGGATGATACTTATTAAAATACCTGAGTTAGTTGCTTTCCTTCACTATTAGCTCCCTGTTGTGCTGAATAGCATCAGTGCAGCAGCCTCAGGGGATCATCAAAGTCCAGAACCTTGAGAATATTTGTTGAGATATTTCAGTCTGAACCAAACAAGTACCAAGAACAATCGAGCCTATAACTTCAAGATATCTTAGTTAAATATTGAAATGAACCGAACCGTAAGACTACGTTTCCAATCTCTCTACAGAGCCCATAAATCTTCCTCTCACCCTGACCATAAAGATGCCACCAGTGTTATTTATATGCTTAGATGCAGATGAAATGGCTAAATCTGCAGTGTGCCTTGCTGCTAAAGGTCATACTGTGTGCTCTGTGTGCTCTGCTAAAAACAACTTCCCAGTTCACTTTTGCTTCTGGCTTTCCAACACAGAAACCATCAGGTTAAAAAACCTCTGGTTCTGACATCTGGTTATACAGAGAGATGAGAGAGTGGAAACATATAACAGATAATGTTTGTTATCACACCATTCATTAGCTATAGTTCATTTCCTGTCTGACACAGAAATGACCATTGCATGGCCTTTTTAATCAAATCAAAGCACCAGCAAAGAGCCATGGAGTCCTCTCTCTAACAACTGAAATGTAGAAGACAGCACAATTCATATGATGCTATTCTTTTAGAGCCATGGATGTCATCAAATGTTGAGGAGGACATGCACATTGTCTTAGTCACACACATGCAGGTGATGACATTATGACAATAACAACAGCATAAATGAATAATGGATACCTGCTCTTGTTACAGCACAGGTGCTACTCTATGATCGCACTCAGGCAGGTGTGACATCAGGTGGTTTAGTTAACACACCGAAAGCTTGGGGATAAGTAAATATATAAATAACTAAATAAAAGAGACCTTACAGATGCATAGGGGGGTGTAAATCAAGTTCATTTTGATTTTTGAAGTAAACAAAGAGGAATGAAGATTCATTTTAATTGGCATTTTTGCCACATGATAAATGTAAGGCATCTTTAGCGGGATTAAGGATTGGTTTAAGGCCACTGCAGTTCAACTATCTTTCTGGATACTGGAGAAAAAGACACGTCACTGTGCTGCCACTATAATGAAGGCAAATGGCTCCCTCTTGTGTCTTTCTTGTTCCCTAATATAACTCATACAGCAGCTAAAATGTGTTCATGTGTAGCTGAGTCAGTCAATGTAAATAGCAGACACTAAAATTTGGTCAAATTGTGGAGAGAGATAAATGATTGAAATTTGAGGCTATGAGCTACTGAAACTAAGGGGATGTAGCTCAGTGGTAGAGCGTGTGCTTTGCATGTATAAGGTCCTGGGTTCAATCCCCAGCGTCTCCATTTAATTGGTTACATGATATGCCCTGCCAGAACTAAAATACCTTAGCTTGTTAGCTTAAATTTGTGCAACAGAAATGAGAGATGTTCACTCACTGAAATAAAAAAAAACCCAAATCCCTTCGTGAATTGGTCAAATTGTGAATGGATACATAAATAAGAAACTGAGAAGTGGAGTGGAGGGAAGGCAATTAAAGAGGTAGAGCCTAAGATTCTGTTAAATCTAAATTCACATGAGAAGAGTAAGAGCTCCCACAGGTCTTCATTTTCATTGAACTATTAAAGCCAAGATAAATACAGACAAAAACTTATTACACCTAAAATTTAAATTGTGGCGAGACAGATAAATGATTGAATTTTAAGGCATACAAAACAACCAAACGAAGGGGATGTAGCTCAATGGTAGAGCATGTGTTTCGCATATACAAGGTCCTGGGTTCAATCCCCAGCGTCTCCATTGTTAGCTTTGTGGTGATGCAATGGGCTAACATAAAGAAAAGTACAAAGCAAAAAAATGAAATGAATTCAGGCTCAGAACCTCATGGCTGTAGATGTTGTGGCAGATTTTTTCTGATACCATAAATGAGTATACCTGAACTGCCTATTACGAAGTCGTGGTCCTATTGCCACTAAAATCATCTGATTAAGCTGAGAGTTCCTGAAATGTTTCTGATTTACTGAGTAATTGAAACAAAGATAAACAATAAACCATGTAAACCATCATAAACCATGTATATCGAATTTTGAGACACTTAGAAGCCTTGAAACTGAAGGGGATGTAGCTCAGTGGTAGAGCATGTGCTTTGCATGTGCAAGGTCCTGGGTTCAATCCCCAGCATCTCCATTGTTAGCTTTATGGTGATGCAATGGGCTAACATAAAGAAAAGTACAAAGCAAAAAAATGAAATGAATTCAGGCTCAGAACCTCATGGCTGTAGATGTTGTGGCAAATTTTTTCTGATACCACAAATGAGTATACCTGAACTGCCTATTACGAAGTCGTGGTCCTATTGCCACTAAAATCGTCTGATTAAGCTGAGAGTTCCTGAAATGTTTCTGATTTACTGAGTAATTGAAACAAAGATAAACAATAAACCAACAAAACAAAAAAGAAGAAAAAAATATATGTATATCGAATTTTGAGACACTTAGAAGGCTTGAACCTGAAGGGGATGTAGCTCAGTGGTAGAGCGTGTGCTTTGCATGTACAAGGTCCTGGGTTCAATCCCCAGCATCTCCATTTCCTTTGTTACATGAAATGCCCTGCCAAAACTAAAATACCTCTGAAGTGTTAGCTTAAATTTGTGCAACAGAAATGAGAGATGTTCACTGCTGAAATAAAAAAAAAACCCGAATCCCTTCGTGAATTGGTCAAATTGTGAATGGATACATAAATAAGAAACTGAGAAGTGGAGTGGAGGGAAGGCAATCAAAGAGGTAGAGCCTAAGATTCTGTTAAAACTAAATTCACATGAGAAGAGTAAGAGCTCCCACAGGTCTTCATTTTCATTGAACTATTAAAGCCAAGATAAATACAGACAAAAACTTATTACACCTAAAATTTAAATTGTGGCGAGACAGATAAATGATTGAATTTTAAGGCATACAAAACAACCAACCGAAGGGGATGTAGCTCAGTGGTAGAGCATGTGTTTCGCATATACAAGGTCCTGGGTTCAATCCCCAGCATCTCCATTGTTAGCTTTGTTGTGATGCAATGGGCTAACATAAAGAAAAGTACAAAGCAAAAAAATAAAATGAATTCAGGCTCAGAACCTCATGGCTATAGAAGTTTTGGCAAATTTTTTCTGATACCATAAATGAGTATACCTGATCTGCCTATTACGAAGTCGTGGTCCTATTGCCACTAAAATCATCTGATTAAGCTGAGAGTTCCTGAAATGTTTCTGATTTACTGAGTAATTGAAACAAAGATAAACAATAAACCATGTAAACCATCATAAACCATGTATATCGAATTTTGAGACACTTAGAAGCCTTGGAACTGAAGGGGATGTAGCTCAGTGGTAGAGCATGTGCTTTGCATGTGCAAGGTCCTGGGTTCAATCCCCAGCATGTCCATTGTTAGCTTTATGGTGATGCAATGGGCTAACATAAAGAAAAGTACAAAGCAAAAAAATGAAATGAATTCAGGCTCAGAACCTCATGGCTGTAGATGTTGTGGCAAATTTTTTCTGATACCACAAATGAGTATACCTGAACTGCCTATTACGAAGTCGTGGTCCTATTGCCACTAAAATCGTCTGATTAAGCTGAGAGTTCCTGAAATGTTTCTGATTTACTGAGTAATTGAAACAAAGATAAACAATAAACCAACAAAACAAAAAAGAAGAAAAAAATATATGTATATCGAATTTTGAGACACTTAGAAGGCTTGAACCTGAAGGGGATGTATCTCAGTGGTAGAGCGTGTGCTTTGCATGTACAAGGTCCTGGGTTCAATCCCCAGCATCTCCATTTCCTTTGTTACATGAAATGCCCTGCCAAAACTAAAATACCTCTGAAGTGTTAGCTTAAATTTGTGCAACAGAAATGAGAGATGTTCACTACTGAAATAAAAAAAAAACCCGAATCCCTTCGTGAATTGGTCAAATTGTGAATGGATACATAAATAAGAAACTGAGAAGTGGAGTGGAGGGAAGGCAATCAAAGAGGTAGAGCCTAAGATTCTGTTAAAACTAAATTCACATGAGAAGAGTAAGAGCTCCCACAGGTCTTCATTTTCATTGAACTATTAAAGCAAAGATAAATACAGACAAAAACTTATTACACCTAAAATTTAAATTGTGGCGAGACAGATAAATGATTGAATTTTAAGGCATACAAAACAACCAACCGAAGGGGATGTAGCTCAGTGGTAGAGCATGTGTTTCGCATATACAAGGTCCTGGGTTCAATCCCCAGCATCTCCATTGTTAGCTTTGTTGTGATGCAATGGGCTAACATAAAGAAAAGTACAAAGCAAAAAAATAAAATGAATTCAGGCTCAGAACCTCATGGCTATAGAAGTTGTGGCAAATTTTTTCTGATACCATAAATGAGTATACCTGAACTGCCTATTACGAAGTCGTGGTCCTATTGCCACTAAAATCATCTGATTAAGCTGAGAGTTCCTGAAATGTTTCTGATTTACTGAGTAATTGAAACAAAGATAAACAATAAACCATGTAAACCATCATAAACCATGTATATCGAATTTTGAGACACTTAGAAGCCTTGAAACTGAAGGGGATGTAGCTCAGTGGTAGAGCATGTGCTTTGCATGTGCAAGGTCCTGGGTTCAATCCCCAGCATGTCCATTGTTAGCTTTATGGTGATGCAATGGGCTAACATAAAGAAAAGTACAAAGCAAAAAAATGAAATGAATTCAGGCTCAGAACCTCATGGCTGTAGATGTTGTGGCAAATTTTTTCTGATACCACAAATGAGTATACCTGAACTGCCTATTACGAAGTCGTGGTCCTATTGCCACTAAAATCGTCTGATTAAGCTGAGAGTTCCTGAAATGTTTCTGATTTACTGAGTAATTGAAACAAAGATAAACAATAAACCAACAAAACAAAAAAGAAGAAAAAAATATATGTATATCGAATTTTGAGACACTTAGAAGGCTTGAACCTGAAGGGGATGTAGCTCAGTGGTAGAGCGTGTGCTTTGCATGTACAAGGTCCTGGGTTCAATCCCCAGCATCTCCATTTCCTTTGTTACATGAAATGCCCTGCCAAAACTAAAATACCTCTGAAGTGTTAGCTTAAATTTGTGCAACAGAAATGAGAGATGTTCACTGCTGAAATAAAAAAAAAACCCGAATCCCTTCGTGAATTGGTCAAATTGTGAATGGATACATAAATAAGAAACTGAGAAGTGGAGTGGAGGGAAGGCAATCAAAGAGGTAGAGCCTAAGATTCTGTTAAAACTAAATTCACATGAGAAGAGTAAGAGCTCCCACAGGTCTTCATTTTCATTGAACTATTAAAGCAAAGATAAATACAGACAAAAACTTATTACACCTAAAATTTAAATTGTGGCGAGACAGATAAATGATTGAATTTTAAGGCATACAAAACAACCAAACGAAGGGGATGTAGCTCAGTGGTAGAGCATGTGTTTCGCATATACAAGGTCCTGGGTTCAATCCCCAGCATCTCCATTGTTAGCTTTGTTGTGATGCAATGGGCTAACATAAAGAAAAGTACAAAGCAAAAAAATAAAATGAATTCAGGCTCAGAACCTCATGGCTATAGAAGTTGTGGCAAATTTTTTCTGATACCATAAATGAGTATACCTGAACTGCCTATTACGAAGTCGTGGTCCTATTGCCACTAAAATCATCTGATTAAGCTGAGAGTTCCTGAAATGTTTCTGATTTACTGAGTAATTGAAACAAAGATAAACAATAAACCATGTAAACCATCATAAACCATGTATATCGAATTTTGAGACACTTAGAAGCCTTGAAACTGAAGGGGATGTAGCTCAGTGGTAGAGCATGTGCTTTGCATGTGCAAGGTCCTGGGTTCAATCCCCAGCATGTCCATTGTTAGCTTTATGGTGATGCAATGGGCTAACATAAAGAAAAGTACAAAGCAAAAAAATGAAATGAATTCAGGCTCAGAACCTCATGGCTGTAGATGTTGTGGCAAATTTTTTCTGATACCACAAATGAGTATACCTGAACTGCCTATTACGAAGTCGTGGTCCTATTGCCACTAAAATCGTCTGATTAAGCTGAGAGTTCCTGAAATGTTTCTGATTTACTGAGTAATTGAAACAAAGATAAACAATAAACCAACAAAACAAAAAAGAAGAAAAAAATATATGTATATCGAATTTTGAGACACTTAGAAGGCTTGAACTTGAAGGGGATGTAGCTCAGTGGTAGAGCGTGTGCTTTGCATGTACAAGGTCCTGGGTTCAATCCCCAGCATCTCCATTTCCTTTGTTACATGAAATGCCCTGCCAAAACTAAAATACCTCTGAAGTGTTAGCTTAAATTTGTGCAACAGAAATGAGAGATGTTCACTACTGAAATAAAAAAAAAACCCGAATCCCTTCGTGAATTGGTCAAATTGTGAATGGATACATAAATAAGAAACTGAGAAGTGGAGTGGAGGGAAGGCAATTAAAGAGGTAGAGCCTAAGATTCTGTTAAAACTAAATTCACATGAGAAGAGTAAGAGCTCCCACAGGTCTTCATTTTCATTGAACCATTAAAGCAAAGATAAATACAGACAAAAACTTATTACACCTAAAATTTAAATTGTGGCGAGACAGATAAATGATTGAATTTTAAGGCATACAAAACAACCAAACGAAGGGGATGTAGCTCAGTGGTAGAGCATGTGTTTCGCATATACAAGGTCCTGGGTTCAATCCCCAGCATCTCCATTGTTAGCTTTGTGGTGATGCAATGGGCTAACATAAAGAAAAGTACAAAGCAAAAAAATAAAATGAATTCAGGCTCAGAACCTCATGGCTGTAGATGTTGTGGCAAATTTTTTCTGATACCATAAATGAGTATACCTGAACTGCCTATTACGAAGTCGTGGTCCTATTGCCACTAAAATCATCTGATTAAGCTGAGAGTTCCTGAAATGTTTCTGATTTACTGAGTAATTGAAACAAAGATAAACAATAAACCATGTAAACCATCATAAACCATGTATATCGAATTTTGAGACACTTAGAAGCCTTGAAACTGAAGGGGATGTAGCTCAGTGGTAGAGCATGTACTTTGCATGTGCAAGGTCCTGGGTTCTAGCTCCATCTGATTTATTATAGGCATAACTGAAGCCCCCTTTAACACTGCCAGAACTTAAGAGTGAACAATAAACCAACAAAACAAAAACAATGAAAAAAAATTGAATTTTGAGACACCTAGAAGCCCTGAAAGCAAGAGGGATGTAGCTGAAGGGTAAAGTATATGCTTTGTATGTACAAGGTCCTGGATTCAATCATCAGCATCTTCATCTCATTTATTATATGCAATACCCAAGGCCCTGTTTAACACCGCCAGAACTTAAGAGTATCTTAAATACCTCGGAAATTATGCCTGTCAGCTTTATGATGAAGAAATTTACCGTGGGTTCAATCCCCAGCATCTCCACTATCAGATTTATGATGAAAAACATCATTGTAGGTTCAATCCCCAGCATCTCCACTGTCAGATTTATGATAAAATAGATGGTCATGGGGTCAATCCCCATCATCTCCAACTCATTTGCCGAGGCTGGAGTTAACACTGTCAAAGTTTCAGAGCATCCTATTTAGCTCCGAAATGCTGGCTTAAATTGGTGTGGCAGAAATGAGAGATGTTCACTCACCAAAATAAACAAATCTCTGTATAGTTAGAGTTCTTCAAATTGAGAACGCATACATAAATAAACTGAGGAGAAATGAACTGGTCTGCAGAGGTACCTGAAGGGAAGGCACAGATAAATGATTGAATTTTAAGGCATACAAAACAACCAAATGAAGGGGATGTAGCTCAGTGGTAGAGCATGTGTTTTGCATATACAAGGTCCTGGGTTCAATCCCCAGCATCTCCATTGTTAGCTTTGTGGTGATGCAATGGGCTAACATAAGGAAAAGTACAAAACAGAAAAATGAAATGAATTCAGGCTCAGAACCTCATGGCTATAGAAGTTGTGGCAATTTTTTTCTGATATCACAAATGAGTATACCTGAACTGCCTATTACGAAGTCGTGGTCCTATTGCCACTAAAATCGTCTGAATAAGCTGAGAGTTCCTGAAATGTTTCTGATTTACTGAGTAATTGAAACAAAGATAAAAAATAAACAAACAAAACAAAAAAGAAGAAAAAAATATATGTATATCGAATTTTGAGACACTTAGAAGCCTTGAAACTGAAGGGGCTGTAGCTCAGTGGTAGAGCATGTCCTTTGCATGTACAAGGTCCTGGCTTCAATCCCCATCTCATTGAGTATATGCAATACCCGAGTACCCACTAAACACTGCAAGAACTTAAGTGTTTCTTAAGTTCCTCGGAAGTGTTGGCTTAAATTGGCCTGACAAACCAATATACCTGAACTGACTATTACAAAGTTGTGGTCCTCTTGCCACTGAAGTCGGGTGAATAATCAAACTTTTCAAAAGTTTGTGGTTTACGGAGCAATCAAAACAAGGATAATCAATAAACCAAAAAAAAAAAAAGAAAAAAAAAATTCAAAATATCAAATTTTGAGACACCTAGAAGCGTGACAGTAATAACAGCAGCTCAGTCGTAGAGTGTGTGCTTTGCATGTACAAGATTTTCAATTCAATCCCCAGCATCTCCATTATGAGGTTTGTGGTAAAGCAATGGGCAGTGGTGCTAACAAGAAGAAAAGAACAAGACAAATAACTGAAGAGCAAAAAATGAGCTCAGGCTCAGAACCTCATGGCTGATGTGGTGTAATGTCTCCATCCTGTTGGTACAGCTATCTGAATATTTAGCAATTATTTTCAGCTTCCACAAATCATATCAAATGCTTTGTGGCTAAATGTTGAAAGGTATTTTCCCCCTTTTGTCATGAAAACTGCACGTGTTGCCAGCAGCCAGTGTTCTCTTTTCTAATAAGACAAGCAAACTTTAGAGTGCTTCAGGCTCGACGCCACATTGGACTGGTTCTGAACCAAAATGTGGAGCATGCATGTGTCGACACCACACAAACGCATATTTACGTCAGTGGAAACGATAAGCAATTTGCATGCATTGCTTTCACATACTACAGACTCCACTTATTCCAACCACAACCTAAGAGCTGCCTGAGAATAAAAAAGTGAATTTGTATGCAGCATACCACAAAAATACAACAAAAGCCAAAGTGATGGCACTAGATTTTAATTTCAAATCAAGTCTTTTATTGTAGATGAAATCTTACTTAATGTAACCATAAACACAAAGAGGCCTGAGGAGGTCAATCTGTATGGATCATTGCTAAAACTGTATGCAGACAGAAGAAAAACCATCTTCTTCCAGCCAGAGCTCCATTTACTGTCCTGCCCTTTAATTTTTCACAAAACTGGGTTAAATCCAGGGACAAAAATCAATCACTGCAAAAAGCCAGAAAGAAAAAGTTAAAAACTGTTTTCAGTGACCAATCATGTTTGATTCACCCAGCTTTGGAGCGGTTCTGTGGGCCATAATGTGAATATACAGGAAATTGTACAAGAATGTTTCTGTTCAGGCATGATGCAGAATAGTGCTCTTCAGTCAGCTCTTGGGGCCTTTGGGGAAGCAGCAGCCAGTTGAAAAGCAGATGTAGTTCCAGGCAGTTACTGCAAGAAAGAGAAAAACATCACTACACTCTGGCTACTATTTGTCACTCACAAATATTTTAATTAGCGTTTGGCTCCAAGTCAATATCAAAGAATGTAGTTATTTAGTTATGAACAATCACATTGCTGTGAAACGTGATTCATGACTCAGCTGAATACTTACAAATTTCTCAACCTGCAGACCGTCTTTGAAGAAAAGCATGAATGGTGTGATGCCATCCTCACGGTAGTCCAGCAGTCCCACCATGCCCTCTGGGTTCATGGTCTCTCCTGTGAAAAACTTCAAGGACATAAAGACAGCAGATTAGGAGACAACGGGCAAAATTGAGAGTTGTTTTTTTGTTATATTTTTGTCTCTGACATTTGTCAAAAAAGTGTCAGGCCTTATCCTTTAATGAAATGTTAGATTTCACATTTAATATGTCAAACAAATATTGATCAATGTGTGTAGAAGGTGTTGTAAATATTGGAGAACTTATGACTCAAATTATTTTATGTATGAATATGACCAATTTAGAAGCATCATAAACCAGTGTAATATGTTAACGTGAATCGACTAATGCTTCATGTTCTGGTACAAATCTGTAGCAACATGCTGTGCACATATTAAAATATGTGGTATGAAATGTCACAGGGACCTATGTGTGTATTTTGTGACCACAAATTAATAAGTGTTTCATTCACTGCAATCAAAATATCCACAACTGCAAAAGTGTAGTATCTTATTTTTCTGTAAACACCTGATATAATGAGCATTTCCAGTTGTAGTCAACTTCTTCCAAAATAGGTCTTTCAACTAATCTGGATAAATCACCAAATTCTCAGAGGTAGCAACTGACATCAGTCTTAAAATGCTTTGTGAGTGCTGAAGTTGCAACTTAAATACCTTTACTTTGATGAGGGTTACCCAGAAAAGCTAACTTGGGAGCTACGTTAAGAATTAATAGTTTGGGAATACAGCCTGTGACTTGACTGCATAGCTACCTGGTAGTTCTTGATGTTTCCCACGATCTTCTTAACTGCTGCTGTGATGCCTGTCGTGAAGGTCTCCACTCTATCTGGATTATTCTCTTCCATCTTGACCTTCAGTCTGGACAAGCAAACAAGAAACATTTTCTTACTGTTATCCTTTTTGTTTGATTCAACATTACCTCAGAGGGACACCCCAGTTTGATAAGTAAATCTGTGCCAAAGTATTGATCCAACTCCTGCATATACTCACGCCTTCATGTAATCCTTAATGTATGCCATGTACTGCTTTTTGTCAAAGGCTGTCTCCTGCAGTTTGTGGTTGAGGACAATGTCCACACCACGAACGGTGTTTGAGTCGGTGGCCTCGGGCTCGTCCTCGGCAGAGGCGTTGGCTGAAATTAACGCGTCATCAAACCCTTCTGTCCTGGTGACAGTCTAGACACATGGGGTGCAGAAAAAACAGACATGAAATGAGAACATTAATTCATAGTGAATCGGAGAACAAGATGGAAAGGCTGCAGATGGGCACGTAAGGATAGCCTTACACTGGACAGTCATCTTATCACTACTTTCAAATGAATGTGGTGGCTGACATTTGAGTTGTAACCTAAATGTGAACCAAATATTTAGACCTTATTGTTCCAAAACTGACCAACAGAAGCAATTCTCCCCCCAATTAGGATAGAACAAACAAAACACTTTTCTATGTGAAATAGTGAAAAGGCATTTTAATCAAGAACCCAATTCCACCGCAAAAACATATTTGAATAGTATGGTGCGCCTTCATCCAGACTCGTAAAAAGCAACTAGCCTAAACAGCATGTGAGCCACTATACCTCCAATGTGGATAGCTAGATTAATATTAAGACTTGTTGTGCAAGACAGGTGACTGACAAATACCACTGAAATGCCTCCTGACATACTGGCAGTCAATGTTGGGGCAGAGCACACTGAAATGAAACCAGCAGTACTGAATATGAAGTTTTCTTGAAATTACTGGACTTAGTAGAACGGAGAAAAAAAACTGTCTTGAAAAGGAAAAATGTACCATTTCTAATCCATGCACCGCTTGATTTTATAAGTCTGAAACCCAGGGCAAGTAACAGTTCAATTATTCTATATTCAAAATGTATTTCCCAACATAAAGGTCTTAGCACTTTGTGGTCAGTAGGGGGTTGAATCTTGGTTTTTAACCATGTTACTGATGAAATGATTTGGTATCTGATGCTATAACTAAAAATCATAGTTAAAACTGCATTTAACAGTGCAGTTACAAACACATTACAGATATTATTCTGTTGTGACAGAAAAGCGACAGAGGATTATTTACTATGAGATGTGTTAGAGCCAGAGCTTTACAAAGCCAGGCTCTGCCACTGTCATCTGTACTCACAACAGGGCAATAGTTAAATAGTTAACATAGCAGCATTTTCATTATCATGACTCATGATTTCCTTTGATTATATTGACGGGACACTCATCCCATTGACATCATCCCGGCTACAGTTGTAAAAACAGTGACATTCACAGAGAAAAGGAGCGCTGCTCACGTGACTCTCGTCATAGACGAATAACAATATTAACAGCTATTTTATGACGGCGTTTAACTGGTGGAGCCACCCAAAGCATCACTGGCTACTTTTTCCTAAAGTGAGCCATGAATACTGGCCTATTTACATTGAGGGGAGGACGGATGCTAAATTAAAATCAATCAAAATCACATTAAAATCTATCAAATGTAATAAGTCCAAAACCATTAATTTAACATCCATACATAAAGAGAGAAAGGAAATCCTCTCACTGCAAAGGTTGTTTTTAAATCAATGGCACTAATGGATAAATATGTGTGGACGGTTTAAATAACTTAATACCTCCAGCTCTGACTCTTCCACCAGGTTAACTCACCTTTCCTTCGACTTCATAGAAGAACCCGCAAGCAGACTCTTTAACTTTGAAGGCGTCTGAGAACATCTCATCACCTGAGGAAAAAAAACACCGACACTTTGAGCTCAAAGCAAATACCCCGGCGTCAATGCGGTCCCGGTACAAGCTCCGAGCTGAACCGGCAGACCGGACAGCACGCATGAGTCACCACCTGGAAGCCATCTAACGTTGACCACGGTAATGCCAACTCCACAAGAACCTGCCAGTCCGCCATTCCTCTATAAATAGCCAGTTGACGCCGACGTTGCTGTGTGGTGACCACGGTTAGAGAAATATCGTCGAGCTCGTACCGCTGAGGGCTTCCCGTTATGGTCGGAGCCACGTTAGCTGGCATACGGTAGCTACCCCCCACCCCCACCCCGGAGCTAACTTACCGGTTTTTAAAGCATGGGCTACGTTAAAAGCTACCGGGCCTAGTCGTCCCCGGTTAGTCGACAGGGTGGCTAACACTCTAACGCCCGGCAGGCTCATTGTTTACCATTATAAAGTTCAGTCTTGGCTAGCATGTGGCTAACACGAGTTAGCGAGCTAACCTGGCCGAATAACATAAAAAGCCAACCCAAATACCCGCAGCGTCCCTAACGCTACGTACAGGACATACAAGACCACACAAGAGACGACTACGTACCGCTGATGGTATCCCTGTAGATGATCATTTTTACTGTTTCGGTGTTAAATCTTCCAGAGACAGAGTGCAGGCCTGCCGCCCTAACAGCACGGGAGAGGGAAAAGACCGATCGGGCCGCGAGGCGGTGCGTTTACATCGTGCTTACGTCACTGGGTGTGGGGAGAAGGGGGGGGGGGGTGTCCGCTCCGCCTCTGAACTCTGGTGCCACGATGCATGGTGGCCGAAAGTGGTACTGCAGCCCTCTCTATGAGACTGAATATAACATTGTATTTATAGACGTAGTAAAATCGAGAAAAAATTGACTTGTGTCTTCTAACATAAAGAAAGGTACCACTTCCACCCCAAGCCTGCCATCCAGCCCCATATCCAGATTCAGTAATATTATATGTAAAAATGATTTTCTAACATGAAGGTCTCAGTGCTAAATATTTCTGGTTAACTAAGAAATTCTTTATTTTATGGCTTAAAAGTAGTAAATATAAAATTTACTGAGGGTAAAATTATTGCAAATATATAAAATGTACCAGTGTGGACTACTCATGCAACTCATGTTGTTAAAAGTAAAAGTAAATAGTAACTCTGTGAGAACATTGATGTGGTACTACCTACTGGGGCCACAGAGCAAGTATAAGGATTAAACAGTAAAAAAAACAAAAAAAACCCTTTCAATCAACAATAATTAATTGTAAAATTTTATTGTTGGTACAAATACCATTTCAATTTAATTGTGATCGTGTCAAATTATAGATGTAAGTTGTCATGTAGCCACCAGCCATCTACATGGTACCACAGTGGGATGACTCCAGTTTATGTGGGCAGGTATAAAGGCAAATTATCTGCACAATGTGAAATCCACTGAGGCAAAGACAAATCACTGGGGCAGCCCCACAGTCAAAAGGACACAAAGTGTGGCGGTAACGGCAGGGACACAACCACTTTTTCACCTTTCAATTATGATTTTTTCAAAATGAGAAAAAATTATCCAGGTGGAGCTTAGGATCAGCACATTCAAACTGAGCACATGCAAGACAAATAAACAAAAACAGACATTAAAAAACCCCATGTACAATTATGACAATAAGGTGGTGTGCAACATGCTATGACGTGAAGGAGCAACAGCAACACTGTCATTGCTTACAGGGACACATGTACAGAACATAATTCATGTTAAGAGATATGTGTGCTTCACCTACTGAAAATGTCTGCCATAAGAAAGACCCCAGTAGTGATAAAATAATAGGGTGGGTAGAGTTTTCACACATTTTGATTTGTTTTGTTTTGCTTCCTATTGAACCCTGGACATGATTACAATCTACCAATGGATCTTAGCAATATAATTATTTTCATCAGGAGATATTTTTCAGAGTTAAATCAATTTTATTGCCCATTTCATGAGTAAACATATTCATTTTGTATTTCAATGAATTTATCCATCAAAACTAGCTTGATTCAACTTGACATGTTCCGCTGATCATCACTTTCTATATGTGAGTGATGTTACAAAAATAGACTTAGCTATAAAAATAATAAACTCAGACTCTTACTCATATATCTGTTCAATTCATGTTTTTGATACCAAGCTCCATGCATCTCATATTACTACTTACAATTTTATAAATTATAACTTTTTTTTTTTTTTTACATGAAAAAAAAAAAAAAAAATCATTGTCTTGGATTACCAATCTCAGGCAGATTTAGAATCTGTAATGCTTGACTTTAGGCCACGCTGTTTCAACCATATTTCTACCTAAAATGTAGGGAACTGCAGTCAATTTGTAGTTATGCAATGAAAAACCATTTGTAATGCTCTTTAACCTGGTATTAGTGGAGCAGTCAAATTAATGCTTTTTCTCATCCATCCCTTGATCTTACACCTGTTTTACAGTACACTGCAGTGGTTTTAACAGCAAGAAGAAAGAAAAACATTGAACATATGGCACATACACCCTCTGAAGTTTTACATTCTGTAAAAAGCACTAACAATAATAAATACAAATACATTTCAGTAACAGCCAAAATAGTAGAAATTAGAGGAGAGAAAAGAAAAGCTGCTTTTCTGTCATTTTGGCAAGTTTTTGTTTGTTGTGTTCTGCAGCTCAACCTGAGTGTTTTACAGTCTATTTACGCTTGATCAACACAACAAACTTAGTTCATCAATATGATGGCAGTACATTCTGTACTGTAAATGCAAACTAAAGTCATTTTATGACTCTGGTCTATATCTTAAACACATCATAAATATCAACAGACTTTAAAATGCATCCTCAGTTACTGTATAATATGACTGGGAGGCACAGCTGGTATCATTTTAGAAGAAATACAAATTGTGATCATAATCATAAATTGGGAATACAATTTATGATTATGATACATCTGGAAGCAATAATTTAAATTATTCTATCATTCTAATGATATATTAAACAACAATTCATTTATAACTAATTTGAAAGTCCCTCATTCTTTTACAAAAATCACACAAAATAATCCACTCAGACACACATGACAACATTATTGGCTGGTTGTGACAGGTTTAGGACTTAAAAAAAAAAAAAGGGAGTGAACTGCAAGTGAATTTCAAATAGAAAATTTTGCTTTCCCTACAGGCCTTTATAATAACTGCAGATCAATTTATAGGATCAATGTATTTGATTTTATCATAATTAGCCATAGAACACAGCAAATGTCTGTTTTCATCTGCATTAAACACACACAATAATCACCATGGCACATGGTAAAGTCTGGCGTACAAACAAGCAAAACCGCTCAAATGGAAAAGCCTAAATGTTATTTTCATGCACAAACTGCAAATTTAATGTAGATTTGTTCATAATATGCTTATTCACAGAAACACATGTGCACAGAACAGAAAGACGGACTGAAACACCAACAAGCAAGATATTTTCTATACTTAGCTACTGAGTGTTCCCATATTAGTTGTAACTCAAGTGTAACTGTAGTATTCTCCTGCTGCTCAGTTTGCTGTGTATTACTTATGAATGTCAGAAAACAACAAGCTTCATGGTTTGGTGCAACATGTGGGAGCAGACACACACAGCTCATATTTGTAGTGCAGGAGGGTAGAAGTCATAACAGAAGTTGCAATAATAATCAATCAAAAGTAAATTAAAGAGTCCCAGAAAAGTGAAAGTCTGTTCATTACAGCTTTCTGATGATTTTGGAAGTCAGTTTGATCCTGTATCTTATTAAATTCAACACAACTGTCTCATGTAGCTGCTCTGGGACCAGTGAGTAATCAGTGCTGACATTACTCTTTAAAAGGTAATGGCTGCTAAAAAGATACCGAAGTGCAAGAAAATCTTTTCGGATCTACAGAGGCAGCACCAACCAAAAGAATGGCATGGTTATGTCAGTTTGTTACGACATGCAGCTTCAACCTCATTTTTTAGTAAAACAGTAGTTTCCACATTCCCTCAACAAGTATACATAGTTTCAGTAGCCTAGGTAATTACCTAGGCATTATTGTATTTGGATGCTTTCAACAGTGCATTTACTGTTAATCTGCTATTAAGGAAATACTTGCATTCACTGGTTTCACTGTAATTCCCATGACATGAAACATGAGTGCTTAAACATTAGAAAGATATTTGCATTAATATTTAACTTAATAGTCAGAAATGCTTCCCTTTAAAAAGTTGGGTTGGGTGGGAAAAGCTGTTTCCTGAAACAGGAAAAATATACAGCAGAACAACTCACTTGCCCTTATGGTATATTTTACTGAATTACTCTTTATGGAACTATAAACAAAAAAATACTATAAAGTAATGAAAACTGCACTGCTGTTACACTTTTGTCTTTGCAAAGTCATTCATTAAATATTTTTTGTTGAATATTAATGACCTTATAAAAGGAAACTGAACTGATGTACTACAAAATCTTACTGAAAATCTTTAGGAGCAACAAACTGCATTAGCAAACATTATGAAGATTATAATAATGTAGTTTTCTAACATGTCCAGAAGAGGGAGCTGAATTCTGCCATCAATAAAACGGAAAGAACTTCTGAGTGCTGCAACATACCAAACTGTAGTAGCAGTAATGGTCTGCCAGCTCCTGTGTGTGCAGCACTGCGTTGTTATTGTAGTTTCCACCTACAGGGAGTGTGGTGCATCCTCCTGTACCCTCCTATGTGTTTGTCTCATGCTGGATCTGAATGTAACAGGCCTGCAAAACAGATATGCAAACATGTTTAAAGACCTGCACTAAAAAAAACAGAAACAAAATTTCTAATTTGGACAGAAATCGTTTGCATCAGGTTTCAATCTGTATGAAAACACTTAGCAATAGACAAGCAGGCTTTTTGGACAATACTGTACCTACAATGTGGATTCGGAAATGATGACAATTTATGTAAAACAGAGCAGGCATACAAAATTTACTCAGAATACACAGATGAATGTGTGAGTAAGTAATTTCATCGTCTACAATGTCTCTGTGTTGAGGGGACCCACCTTCAGTGTTGTGAACATCAGTCCCATCTCTCCATGCTGAATGTTGGGATCCATCAAATCCTCTATCAGACTGACCTCAGCTCCCAGATTTCTGATCCTGGATGTCAGAGCAGTTAAATACAACATGGTCAGCTTTGTTAGTTGTAAGCATGCAATTTGCCTATTTTTATTTAGGATTTTTAATGTGTCCAGCATTGAGTTATAACTGAATGATATTAAAAATAGGAACAAATAACAGCAATGTGCTACTTGACCAGTAATATATAACTAAACAGCACAATCACAAAAAATGTGACAATAAAACCAACCCCTAAAGCAAAACTGAGACAACTGAACATCAACTTTTGTATCTATTGACAAAGCGTGTGTGTGTGTGTGAGATAACAAACCTAGCTCTGAGGACCACATAGAGGAAGAGAGGGAACAGGTCATCCATGCACCACAGAAAATCGCCATCCAACATCGGTTTTACTTCCTGTGTCAACTCCACAAAGGTCTTGTGGATTACCAGGAGTTTGTCTGACGGAGTGAAGGTAGTGCTGCATATGCAGGAGGACAAATATTTGAATTTATTTGATTAATTAATTGAATAAGGCAGTGCTCTGAGTTGTGCTGTATGAGTAGTATTGGACTACTGCGCTGATAGGTTGATATGGCCAAAAACATTTTCACTTTTTTTAAAAAATTTGATCGATAATGATCATTTTCGTTATACTGTACGTTGTTTACAAACAACTCTACAAAGTAGTACCAATGAATAAAGAAGAGATGCTGAACCCTAAGTAAATAAGAATTGTCATCTTTCTTATCAGTTATTTATTTTTATGCCTTTGCACGGCAATAACACCTCACACAATAGCCTGATATGTAGTATTTTAGCACAAATATTATTCAGATCATGTTATTCATGCAGCCCTATGTGCCATATCCTATCATATCCAGGTATAAATATTATCTGATCAGTCTTCCTTCAATGAATTTCCTGTCTCAATGCAACTTTAAGTAATCCAAGTATTATTTGTGAGTTTGTCCAATTATTGCAACATTTATGCCAAATATCATCATCATAAAGACACTATGAATTTTACAGCCTTTAAAGACTGAAGTTCAGATTCACAAGCCTCAATAAACTAGTTTCTTCCCTGTTTTTAAATACTCCTTGCCTGTCTAAAGGTACTACTTACTGTGACTCACAATGTCCACAAAAAACAAGCAAACTATTTTAAGCATTCCTCAACTGAATCATGTCATAATGATTTTATTTTTTGAGTTTGCTGGGAGAGGTACATGGCACAGGAGTAAACACTCTGCATGGAATTCCTGATTGGTCATCTGCTAATCAAACCGTACTGACATTGTAAAAGATCATGTCACATTTAGTGACAACAGTAACAAAGCTTTGTCATGTAGCCTCTCTCTCCCATCGGCTCACATGGGAGTTACCTGATTTGTTGGAGTGTCTCTACAGCAGAAACAAAGCAGGCCTCTTTAGTGCTGGACACAATCTGTGACAGAAGCAGAAAAACCCTGTTACGAAAGAACGACAGATGCATTCATGGACATAAACACAGTACATTTGTATGCTGGTATCTTTGGTAATCTATAATGTGTGTTAATGATATGTTTAGATGGACTGAACGCTGGTGTGAGAAAAAACTGGGCATAAGTACAGAAAATGAGAAAAGGTACATGAGTAGAAAACAATTAGTATTTGACCTGCTTTTTCTCTCCCAAAATTGACATCCACACTGGCCAGAACTTCCTACAAAAGAAAAAAAAATCATGTATATACAGTACCAGTCAAAAGGGGACACACCTTCTTCAGTGTTTATTCTTTGTTTTATTATTTCAACACTGTACAATAATACTAAAATCATCCAAATTATGAAAGAACACTTATGGAATTATGTAGTAAACAAAAACGTGTTAAACAACTCAGAATATGTTTTATATTTTAGACTGTCCAAAGTCTCTGCATTTAGCTTTGGTGACAGCTTGGCACACTCATGGCCTGGAGTGTTTTTCAGTTCACAGATGAGCCTTGTCAAGAGTTAATTTGTGACATTTCTTTCTGTCTCAATTTGCTTTAGACCGTCAGGTGTATTGTGCAGAGGAAGAGTGGGTGCAGTCATTAGCACCAATAGTGCAACTGTACAAATCCATATTATGGCAAAAAACAGTTAATTAAAAAGAAAAGATAGTCCGTCTGTGCTTTGCCGGTGAAACTGTTGGTGACAAAATTGAGGGCACACTTAACCAGCATGACTACCACAGTGTTGGTAGTCAAAATGCAAATGTCATCTGGTTTGGACAATGACCACAAACACACCTCTAGTCTATGTAAGAGCTATTCTGTTCGAGAAGGGGAGTGATGGACAATCACCTGATCTAAAGCCAAGTGTGGTGGTTTGGCATGAGTGGGAACTGAGAGTAAAAGAAAAGCAGCCAACGAGAACTCAACACCTCTGGGAACTCCTTCAAGATTTCTGGAAAACTGTTCCAGCTGACAGAGAAAGTATGAAGAGTGAAAAAAGCTGTCATCAAAACAAAAGGTGGATACTGTGCAGAATTGAAAATATAAAACCTATTCTGGGTTATTTCACATGTTTTTGTTGACTAATTACATAATTCATATTTGTCATAATTTCAATGTCTTCACCATTAAAATTACAATGTTGAAAACAACAAAAAAGAAAAAAAACACTGAATAACCTTTGACTGGTGAGGTATATATACAAAATAAACATTACCAATACCCAGACCAGTAAACGTAACACTATCTAGACCTAGCCTGCAGCTGTTTGTGGCTTAGAAACAAATGTGTGTATCCGTGTTGCATGCACAGACTCACTCCTGCACTTCCAGAAAGCTGAGCAGTGACTGGTCGGGCTGTTTGTTGAGTCGGAGGATGCGCTCCCAGTACTGGGCCTCCTCCTGCTCCACCTGCAGGCAGTACAGGGTAAAGAGAGGAGGGTAGAGTCGAGGGAGCAGCAGAGGGAGGAGGAGAGAGGAGCAGCTTACCACCACAACACTGCTGGAGAACAATGTGGAGGAGAAGAAGAGAGAGAGAGGTGAAGGTTTAGTGTACAGTTGGTTATTATAGTATGACTAAGATGATTAGGAAAGGCCCGCTGGCTGAGGCTTGTTTGTCATCTTGTCAGTTAATTTCATTTGCTCATAAAACTGTCACCTTTAAGTCTTTTCATGCGTTTGTGTGTGAGTTGACACTCACCCTTGATCTGCTGCATTAGAGTTGCATCTGCTTTTGGTTGGAGAGCCAGGGGGGTCTGGGATGATGCCACCATCATCCGGTAACCCCGGAAAAAGAAACCTACAGGAAAAAAATATATCGTTTTTGTAGTGTACTGTAGCCTTTTTATTTTTTTTATTGTGAGTTTCATCCTTGGTCTTTGATGCCTTTGGTTTCTATATTGATACAACATGCTGCACTGGTGTTTTGCCATTCTTGTTTGGAAATAATCAGTAGTGGACTCAAATTTTGTCAAGTGCTGATAATATTAATACCAGCTTTGAAACTACAAAGCAGCACACAGATACACATTTATTTATTGTCTGCAAAGATCCCTTCTGCTTGACTTTACTTGAGTAAATTATAATAATAATAGGGTTTCCATTTTGCAAACATGGATCCTTGCTTCCCTTACTAACATCTCAGTTCTTCCAAGTGGGGAGAGAGACTGAGACACAGCGTTGGAAGAAATGTATTCACTAAATGTGACATCCTCTAGCTTCATTTTTAAGCAATTCAGCAACTACTCCACAGTATTTCATCTGTGTAGAATTCAGTTATCAAATGTGTACAAATATTTCAAACTGTAACCGTAAAGACATAGTAACAAAAGAAAAACAGATGCACACACAATGTTAAGATGTCACTAAATGTGACATTTTCTTTCTTACCATAAAGACAGAACACATGTGATTGAGCAATACAACAATTATAAATATTCTGAATAAAATCTACAGCCTAAATAATTTGTGAAGTATGATGTCCTCTTCAGGCTCAAGATGCTAATATAATAGCTTTTATTTTAGGAATTAACATAATAACATTTTCTACATGTTTCTACAGTATTATAAATCCTACAGTGTTATTAACATTATAGTAAGGCTGTTTCCACCATAGTATGACCACTCATTTTACTTTGTCATCAGACCACCTGAGATTTGCCTAGACCGATTTTAGCAAATTATTCAATTTCATACATTATTCTCACTTTTGATTGTGTCTATTCTCTCCCTCTTTTGTGTCTTAACCTTGAGTCAGTTCAGGACAAGTGCATTAAATACCCCCAGCTGGTTAACTCCTGAGCCAGATGAGTTTCTCTTTAATAAACAGTATCTCTGATTATATATAGAAAAACCAAAAAAAGTAAATCAAAAACACATTAGGAGTTGAATCTACCTGACGATGCTGTAGAAATGTGTGAGGTAAGCCTGGACCTCCTGCACAGCCTGTCTGAGAAGCCTGCGGTTGGATCCCACACCAACGTAAGTCATCCTGTAAACTGTCACTAATGTCTCCACCAGCCAGCCCAGTGGGTGGAGCGGGGTCTCACATGCCTGTCGTACATCCACACAGAGACATGAAGTACTATATCAGGATCAGGTTTTATGTGTTAAGTATTAAATCAGCAGCAAAATGACTTATAAAGGAAGAGATAACCATGTTTTTCTGACTTGTCAACCTCTAACCTGAGGTACAGTAAATGACTTCCAAAAACTGGAAGCCAACCTCCCTCAGTTCTCCTGAGTGAAAGGTTTTCATTGCACTGTAGGTAAACATTTTGGCTTGGAATTAACAACATCTTAATAATGCAAAAGTTTGGTTCCTCATTCTTCACCAGCTGTTTGCCTGGGATGAGTTTTGCACTTTAGGCCAGTTTAAGGAGTGAGAAAAAGAAAAATAACCACCAACAACCAGTAAACCCTTGAATTATTACTATAGAGGTAAAACACCAAACAGTAATTTTCTCTAGCTTAAACTGAATAAAATTCCTCCGGAAGGTTGAACACTATAATTAGAACCACTGTTCAGGAAACATCACAGTGGAACAGAGAAAATTATGACTTTCCTTTGGGGTACCCAGTTGTGGAAGGTAACAGTATTTCCACTTTACTTAATATTTCTGCTTTCTCCTATTTCATACTTCACAAAATTTCAGTGTGTAATACTCCACTATATTTATTTTATAATATTAGTTATTTTTCAGGATCAGATTAATACAACAAAAATACACTGTAATCATAAAACATTGATCCCCAATGGGACATTGACAGTAGTACATAATGTAATTGTAATACTGGTATGTAAGGTACCTAAAATTATTTCCAACTGTACCAGCTGAAGCACTAATGTGATGAACAATATATAATGCATCAATATTTACAATACAATAACATGGAATACGCCAATTTGAGATTTTACAGTACATTTTCTTCCAGTATACTTCCAGTCACTGGTAATGTTTTTGTACTTTTACTTAAGTACAATTTCAAATGCAGACCTTTACTTGTAACAGAGAATCACACTGTAGCATTTCTACTTTTACTTCAGTACTATTTTGATTTCTTCACTCCAGTCCCACAGAGAAATAAAATCCACACCATTATTCCATTATTGCTGGAATGCTTCTGATCACTGATTTCCCACATTGTCCTTAATGGCCTAATACAGTACAAATATTGCGCTGATGGTTGACCAATTTCTTTTAAATATACATCGGTGATTACAAAAAGAGAGAGAAACGTTACTCGTACCTTAAGGAGGTATCTTCGTATGTTATCATAGTTTGTAGTGGTGACAGGTTCTCCATGCTGGGGAATAAATTCTAAAGACTCCAATACTTTGCTCTGCGACCTACTGAGGTCCGGGCTACATACACAAAATACACACAAAGATATGCATTTAATTATTTTAACATGCATCTGCGTATTTAAGAAAGATATAGAAGGATTTGCAATCGCCTGAATGTGTGTGTTTGCGTGACTTTTCCACCTGTGTCGTCGTGCAGTTGTTATCGCAACAGCGATGTTCTCCCAGGCTGTAGCCCGCTCTCCTCTCCCAGCAGCATCACAGCCCAGTCGACTCCAGCATTCATCAAACACACAACCCCATCGCTGATCTGCAGGCACTACATATTGACCCATCCTGCTGCAAAAGCAAACATTTTAACATTTTTATTTTAACACTTCATAATAGAAACTGTTTACACTTATCCTGTTGTGTTTCCATACACACCTATCAGCCTCACAATGCACAGATAATATAAGCACACCCATACACATTCATACACAAAATATAAAAGATCCCTTTGTACACAAACAAATATACAACAAATACATGATGATTCCAGGTTTTAAAATATGCAAAGTAGTACTCACAACAGGTTCTTTCTGTCTTTGCTTTCAGGTTCAGCAACAGTTGGTTTGGTGTATGTTCCAACCACTTTCAGGCCTGTGCTCCACTCTCCACTGAACAGGCCCTCCAAAGAGTCCCCATTAGTCAGGGACAAAACACCCTGAGAGCAATGGATATGAATGAAATGACATTCACTGTGTTGTAGTTGTATAAGTCAGTTTTTAGCAATAGCTAGGGCTCTACACTAGTCACAGCTACCCATTTGTGAAGTAAACGTGAGTACAGGAACAAAACAAAAACAAAAAAAAATTAAATAAGCAGGATTTCTGATCTCCTATGTACTACAGCAAAATCCCATTACATTACAAAGCTCTAAAGACCATAACACAGTGACAGAATACATTTATGGACACAAATTATTATAGAGCATTAGACAGAGTCAGAGAAGGCAGATAAAATGAGACGGATGTCTTCTTCTACCTTCCCATTGATAGTCCAGTCCTCAGAAAATTCCCCATGGAAAACTGTGTCATCATCTGACAGCAACAGACCTGAACCCTGATTTAAAAAAAAAAAAAAAAAAAAAAAAAAAAGGCCCACACATACACATCAAACATTTTAGACATTACAAATATAGACTCTCAATCTTTAATCTAACGTTCATGTATTTACCATACCTGTTTAGTAAGATAAATATCAGTTTTTAGAAGTATGTGCTCCTAAATTTTTGTTTGAGGCCATTTATATACATTAAAAGTGCATTGATTTCAGAAATGTCTTTGCTATTAAAAAAAAAAAAAACTATCTTCATAAATATCTTGTAAAATCTCTGTACATCCAAACAGGAAAATATGAATACTGTGCAAGGTCATATTTAATGATGAACTTACAGCCATCTTGTTCTCTTTGAAGGTCCCTTCATAATAGAGACCGTACTGGGTGACAACCACAGTGCTGCCATGCCGCTGGTCATCCAACCAGAGTCCCATGTATTTCTCACCTCTGGAAAAAAAAAAATAAAAAAAGGGATCAGGAACTATCGACAACAGTCTGCCTTTGCCAAAAAATGAATATGTATATGAAATGCTTTGATAAGAAGATGTCTGTCAAGCCGTTATTTTCATTTAAAACCTGACATTCTCAAGAGCAATCAAAAGACAAACTGGTATCCCGTTTGATGGTAGAAAATTCAGTTCCTGTTGTTGCTAAAAGATGCTTGATGAAAAACATAGCTGTTTCACTTTGAAATGGTAGACCCTGTGCAGACAGATATAATCTAAGACCACCTCACTTTTCTGGGTTAAATAATCAGACCTGGTGATGTCATCGTAGACGCCGTATCCTGTCTTCCTATCCTGGACCCACTGGCCAATGAAAACACTGGAGGAATTCCTGGCTAATTTACCGGAGCTCAGCATGCCGTAACCGTGCCGCTGGTCGTCACAGAAGCAGCCCTCATACACCTCGCCACTGGCATACCTGGGGAAGACCCACACAGACACAATACACATGCAGATAGTGGCCATCTACAATGTACATTCTACTGCATATAATGTGGATTCAGATGATTCAGTTAATTAAATCATGCAGTTATTACTTTGTTGATGAAGAAATGAGACATACAGGTCATTAACTACCCCCAGTTTACTGAAAAGTCAAAATATTTACTGACTTGTACTTGCCAAAACCATGGATCTTGCCATCTTTCCAGTGTCCTTCGTAGATGTCTGGTTTATTCAGCACTTTGTTAGGTATTATACATTCTCCATAGCTGGGGAAAAAAGAGTTATGCAGAAATGTTGCAACAACACTTTAATCACTGCTAGTTAATCACATGTTTGTACATAGCAAATGTTCAGTATATGGTTTCAGTGAAAACTGAAACTACCAACATCATTTTCTGTTTCTGCAAGTTATTATGCTTTTTGCTCTTAAAGGGGTCAAGATATGTTTCACGCTGGTAATGAACCATATTATACATTATCAAGTTCTTCAGCATTACACCAGATTAATATACAGACCCATTTTCCAGTCCATTCTTAAAGATCCCTTTGTATATCCGTCCATCTGGCCATTTCATGGTTCCTCTGTAAAGGCAAACGTATTTTATTAAACAACCATTTGCACAAAGCCAGTCTGTGGTCATTTAACAGTGCTAGACATGGTGTTTAGATTTCAATTCACACCAACTTAACATATGCCATGCAGATACATTGAGTGCTTATTCACACATCTGTAATATTTAGGTTATGTGAACACACCCATAAGCAAATATTATTCAGTCAACCCTAAGTACAAAGGGATGACATAGGCAGGCATGCACACACACTCACTCACACTCACACACCTGCCATGAATTCGTCCTGCCAGCCAGCCCCCGGTGTACTGAGCATCTTTAAACCGTCCTTCTCCAGTGAACGTGTAAGAGGCTGTGCGAGACATCGCTGTCAGCACAGGCGATGAGCTCTGAACACCACCACCCAGCACCTGATCCACCGCCTGGTTAAGAGATTGTAACCACTTATTCTACAAAGAGAAAGATAGAAGGAATATTAATATTTCCGATATATCTGTAATTTCCACTGAGATCTAATTCCCCACATTATGTGCATAAAGCTCTTTGGGTGAAAACAAATCAACCACAAATGTGTATTAAAGGTTTAATGCATAATATTTATAGTGATTTATTAGCAGAAATGGAATAGATTATTCTTAATATGTCGTCATTAGTGAATAATCACCAGAAAACAACCATTGCATTTTGTTAATCTTAGAATGAGCTTTTTAAATTGACAAAGGGATCAAGGTATCCTTTCACTAAGGCCTGTTTATACTGTAGTTAAGAAGAGACAAGCCAAACACTGGCTCTAGACAGGGAATCACATTTTATTTTAAAGGTAACAGCCACCGTACCTTCCCTGGTGCCTGAAAACAGGTAGCTGGGATGTAAGGGCTGAACAGAAGGTTGCATTCTGCGATCTTACCACTAGATGCTGCTAAATCTTTAACATTTTACACATTACCTTTAATAGTATAAACTGTAAATATACCTTCTCCTGGGGTGTGGAAGCGACCAGTGTGAAACTCTCCTCTGGGCATGTAATTTTGATGGCACAGCTAAAAGCACACAAGGACAATAATTAACTTGAGCTGTACAAAATGCTTGAAAATGTTTTACAAAACAAGCTACTGTAAAAGTAAAAATACATATGTAGAACGACTTGTCTCATGCACAATCAAGAGCATCTGGCACTGTAAGCCAGGTATTCTAGTTATTGTATAAAAATAATCTGGCACTGACTTCAAGCCTTCATACCTTCAGTGCTATACTTCACAGAGTTCCAGAGAAGACACAGGTTTCAACCAAACAGCAAGTAACCACTGAGCCCAAATGTTTATCAGCGCTGATGTGCCTTAAAATTAATGTACTGGCACTAGATGGTGGCTCAAGTGAGCCAGAGAGATAATGAAAAGAAGTTTAGTTTATTCTTAGAATTCTTCCACTTGTTCCAATAGGATTCCACTGTTTTAATGTGATGTTGTAAAAAGGTCTATGACACTCTGTGATATCTGCTGCTTGCTTGACCAACTTCATCCCCATCAAGTGCCAAATCAATTTTCTGGGAGATAAACGTAAAATTAAGGATTCAAAAAGATCATTTCAGACGTATAAGAAGCTGAGGTATCAGTAAACCAGGCTTTATGATATAGCATAGTGTGTGACAGATGTTTTTTTTCCCCCCATTATTCATCATCATAAACCTTGAAGACTTACTAAATGTACTGTCCCAACCATCAGTTTTAATTAGTCATGTTAGGTTTGACCTAAGGTTTGACCTTTAGTCTTATTTATTTACTGTTTTTAACAACCAACTTACAGTCCACTGCTGTCTTCAGTAAGTGGTTTCACCCACAGACAGGTCAAAGGATAGACATGATGTGTGGAGAACTGCGGAGAGAGAGCAGTTTACTACTATATTTCTGTATATGTGGTTCTTGATAATTCTCACAACAGCTAACATCACACTGTCTGAGATAAAACTATTGTCTTAAGAAATTAAAAGAGAGAGACAGAGAGAGATAAATGGAAATTAGGAAACAAAACACTGCAAATCATAGTTTTACTATATGTAAAAGAAGTTTTGTGAAATAGATGAATGAGATGTCAGTGTGCAACCCTTCCTGGCTCTATTACAAAAATTTGTCCCTAGGTTCTGCCATGGAGTTTTGACCTTCATAGTATATGATTAATGTTTCAAGTCTTGTTTTATCACAGAACCAGAACAGCCAAAACTAAACCAAATTAAAATTTATAATCACTTCCCACAGCATATATTCAGTTTCTCACCTGACTTTGTAAAACCACACAGGGCATGGAGAGGGAGACAGAACAGGTTTCACCACTAACTGCTGTCTATTAATACACCACCACACACCATACAAAAGCCAAGGAAACTATTAACCTTAGTTAGTGTTCAGTACCAAAGTGTTTTATAGTGAAGCAAACATAAATTTGAAAGGGAAAGACACACAGGATAGGTCAACAGTACATATTTATTCATTGAGTAATGTAGAAGTTGTCAATTAGGTTAATCATCTTTTTCTTTAGAGCTGGTGATGTGGCTATCTACCAGATTAGATGCCTTTGAAAGCTAGAATGCAGCAGTGAGCCACATCCTTTCACCATCTTTATGGGCTATTTTCACCACTAACTGACTAATGTACAGTAACTGTTGCAAACACATCCAAACCCAAATCCACACAGACAGCAGCCCTCAGAAAAACATGCGTGAAATATTTTACATTTTAACACAGAACATCTGCAATGTGACAAAGCCGGATATTTATTCAGTTAGTGTATCCTTACAGATATAAAAAGAGTGGAAAAAATATTAGAGGCATCTGTGTGTACAAGAATCCGTTTAACATTACATAAAGTTCTGTGTTAAAATTCACTAATTTGCCTACTAATACCATGTGAGTGAGCCCTGAAGATAGGCCAGCCCACCTATGTGGCTATAGTATAAAAGTAAAAGTTATAAACCTGTTAGGCTGGCAGGACATGAAGCTGGGTAAACTAGAGTCAGATATACTTACTAGACTTTGAGAAGTAATGGCACCCTGAATGAACGAAAGACACAACGTACACATTTAACCTGCTTCTGCACAACATGGTGGATGTTTAGAAAATCCAGGACGGCAGAGAGAAACATACAAATCAAGTTTTGTCTGATCTGGGAAAGGCTAACAAAGATTCAGTGGATTCTCTCTGATGTTTTACCAGTGGGTGGTGCTGTTCTCTCTCAGACAATTTTAAGTTCATTTTAAAAGGTTTTCAACAGATAGGTTCATTGTGTCCACTCCACACTGCTGTTGTCGCTATCAGCATATTGCATTTACAAATCAACACTTCTGTGGAAAATTCATGGTGTCCACCATGCATCTACAATACCCACAAATAGACGAAAATTGCCATAATAGCCAGACTTTCTTTGTGTTTTCGTGTGTGTGTGTGTGTGTGTGTGTGTGTGTGTGTACCTGTGTGTGCACTAGTGCATCGTTGAACAGTATGAACCAGTGGTTGGAGAATCGCCCAGCATTCAGCAGAGTCAGAGACCTGTTAGTGCTTTCACAGACCACACGACGCTGTGGAAGCCGCAGAACCTCCTGAAGAATAAACACACATTTATATCTCCTTAGTAAAACCTGACAAGCTGTGGAAAATAATTGTGTATTACAGAAATTCTGCAGTAAACAGGTGAATAGATTTAGTAGAGGTGCATGCTATAGGCCTGTGCTTTGTACAGCAATGTATTGTAGGTTCCGCTTAAGGCAAAAAAACTCTTTGTGAATGATCTCTGTTTGAAACAGAGCATCTGAAAAACCATGTAAAACTTTTCCTCTATCATGAGAACAGCAAGATTGTTATACCTGGGTTGTACAAAAAATGTCAAGTACAGTGGCTGGTGGGGTTTGAAAGTCACCACAGAATATGACGACTTACATTTTGCATGTCAAATCTCAAAAGTTTTTCTTCAAACAAACAACAGACCGCAGTTTATAATAAAACACAGAGATGTACTCACAGTATTTTTTCCAGAGTGCATCTTCCAGAAGAGGAAAGTAGTTTCAGCCTCTTTCTTTCTTCTCATCAGGGACAAAGACAGGAACTCATACTGACTACAGCCCTGCTGAAGTGACTGATACTCTATAGTTACCTGACGGAGATAAAGAGGAGGAAGAGAGAAGAAGAAACACAACAAAAAATTTTTTACAGTGTATTTGAAGTTACAAAAGAGTAGGGCTGGGGCATCTTACAGCCAATACAGTGATGGTAATGTCTTACTTATCCAAAGTAACTCAGTCATTGGAAATACAGTAAGCTGGAGAAATGAGGAAGATTGGGGTGGAAAAGGAAGATCAAAACAGTCTGAGTGACATAAAATGCAAACAGACAGAAGCAGCACAAGAGTTTCACCCTCACCACATCGTAACAGGCAGCCATCTTGAGCAGGGCCCGGCTGTACTGCTGGAGATGCTGCAGTGGCCAGTACATCAATGAAACCAGATTAGCCTCCTCACTGGCAGGCTGATCTGCAACACACAGCTGAGCGAGCATGGCCTGCTGAGAGCCTAAACACTCGCTGAACAGAAATACAGAGAGACAAAAAGAAAAATAGAAAACAGACTTGTCTTAGGACTCAATTATTCCCAGTTTGACTGTTTCAAATGATGGAAGCTAATCAGTTAACGTCATCAAACACTTCTGGTCTAGTAAACCAGTCCTGCTGCATGTGGGGTGATGTCTTTTAAGCTAATAGTTGGTTTGGGGAAAAAAGGACATAAGAACTGGTTATTTAGCATTAGCAAGTTCACCAGCAAAGCTGTTGCTGGTGCTCCCTATAATATTTTTGAATGTGAACAGGACACCTGAAGTGAAAAAATACAGAACAGGAGGAGTAGCTTACATTGAGAGTTTATGGAGTGTCTGGAATCCACCCATCACCTGGAAGTTACCTACTGCAGAGCAATATCTGGAAAGAAAGAGGCAGATCAAAAGTATTCATACTGATGTTGACATGATGAAAGATATGTTTAAGACCTTTACTTTTTAACCCTTAACTATAAAATTCATTAAGGGGGAGGAACAATCCTGGACAATAAAATCAATCAATTAATCAAAAAAAAAAGTATTTATATGGCACTTTAAAGGTGCAATGTGTAAAATATGAAAGACTTAGTTTCTAATGGTGAGATTGCAGAATGCAACCTTCTGAGCACCACTCACACCCCAGGCACGTGTTACCAGGCGTGAATGGGAGCCAGGCCAACCCCAGGTCTGGCTCCAGGGTGGGGCCCCGGCTTTGCTGTACCAGGCGACGTCACAGTCCTTGTTTTTTTCTTGCTCACAAGGGACTACTGATCCGCTCTTAGTCTGGTCCGGACCTGTTTGCCTTGGGAGACCGTGCTGGGGGCATATAGCCCCTGACAACATAGCTCCTAAGATCATTCGGACAACTCAAACCCCTTCATCACGAATGGACCATGTTCTCCCCCTCCATTGTCGATGCAGAGGCTCAGAGCTGTGGTCGTAAGGTCTCTGGTGCCTGTCATGGCGGCAATCCCCGAACCCGGTGGTGGACACCGGAGGTAAGGGATGTCATCAAGCTGAAAAAGGAGTCCTACCTAGTCTAGCTGGCTTGTGGGACTCCCGAAGCAGCTGACAGGTACCGACAGGCCAAACATGCCCGGGCCGTGACAGAGGCAAAAACTCGAGTATGGGAGGAGTTCGGTGAGGCCATGGAGAAGGACGATCAGTGGGCCTCGAAGAAATTCTGGCAAACCATCCGGTGCCTCAGGAGGGGGAAGCAGTGCTCTGCCAACACTGTTTACAGTGGAGGCAGGGAGCTGCTGACCTCAACTGGGGAAATTGTCGGATGGTGGAAGGAATACTTCGAGGATCTCCTCAACCCCATCGACGCGTCTTCCATAGAGGAATGGGAAGAGGCTGGGAAGTCGGAGGCTGATCTGCCCATTACCCAAGCTGCAATCACTGAGGGAGTTAGGCACCAGGGGTAGATGAAATCAGCCCTGAGTATCTCAAGTCTCAGGATGTTGTTGGGCTGTCATTGTTGACACGCATCTGCAACATCACATGGCAACTGGATTGGCAGACCAAGGTGGTGGTCCCACTTTTTAAGAAGGGGGACTGGAGGGTGTGTTCCAACTATAGAGGGATCACACTCAGCCTCCCTGGGAAGGTGTATGCCAGGGTGCTAGAGAGAAAGATCTGGCCGATGGTAGAACCTTGCATCCAGGAGGGACAATGCAGTTTTCGTCCTGGTCGTGGAACACTGGACCAGCTCTATACCCTCTTCAGGATGCTCGAAGGTTCGTGGGAGTTTGCCCTACCAGTCCACATGTGTTTTGGGGACTTGGAGAAGGCATTCGACTGCGTCCCTCGTGACATTCTGGTTCGGTTGCCGGCAGTAAGTCAGACCTGTTCCCAGTACATGCTGGACTCTGGCAGGGCTGCCCTTTGTTACCGGTTCTGTTCACTATTTTTATGGATAGAATTTCTAGACACATCCAGGGGCCGGAGGGAGTCCAGAGAACATAGGATTTCATCTCTGCTTTTTGCAGATGATGTTGTCCGGTTGGCTCCATCGAGCCAGGACCTTAAGCACGCACTAGGGCAGTTTGCAACTGAATCTGAAGCGGCTGGGATGAGAATCAGCACCTCCAAGTCCGAGGCTATGGTGCTCAACCAGAAAAAGGTGGCCTGCCATCTCCAGGTCAGGGGAGAGATCCTTCCTCAGGTGGAGGAATTTAAGTATCTTGGGATCTTGCAGCAATGCAGTCGATGTACCGGTCCATTGTGGTGAAGAAGGAGCTGAGCTGAAACTCTCTATTTACCAGTCAATCTGTGTTCCGACTCTCACCTATGGTCATTAGGTCTGACTCATGACCGAAAGGACAAGATCTCGGATACAAGCGTCTGAAATGAGCTTCCTTCGCAGGGTGGCCAGGTGCCCCCTTAGAGATAGGGTGAGGAGCTCGGTCACCCGGGAGGAGCTTGGAGCTCGGAGCTCCTGCTCCTCCACATCAAGAGGAGCCAGCTGAGGTGGCTAGGGCATCTGTACCAGATACCTCCTGGGTGCCTTCCTGGGAAGATGTTCCGGGCATGTCCCACCAGGAGGAAGCCCTGGGGAAGACCCAGGACATGCTGGGGGGACTATGTCACTCGGCTGGCCTGGGAACGACTCTGTGTCCCCCACGGAAGAGCTGGAGGAAGTGTCCAGAGAAAAGGAAGTTTGGGCATCCCTGCTTAGGCTACTGTCCCCGTGACCCAGGCCCTCCAGCGTGTCCTGGGTCTTCCCCGGGGCCTCCTCCCGGTGGGACATGCCCAGAACACCTCCCCAGGAAGGCGCCCAGGAGGCATCCGAGACAGATGCCCGGCTCTACTCCGAGCTCCTCCCGGGTGACTGAGCTCCTCACCCTATCTCTAAGGGAGCGCCCGGCCACCCTGCGGAGGAAGCTCATTTCAGCCACTTGTATCCGCGATCTCGTTCTTTCGGTCATGACCCAAAGCTCATGACCATAGGTGAGAGTAGGAACGTAGATTGACCGGTAAATCGAGAGCTTCGCCTTCCGGCTCAGCTCCTTCTTCACCACAACGGACCGGTACACCGACCGCATTACTGCTGCCGATGCCCCGATCCGTCTGTCAATCTCACGTTCCGTCCTTCCCTCATTCGTGAACAAGACCCCGAGATACTTAAACTCCTCCACTTGAGGCAGGATCTCTCCCCTGGCCTGGAGATGGCAAACCACCTTTTTCCGGTTGAGTACCATGGCCTCGGACTTGGAGGTGCTGATTCTCATCCCAGCCGCTTCACACTCGGTTGCAAACCGCCCCAGCGAACGCTGGAGATCCTGGCTCGATGGAGCCAACAGGACAACATCATCTGCAAAAAGCAGAGATGAAATCCTGTGGTCCCCGAACTGGACTCCCTCCGGCCCCTGGCTGCGCCTAGAAATTCTGTCCATAAAAGTAATGAACAGAACCGGTGACAAAGGGCAGCCCTGCCGGAGTCCAATGTGTACTGGGAACAGGTCTGACTTACTGCCGGCAATGCGAACCAAGCTCCTCCTCCGTTTGTACAGAGACCGGATAGCCCCCAGCAAAGAGCCCCGGACCCCATACTCCTGGAGCACCTCCCACAGGATGTCACGAGGGACCCGGTCGAATGCCTTCTCCAAGTCCACAAAACACATGTGGACTGGTAGGGCAAACTCCCATGAACCCTCGAGCACCCTCGAGAGTGTGTAGAGCTGGTCCAGTGTTCCACGCCCAGGACGGAAACCGCATTGTTCCTCCTGAATCCGAGGTTCGACCACCGGCTGGATCCTCCTCTCCAGCACCCTGGCATAGACCTTCCCCGGGAGGCTGAGGAGTGTGATCCCTCTGTAGTTGGAACACACCCTCCGGTCCCCCTTCTTAAAAAGAGGAACCACCACCCCAGTCTGCCAATCCAGGGGTACTGTCCCCGAACGCCACGCGATGTTGCACAGGCGTGTCAGCCATGACAGCCCAACAACATCCAGAGACTTGAGGTACTCGGGACGGATCTCATCCACCCCCGGTGCTTTGCCACCGAGGAGCTGCCGAACTACCTCAGTGACTTCGGCTTGGGTGACGGATGGATCAGCCTCCGAATCCCCAGCCTGTGCTTCCTTTATGGAAGACGTGTTGACGGGATTGAGGAGATCCTCGAAGTATTCCTTCCACCGTCCGACAATATCCCCAGTTGAGGTCAGCAGCTCACCACTTCCACTGTAAACAGCGTTGGTAGAGCACTGCTTCCCCCTCCTGAGGCGCCGGACGGTTTGCCAGAATTTCTTCGCGGCCGACAGGTAGTCCTTCTCCATGGCCTCACCGAACTCCTCCCATACCCGAGTTTTTGCCTCCATCACCGCCTGGGCTGCAGCACGCTTGGCCCTGCGGTACCTGTCAGCTGCTTCGGAAGTCCCACAAGCCAACCAAGCTCGGTAGGACTCCTTCTTCAGCTTGACAGCATCCCTTACCTCCGGTGTCCACCACCGGGTTCGGGGATTGCCGCCACGACAGGCACCCGAAACCTTACGGCCACAGCTCCTAGCCGCCGCGTCGACAATGGAGGTGGAAAACATTGTCCATTCGGACTGAATGTCCCCAGCCTCCCCCGGGATCTGGTAGAAGCTCTCTCGGAGGTGTGAGTTAAAGACCCCTCTGACAGTGGGTTCGGCCAAACATTCCCAACAGACCCTCACAGTACGTTTGGGCCTGCCAAGTCTGTCCCGCTTCCTCCTCCGCCAGCGGATCCAACTCACCACCAGGTGGTGATCAGTTGACAGCTCTGCCCCTCTCTTCACCCGAGTGTCCAAGACATACGGCCGAATGTCAGATGACACGACTACAAAGTCGATCATTGACCTCCGGCCTAGGGTGTCCTGGTGCCATGTGCACTGATGGACACCCTTATGCTTGAACATGGTGTTCGTTATGGACAAACTGTGACTAGCACAGAAGTCCAACAATAGAACACCACTCGGGTTCATATCGGGGAGGCCGTTCCTCCCAATCACGCCCCTCCAGGTTTCACTGTCGCTGCCCACGTGAGCGTTGAAGTCCCCCAACAGAATTATGGAGTCCCCGGTAGGAGCACCTTTCAGCACCCCCCCGAGAGACTCCAAAAAGGCCGGGTACTCAGCACTGTTGTTCGGCCCATAAGCCGAAACAACAGTGAGAGACCTATCCCCGACCCGAAGGCGCAGGGAAACGACCCTTTCACTCTGGGGGGAAAACTCCAACACGTTGCGGCTGAGCTGGGGAGCTATGAGCAAGCCCACACCAGCTCGCCACCGCTCACCGCGAGCAACTCCAGAGTAGAAGAGAGTCCAGCCCCTCTCAAGGAGCTGGGTTCCAGAGCCCAGGCTGTGCGTGGAGGTGAGCCCGACTATCTCTAGTCGGTACCGCTCAACCTCCCGCACAAGCTCAGGCTCCTTCCCCCCCAGTGAGGTGACATTCCATGTCCCTAGAGCCAGTTTCAGCATCCAGGGATCGGGTCGCCGAGGTCCCCGTCCTCGACCACTGCCCGATCCACTATGCACCGGCCCCTTATGGATCCTCCTGCGGGTGTGGGTCCACAGAAGGATGGCCCCACGTCACTCTTTCGGGCTTTGCCCGGCTGGGCCCCATGGGGGGAGACCCAGCCACCAGGCGCTCGCCTACGAGCCCGAACCCCAGGCCTGGCTCCAGGGTGGGGCCCCGGCTTCGCCATGCCGGGCAACGTCACGGTCTTCAATTGTCGCTCCATAAGGGGTCACTGAACCGCTCTTAGTCTGGTCCGTCACCTAGGACCTGTTTGCCTTGGGAGACCCTGCCAGGGGCATATAGCCCGGGACAACATAGCTCCTAGGATCATACGGGCACTCAAACCCCACAACCACGATAAGGTGGCGGTTCAAGGAGGGTATATGGCTATATGGTCAAATTTGTGTGCATTAGCCAATAAACAAGCTGCACCATTCTGAACTATTTGAAGATGAGTGTGAGATGCATGGTTTTTACCAAAATAAAATACATTACAATAGTCAATTTGGGATGTAATAAAGGCATGAATAGTGATCTCTAAATCAGAAAATGATAAAAACAACTTGACTTTGCTAAACATTCTTAATTGAAAAAAGACCATTTTTTTACCACTGAACTGATTTGTTTCTCTTAGTACACTATGAAATATTACTCCAAGATTTTTAATAGTGGATTTAATTTTTAAAGTCAATGTGCCAAGGTCTTTGTCAGCAATTGTTGTTGAGTCCTCAAAGAATAAAATTGGGCAAGACAGCAAAAACATAAAGCCTGAAAACAGCCAGCTGATGCACATGACTTCTTCACGGCACTTGCTGTATTCTGTGAAAAATGGATGTAAGGATTTTTTTATGCTGAGACAAAAAGGTAAACCTTACTCTTTATAAATGTCAAGGAAGTGCTCAGTATGCACCAGCAGTGGAAGCGAGGTGACATTATGGACCTGCAGATTATGCAGGAAGTAACTGAGTGATGTAGCGTGTCGACCGATCAGGACGCTCAGACGAACAAAACTCTCACAGAGAGAGAAGAAGAGATGAGTGCATGACTCCCCTAATGCTGGACACACACGTTCTGTGGAGGAAAGCAAACACACTCACATTGTAAGCATTTTCTGTTGCTGCACTTACTGCTTGCTCAAATCATGCATGTATTATTTCAAGATCGTGTTTTGTATTTTTGCACAATTCTTTGTATTTCTCGCCATTTCACATGTTTTTATTCATATTTAAGAACGATATATTCAAATACTACTCTAAAAACCCCAGATAGTAATAGGTCAGTAGTGGAAATTAGTGCCATCCACAAAGAAGCAGCTAGTAGAGACACAGTCTCACCTCTGTTACGTAATGGTGTGAGAAGGCACTTCTTGACGTTACTCAGCCAGCAGTAGAAGTGTCTTTCTCTGGAGGCCAGCTCATGGATAGCAGAGATGAAGCCCATGATGTTATGGTCTAACAGCAATGCACAGCTCTGACCTCCACTGCACACACTGTTAATATAACCCATCTACAAACACAGACACAAAGGAAACAAAGGTTGTTAATATAATATCAGCATTAAAGAGCTTGGATGATTTCTCTGAGGCTTTGGTGTGGTTACAATTATGGTTAAGAATTTGGGCTCAACTTCCAACTCTCCCTGTATAAAGATCACACTGGCATTAGCATGAAAAACACTAAAATATTTCTGTTTTTGCTATTCATGAGATGTGAACGAATTCTATTTGAGGATTCATTTTATTGTATTCTTTTTGTGTATTTGGAGGGACAGGTATTACAATATATTAAATGTTGTGTACTGCTTTGGTCTATGCAATATAATTGTTACAAAAAATATTAATAAATATTTAAAATATAAGTATACTTGAAATATTATTTGTTAAAACGGTTTTCTGTGTTCTTGACCTACTAACCTCTATGCAGAAAGGCAGCACAGTGGGTCTCACTGTATAATTCTCTGCCCTCTGGGGTGAACTCTGGCATGACCTTTGACTCTGGTGTGACCTATCACTCTGCACTGACATTGGTTCCTGCTGTTGGCCACAGTACAACAGGATCGGCTGGACACAGTCTCCATCAGCCAAGAGCAGGGAGTGGCTCTGACCAGCTGACATGTCCCAAACCCGGAGACCATCAGACAGCTACCATGGCCCACCAGACAAAACACAATGTGCTTTGAGAACATTTACTGCGTTTTTACATTCATATTTGTATGTTGTTGATAATGTTTTACGGTGTTGACACCTCTTGAATGTTGGCATTAATAACTTGTAAGTCAAGCGTTAAGGCATAATGTCCCATGAATATATCCTGACAGATTGTTGTACCTTCGCTTGTTGAGGGACGGTGACGGGACTGTTGATATGACCAAGCTGTCCACACATGTTGCTGCCCCATGAGTACACCTACAACAAACAAAGGAGTTACACTGTGTATGAAGGTGGGTGTGCTTGTGTACTTCTATGCTTGTGAGGACCAATTTCACTTTCAAATCTTGAAAATAAGATCCGCACATACAGAAATACAATTGTGTGTGTGTCTGTTACCTGGCACTGAGCAGTGAGTGCCAGTGAATGGTGTGACCCTGCAGCAACTTTGATCACTTCCTCGCCTGTCAAAGACTTGATACACAGAGGTTGGAGTCTACAAATACAAGAATACAGGGTTAATTCTAGTCATGTGGATAGATGTTCTTTATTGTGACTTCGCAAGACAAAATGCAGTTCGCATAAGGTCATTATTTTATCACAAAACTGTACATGGATTATATAATAAATTGCTTATGAGACATCAGAAAACAGTAGCATTAGCAATGGTTTTTGGATCATATCTGTAACCAACATAATATTACATTGTGATTCTCAATATAAAATGAGAAATGTTTAGCAAAAGTACACTATTCAGAAATATAAAAAATACTTACATGTAATATTAATTTAGTGTGTTAATTTTAGGGATGTATCCATGCTTAACCTGACTCCAACTGCAAAGAGTTTTTACACTGAGCCAGTAGAAAGTGAAGCCTACTATCAGTTGTAGGATGAACTGTGATCCAGATCAGTTTTAAATTTTCTTTTCAAATGTATTCTGTCTTGGTATACAAGCCAGGATATTTTATAAGTGTGTGTGTGTGAGTTTAGACCTGGCAAGTTGGTCTCCGTGGCCCAGTTGACCCTCAGACCCACGGCCCCAGCTCCACACTTCTGTTTCCAGAGACAGCAGCCCCTCTCCTGCCTCCTCCAGTGTTGGAGCCTGGGTCTGGCCAGTAGAGGACGGCTTGCAGGCACAAGGCTGCCGTCGCCGTGGAGACCCTGAAAGAAAAACATATGATCTAATGGTAAAATGCTGTTACAGAACCATTTACAGTTATTTACATTTAAACATCAGACTACAAATGCACTATATCTGTTGTAAGACAGAAAAGTGTCATATAGCTATAACATCTTTAAGATACCTGTAGCAAGTAAGTTTAGTGCTCTCTACACAAACAGACCACAGCAGTTTGCACTACAGAGTTCTCACCAGCCTAAATAAACTATACTATATGGTTTAAACACATAAATTACAACGTACAGGTCAGGTATGAACACACCCTAACAACTTCATGAGCTCTTCTACAACCCACTAGTAAAACCTTGGATCTCTATAATAGAAGTGAACTAGGTCACAGCTGCAAAAACAACAGGGGAAAGCAGGAGATCTACTCTCTCAAAGTTGTTTCAAAGCATTCTGTTCACGCACACTGGTTAAAAAAAAAGAAGATGTAGGCAAGGCAAGTTTATTTATATAGCACAATTCATACACAGAGTAATTCAAAGTGCTTTACAGAAATAAAAGAAAATACATAGGAAAGAATAAAAATGAGAAACTGAGTGCAGATAAATCACTTTGGATAAAACACTGTCAGTTGTCATATGTTACATGCCACACTAAAAAGAAGGGTTTTTAGCTTGGACTTAAACATTGCCAGAGATGAGGCTTGTCTAACTTCATCAGGAAGACTATTCCAGGTTTTAGCTGCATAAAACTGAAACGCTGCTTCTCCCTGTTTAGTCCTGACTCTGGGCACGAGCAGAAGGCCTGTCCCTGATGTTCTCAGAGTTCGAGATGGTTCATATGGCATCAACATATCAGAGATTTAATGTGGTGCTGAGCCATGAAGAGACTTATACAAAAGCAGTGCTGTTTTAAAGTCTATTCTCTGAGGGACAGGAAGCCAGTGCAGAGATCTGAGAACAGGAGTAATGTGGTTGTACTTCCTGGTTCTAGTCAGGACCCGAGCAGCAGCGTTCTGAATGTACTGTAGCTGCCTTACTGCTTGTTTTGAGAGCCCCATGAACAGGCCGTTACAGTAATCTAACCTGTTAGAGATAAAAGTGCTATTGCTATTAAACATCTAATAAATGCATAAGGGTTTGTCTGTCTCTATGTGTCAGCCCTGTGATAGACTGGCGATATGTCCGAGATGTACCCCACCTCTCACCCCACGGATTGGCTCCAGCCCACCACGACACTGAATTAAGTGGTATTGAGAATGGCTGGCTGGCTCTATGGATAAATACATGAGGAATTTGGAAATGACTAAAACTGAAAACAGTCTAAAACAAATGCTTGATTCTTGTCAGTTCTGCTGTGACTAAAGAGTTTCATTCTGACACTCCTGAAACTCCTGGCAAACCAGAAAACAAGAAGTTAGCTCTGTTGTGTCTGATAATTACAGATATGGATAAATAAAGCATAATGACACTTTAAAGAGTTAATGAAGCCACAAGACAACCCCATCTGAACTTTCTGATTTATAATGTGTATTTTTATTTTCACGTGCTATGATCTTTATGTATTTATCAGTATACTTGATAAAATCAAGGCTTGAAAAGTTCACTATAGTTCAGTGTGTCATTGTTCAGTGTGATAGTCAAACACTGGCCGAAATGGTTCTAGCAAAGATAATATTTATATTCTACTTCCTTGTTAGCTAGGCTGCAATCAGATAATACATCACAAGCGCAGTTGCACAGTTATGCAAGCAGTTGGTGATGTTTTTTGTACTGTGCAACAACCAATACTTGAAGTGGGACTGTAGAACTATTGACAAGATGGGAATTATGGTATCCACAAAGCAATATCATACAAAGTTATTTTCTAAATATTTGGTTTTCTGTTCTTTCAGTTATATGTATTTTTTCCTTTCTTTTTCAGAGTTAGAGGAGAAGGTCCATACCACTCTAAAGTCTGTGCACTTAATATGAAACTAGATGCATAGTTTTGAGCTCAGTGTAGCTTAGCTCTATGAATGGATCCAGGGTGAAACCAGCTGGCTCTAAAAAGAGTCTAACAGCACCTCTAATCTAAATCATTAATTAATATAATGTATTGTATTTGTTTATTTTAAATCCATGTAAAAATGTAAAATGTTAAAAACTTTAACAATATTTTGGTGAACACTATTTCAAAGAAAGCATAATAAGTATACTTCACATATGAATAATTAAGTTGTCCACACCCTACCAGTTCTACCATGGGTGGGTGTTCCAGGTAGTGAGCGTCTCCTGTTTGTTGCTGTCTGACCCTTCTGGTTCAGATTTGTTAGACTGGAGCTCTTCAGCCCCTGAAGTCCCATCTTTTCAGCCTCCTGACTAAGTCGAACTTCCAAACACCCTGGGGAGAATGAGTATGGTCCAGACATGCCACTGTAGGAGAAATAATCAAACAATGGGTCGCAAATGTACTGCAGGAATCTTAACAAAGCTCAAAAAATTGCTGAACCCTCCCCTATTTCATTGAATATTTTATATTATGCATTGTAATTTATCATAAAAGTGAACTGGATTCACCTGAACAAAAAGAAAAGCCACAAAAATGGCTTTTAGACATATTTCACAAAGAAACTTTAATGAAACTACTGAAACTTTAACTGCACTACACAAATTGTTGAAATGATGTCCTTCATATTATATTACTGGAAGCTATTTTATTGTCACAAATTATCACAAGAAAACTCTGGCACTTTAATTACTCTTGCCCAAAAAAGTCCTTTGAACAAAAATTGTTTTACTTGATGGTTTGACTCTTTATTGTTGATTCGAAGGGAGGAGTTGAAGATACACAGCTGTCATCTGGAGAAAAATATGAAGGGAGAAGAGGAGAAGGTTGCAGAGATTAGAGTAAAAAACAAAAGAATGACTAAAATAATAAACTAAAAAAAGCAAACTTTAGAAACACAATATGGGTTAAACAATAAAGCAATGGATACATTACCAACCTGACGTGTGACTGCTCAGTGAGTCAGTGTCCCCTGGCCCAGTGGTTTGTTGTGTCTCTAATGAGGACCCAGAAAGTTTCTGGAGGAGGCTCTGAAGCTCCACCTCATCAGGGAAAACTGAATTCTTATTGGCCCTCCAGCCTGACAGTGGGCACAACATCGGGGTGCCGTCTGGCTGAGTTAGCGGTTCAGCTTCCCCATGGCCACTACCTGGGAGATTTCTCCTAAATTATTTTTATAAAAAGATAGAAAGAAGCATGATCAGATAAAAAGAGAAAGAAAAACATTAAATGCAAAAATATTAAAACTAAATGATAAAAAAAGAGAGCCACAAGTTATAAAATACTGTACTGTTTCCTGTCTTCAGAAAATGGACATAAACTCGCTACAGAGCCAGGACTGCTGCCAGCTGACCTTCCCCCACGCTGAAGTCTTTGCCTGGGGCCTATTCTCCTGGGAGAGGACTGAGAATGCACACCAGACAAGGGTATCAACCAATGCAGGAGCAGTGCTCATAAACAAGCATACATGCCAGCAGAAAGGAGCTGTATGATATGGTGCTGTAGCTGCTGGAAAAATATATCTATATATCAAATTCCATGGTACCAGATCACAAGTATAGCTGCTACCAAAATTTGACACACTTTAGATTCTAAAATTGATTAACTTATTAATTTACAATAGGATGTTGAGGCACAACGTACTACTTAATGTACATTTTTAAACTACTTTCCAATTTTTTTTAATGGGTTATTCATCACCAGATTTCATTTATTACTTTGTCTGTAATTTGTCTTTGTTTGAGTATATATACCTCGTCTGTCATGACTTCACTCAGCTCCACCCCCAGTGGACAGTAGTGAGAATCATCAACTGTAACCAGCTCCTCTCTCTCTGGCACTGAGCAGTGAGGCGACTGGCCCCGCTCTCTCTTCTTAGGGGGATTATGGGTATTGTATTTTTGAGGAGGTAAACTGCGAACCAAGGCCAGGCTGTGGTAGGCACCACAAACCACCTATTGGATATGAACAGAGATAGCATTTCAGGAGGCAGGACATGGTATAATTTATCATTACTTGTGGCAGTTTTATCAGAAAAATAAAATACCTGAATTACTTGTTTGCCAGCCAAGTGCTCCACCTGGCCCACAGAGAAGAATATAAATATGATGATTAAAATAAATACACTGTTTTGACATGACAAATGTGAGTCAATGTTTTTCATTCTGATTTACACAAATGTACCTTCTGTGGTCTTGACACAGGGAAAGTGCTTATGACCAGGCCAAGCTGACAGCCGCTGCCCCAGGCCCACAGCTCGTTCTGGGATGAGAGAGCCAGGCTGTGCTCCCGACCACAGGCCAGATCCACAACCCGAATCACCGCAGGAGGAACGACGTCATTGTCAACGACACTGACCGGGCATGGCTCTGAAACTGACATGATGCACGGGTCACAGAAATGCTGTACAAATACAGGGTCTAAAGGGACATTTGGACCAAAATGTGAGAAACCTATTTTGCATTTATGCATTTATAATCTAATTTACAGACTTTAAAGAGAGCAACTGTTTGAGGAAAAAATGTAACAACCAAACAAGTGAAACGAAAAATGGAAAGGGTAAAAAGAAATGAGGAAGGATGGTGTTAGGAAGGTGCTGACCAACCTGTGATGTTTGTGACTGTGCCCCTCTCAGTCAGCCCACACTGTCCTGCAGTGTTTTCCCCCCACATGTAGACACTGCCCTGTTCACTCAGTGCTCCGCAGTGGAAACCACCAGCAGCCACACGGACAACCATCTCCCCCAGCAGAGTGACTTCTAGCACTGGATGAGATGCTGGGATTCTCAGATCTCTCCACAACAGCTCTCCGAATGAATATACCTGACCTTCTGCAAGGTAACAGCAACTAAGAAAATATAGCTATTTTTTTTACATGTAATGTTTTCACTACAAACTGATAACTTTGGGTAGAAAAGTTAGAAAATCATGAGAGGACTTATTTTCATAAACTTAATCATATATTATGTATAATAATCACCCAGCCTTACTACACAACAAACAATCACTCACCTTGTGTTAACAGGAGTCCATGGTGTTCTCCCAGAGCAGCCTGTACAACAGGTCTGGAAAGCAGTACTCTCTCTGGACATAGCTGCTCACTTGAGCCCTGTAAGTGCCAGATGTGGAAAAGGCCTCGTTCTGGAGGAGTGGGGGCTTGCTCCTCTGCAGAGCTGCAATGATGCACACAAACATGTTATCATCATAGTCTAACTTGAGCCGTCAATTTAGATATGACCAGCTATAAACCTGATCACAATCTGTCCAAACTTAAATCAGCACTAAAATGTTTAAGATGGCCATCATCAGCTGGGCTCATTCAGGGCCCATAAGATTATTCATTTGTACCAATAGTACTAAAGTTGCTACATACATCCATCTAGGAGTAATTGTGTGTTTGGCCACAGATGACACATCAGTGTTCAAATTAATATCACAGTTAGTCAGGAAAATACCTAATGGAAACACAGTTGCATGGAAATCATTACATTCAACCTGTTTCCAGTAAAAACAGGAGATACAATCAGGAACAGATCAGAAGTGGGTGTGTCTCTTGGCCTTTACCTCTGCTCTCTGTTGTCCATCACTTCAGACTCTCTAGTCCATTGGACAGTAAAGGCATCTTTATTAACATTTTTTCAAAGCTTTGGCTTCTGTTCACTTCCAACAATGAATCACTTCACAGGAAACAAGTGAATGTTCTTACACCTCTGTGGTTCACCTGACTGTCAAAACAACATAATAAACATACACTTCATTACTTGTGTTGACATTTACAATAAAGACTGAAATCATTAATGCAAGTTGGTTCTCCTTTAGATCAGGTTAAAAATGCTACAATATCTAAAATTGTGGAAGACCAAAATGCATGACATTATATTTAACCCAAGGTTCACTGTCTGGCTATTCTCTGCAGTTTAAGTCCATCTTGCTCTCTTTACCCTGAGTTAAGATCAAATGGTTACATTTCTAACATTATTTCCAAGTTCAAGAGTCAGCTGGCAGTCTCTTGTGGGAGAGTCATTTGCCCAACCCTGGGGGATTAGATATTCTTAATGTTTAGCCTGGGAGTGGGAGTGTTTTTACTTACCCCTTATGCAGACACGCCCCAACAACTCAACACAGTAAACCTACTAGAGTTTGCCTTTGTTACGTGCTGAGTAAAAAGCTTAGTCTTACATTACTCATCTATTTCTGTTCCTGTGGAAACACAAATCACATCAACGCAGAGCCTATAAGTTAATTACACCAAAGCTATTTGGGTTCGGCCAAATAGAAAGATTAGCTAAGACAGACAGGTGAGAAGATAAAATCATTTTCTTGCCGTCTCACCATTTTACATATAACACCTGGACTTCCCTTATAATAAAGCTCCGAGGTCTTGTGTTGTGGCTGTAACCTTAAAGCTAATAAACTGAATTAGGTTAGCTCGATGCTAATGCTGCTACAGAAGCTAACCAAACTTACCAACTGCAACAAGAAGCCGTGAAAAAGTCGCAGAGATCCGTGATGCGGCAGAGCTGAATAAAACCGGAGGACTGTGTGAAACTGTCACGGCAGAAACACTGAGCTGGGACACTTTTAATGTATGTTACTCTAATCAGTGCAGCGCAGAGAAAGCAGAAGTTGCCGATGACAGTTGTGTTGCTACTGGGAGGTAGCTCTCCGACGGCATCCGGGCAGGGACAAGCAGGACGGCCACGGTCTGTCAGAGAGGCGATAGGCACAGCAAGAGGCTCCACCTTGTCGCTGTTTCCAGGGCTGGAGTGTGGCTGCTAGCATGGCTTTTCAGGTACACCTATAGCTGTTTACCAGTACTTCATTACGGCGCCCTCTGATGTCCCTGGGTAGAAAAAAATATTTAGGTGAGGACCCATGGGAACGGAAAATAAACGGTGCACACGGTAATTGGTTCTCACTGACAATTAGGCGAAACAACTATATCTGCTAATTTACATTAATTCATCCTCTTGATGTGAGTTAGGTACACGAGGTAGGCTTAAACCTCAAGTCACAAACACAAAACCACCATCTGAGGATTCAAATCTAGCATGCACAGATCATCTGCATACAATCAAAATTACTGTGAATGTAAGACTCCAGAGTTACAGGCTAAGTAATACTCTGTCTCTCTCTCTCTCTCTCTCTAAAAAAAGCACAGAAATGTTTTCATGGGGGGCAAAGGGGTGCCTAAATGTTTTAGTAGGGCTGCATAAGAAGGACGTATATGTGAGTTGTTATATAGACAGTAAAATGCAATGTGACTTTTATGGAACAAAAGACAAATATATAATATATAATAATATATATAATATTATATATAATATATTTATTCTTACATTACATTAATAAACACTTCCCAGACTTTCCAGGTTTAGTTAAAAACAACTACAAAAATTATAGTTAATAATATAGTATAACGATTGATTATAATGGAGAGTGAGTGATTTCCTGCAATTTGAATATACAGGTCCTAAGCTATAGTTGAGGCCATCATCTGTATTAACATATCCAGCGAGTGATTGAGAAGCTTCATTCATATTTTGACTAAAATCCTATTTGGGAGAAGCTACATTTCTATATGACATTAATACAGGTGTAGTTCTTTAATAAACACCTTCAGACCACAAAGCAGCTACAAAATTGTAATTTTATCAAAAACTACTTGGCCTAAGACCAAAATTAATTCACTGCTTGATTCCTACAGTCTTGCAGAACATTTATTTGAAATTTGGCAGAAGACACGATCTGATGAGAGCTGATTAGAGTGAATGGAGTATGACAGCTTACATGCCTATCGATGAAATTAAGGATAAAAAAAAACTCTACAACTCCTGTGAACTTTGTGTTCATGATTTGGGAGAAGAGGTGGATACTGATTCTATATCTATTCTAGATCTATGTTTTCTGTGCCTAATGCCCATAGCTACTCCTTTTCCTTTCCCTTCTTTTTTACCCATGTTCGTGATCAGTGCTTGTTTGCTGTTTTACTGTTTTCTATATAAAAGTGTCCAGTAGGTTTTGGCTCCAACATTTACTGCCTGCAATAAAACAGGAAAATAAAATGTAAAAAGGAAAAAGGGCAGGGAATGCACAGAGAGAAAGATAATTTTCTTTTTGCCTTCTTGGACTGAACATGAGACATCAAAGTATCACAGCTGCTGGCAATAACTTCTGGGGTCTTTCATATAACATACTCAGTGTTCATCACAAAGATGTCACTGTTGTACAGTTCAGCTCAGATTCTGTCACAAAGACTCATGGTGTCATGTTTTCACACTTTATCTTTAAATGATAAAAATCAAATTTAATTATAGCTGAGTGCTCATAGTAACAGCTGACATACTGTTTACTGTTCTAATGTGTGTTTCCCATTTAGAAGATTGATTGCTGATTACAGAAAACAGAAAAAAGGTGCTTAATGAACACCTATGCTGATTGGAGAGGCTCATTGTGAGGTGCCAGAAAACACAAAAACAGCTATAATCAAACAGGCACATCAAAATAATTATGTTAATTGGCTGCTGTCTGAGGCTGCTATGTGTATATCACTGTAGCATACAGATGAATGTGAGACCTCTCTGTAGACTAATCCCACCAGCAGGCTAAAATTACCTTGTGTATTACTTATGTAAATATAAGAAAAGTGTTATATTGTAACTGTACAGTAAGGAAAGGAAAACTACTGCTGACTTCAAGACAGAGGAAAAACCACACAGCATGATTTTAAAATTAAGAAAATAAAAAATCAGAGCTATCCCAAACTTATTCAGGCACACTCACTTGGTAAACGCATGTCGTGACCAGGGCAACCAGTATTTCTTTGTCCAAACCCTTGGAAATTTTTTACTCCTGCTGGAAACAACACAACCCAGATTTACAAGACTGCAGAAGCAGGGTGTGTGTATGTGTGGGTGGCATACAGGGTTATAGCCAGGCCACAGAGACACAGCAAGTTTAAGACAGCGGTTTGATTGACCACCATTTCGTGAGGAGTAGGTAAGACACACATGCACACACTCTGAATTACACATAGGCCTACAGGAGTGGAGAGAAATCAGTTCCAAACATTTATGGTTCATCTGTATTTATAGAGTCAATACACTTGCTATTGATACTTGTTTGTTTCTAGAAATCATAGAATATAATCACTGGCATGTATGTATTTTATCTTCAAATGTACATTGCTTCATTCATTCATCAATTGGCTATACCTGCCTATTTCTAACCAGGGTCACAGGGATCTGCTGGAGCCTATCCCAGCTCTCTTTGGGTGAAAGGCAGGGGTACACCCTGGACAGGTCACCAGTCCATCACAGGGCCACATAGAGACAAACAACCTCACACACTCACACTCACTCCTATGGGCAATTTAGAGTCACCAATCAACCTGACATACATGTTTTTGGACTGTGGGAGGAAACCAGAGTACCTGGAGAAAACCCACACAAGCACAGGGACAACATGCAAACTCCACACAGAAAGGCCCCTGATGGGTTACAAACCAAACCTTGTTGCTGTGAGGCAACAGTGCTAACCACTGAACCACTGTGCTAAAATTCAACTTCAAACTCTGGGTATTGATGACCCGTTTTACAGTACTATTTTTTTCTTTTCTTCTTCATGTTCCTTCATGTTTTTATTTAATGTATGTAGTTTGATTCAAAAAGAAAAGAAATTTAACTTGTCTCCAACAGCAAGGGAGGGGTTTAACTATCTGGCAGTGCAAGCACAGTGTATGTGTGTGTGTGTGTGTGTGTGTGTGTGCAGTGTATTTAAAAGAACATTAAAAACACATGTCTGAAGCTTGATAAAAAATATTTTAGGCACTGAGTAATTTGTCATGGTCTTTGCACATACTCAAGTATGTTCGCTTGGATGGAAGCTTGAATTTATGAAAAACAACACAATCTTTATAACGTTTTAGCTCAAAGAACTAATTTGAACTGTAATCTATCATATGGATGATTAAATATTGAAGAAGAATGAAGCTTTATGTTTTTTTTTCTCTGCATTTGGAATTGTATTAACATATTTGCAAAGTAAAATGAGTAACTTCAATGCAAGGGTAAGATTTTCCATGAAAACATCATGTGTACAATGGAACAATCCATTTACCTCAAACATAAAGGAGTATTACATGGATCCTACATATATTAGTCAAGCAAATTCTGTGCTAAAGGGTTAAATTGGTAGATAGTGAGCACATTTAACCCCATTTAAGGACATGTGCAGGAAGACAGTCCTATGGACTATAGGCACTGAATATCGCGGTACCTAAAAGCTATATATATATATAATGTTTTGATTATCAAGATGTTCATCAGGTAAACATCTAGGGCATAAGATAAGATAAGATAAGATAAGATAAGATAAGATAAGATAAGATAAGATAAGATAAGATAAGATACGATGGGATAAGATGAACCCTTATTTGTCCCACATTAAGGAAGTTCATATTGCCACAGCAGCCATTGTCCTATTATAGACTTTAGCCTTAGCCCTGTTGCCTCACAGCAAGAAGGTCCTGGGTTCGCAACCTGGTGTTTCTGTGTGGAGTTTGCATGTTCTCCCCTGTGCTTGCGTGGGTTTTCTCCAGGTACTCTGGTTTCCTCCCACAGTCCAAAAACATGTATGTCAGGTTGATTGGTGACTCTAAATTGCCCATAGGAGTGAGTGTGAGTGTGTGAGGTTGTTTGTCTCTATGTGGCCCTGTGATGGACTGGTGACCTGTCCAGGGTGTACCCCAGCCTTTCACCCAAAAGAGACCTTGGATAGGCTCCAGCGGATCTCTGTGACCCTGGTTAAGGAATAAGCGGGTATAGATGATGGATGGATGGATGGATAGACTTTAGCCTATGAACGACCCACAATATACATAATAGCCAAAGTAAGGAAGCATGAAAAGAAAGTAAAGATATTACATTTACTTAACTATTTATTTATACTAAAAAACACAACACATTATGTTTGCGTGTTTAGGCTCATTTTAAACAGAATAAAAGTAGTTGCATCTAACAGACCGACAACAAGGATTACGATAAATGGTTCAGCGCCTTGTTTTGACTTGGATCATGAAAAGAAAAAGGTGGAGCAGCATTATTTATCTTGTTCAGGAACTACAGGAAGTGGAGGAGGAAGTGGGAGAGGGAAAGTGTCAGTCACCACTGAGATCTGTGTCATAGACAAGACCTATCCAGAAGAGGAGCTTGAAGAGATGAAAATCTTAAATTTCCTTTCCTCTTCACACTCATTTTTAATATGAATGTAATACATAACATAATATACAATATACTTTATAAACAACTCTGCAGTGATTGTTGGTTTTGCAAAACATTAAAAGATCAAGGTTTCATAAGATGTTTTAGGGAACCATAAATTTTCCTTCTTAATACACTTAATTCCTTGTAAAGCCATGTTATTCATACATCATTGATTTGGCATTGTTCACCTAATTCACACTACAATGCAAGACTGGTGTTTTGGTGAGTGAATTTGAAAACCTCTGCTTTAAAGGTGTGAAAAATACTGGCTTAGCGTGGACATGACAAAAAAAGAGTATCGTAAAAAGAAAGAGTGGTGACCATCTGGCTCAGGTCAAACTCCCACAGAGAGTGATGATCACAGTAAAGTGTGTGTATGTTTGTGTGTGTATGTGTGTGTGTGTGTGTGAGAGAGAGAGAGAGAGAGAGAGTCCCCTGTGGTGAAAGGTGATGACCACAGCTGTGTGTCTGACCTCCTATCCATAGGAGGCCTCCCCTTTTCTAATTCTCTCCCTCCTACATTTTGCCTTCATCCTCTTTCTGTTTCTATACCTTTTCCTCCTCTATCTTTATTTTAGACTCTAATTTAATTCCCAATCAAAAACACACCTTCAGAATTTAAGCTATCCAAGCAAAAAAACAAAAAAGCTCTGAGGAAGCTTAGGGGGGCAGCCACTGTGGTTTCACCTCCTCCACTATTTTGCATCAATTAGCACATCACCTCCAAGACCTTTGTGTGTGTGCCATGGGGGAAGGGAAATAACAGACTATTGTGTGTTGTCAGGAAAGTAACTGAGATTTATCATCGTTGCTTAACTGATTCTGTTAACCCCAATCTGACTGGTCATCTACAGTGTCAGTAATGTTGTTATAATTGCTTTCAGGCTAATGGTATTTTAGGTTTTTAAGGCAGTACTATGCTTTAAGAAATAGCCAGAAATTTTTCCCAAACAGCTTGTGTATTTTGTGCATGCTATATGTTGCTTTTGTCTATTTTAACTGACACTTATATGATATAATTAACAAACAGTCAATCAGAACATTGCACTTTCACATTACCAGAGACACAATGAGTACCAGCTGCAAATCACCATTTGTTTACACTTCTATGCAGAGTACAGAAAACTTTAAACACTCTCTTCCAAGTATTGTTCTGGCTAATTTTCAGACAAGTAATACAAACTGAACACTTGGATCAGTTTTTAACACAATATAACGTAACTTTGCTTGTTGCATAACTGCAGTTCAAATAACTGGATTCCATGTTTACCACCATGGCACAACTCTGTTTCAACTGATATTTAAGTCAAGATGGGATCCAGATGGGATTCTTATGTAGCAATATTAGCATCACCTCGCACTGTGTGGAGGCCTTTAATACTTCATAACTTGAAAGATAAGTCTTGTCTACCTCCCTTGAGATTTTAGCTCTATTACTCTAACTGCAGTTCGCATTCTACAACATGCAGAAAAAATTAACACCATCACTGAAATAGATGAAGATAGAATGAATAATGACTTGGGAAAATGCACATTTAATAAGTGGTAGAATTTGCTCTAAACTGAGACCACTGACCTGGGGACTTGACACCTCCCACTGCAGATGGCTCATTGACAAAAAGGCCTTGGGTGGTGAGAACTGGTAAACCAACCTCATCCTGACATACAGGACCATAGGACTGCTGTCGAAGACTTAGTGTTTAGGTGTGATGACAACAACCTCTACCCCAACGTCAACAAGACAGCAGTCTACAGGAAGCTGCAGGAGGCAACCATGTCTCTGCTGAGGAGATAGGGAGTTTCAAGTTTCTTGGTGTGCATTACTCACCATGTCGTACCTCCAGTAAATGAAAATATGGTTCAAACTGCCCTGTTCTTCTTCCTTGGAAGACTGAAGAAGTTTCACAAACATTTACTTAGCTTTTCCTTGCCAGCCAGTTCTCTCCAGAGATTGGTAAGAACAGCAAAGTCGACTGTTGGCAAAGACTTTGGCATCTGTTTGCAAGTCCTGCATGATTATCTTGCCACCCTCCAGCCATCTAGTAGACAGTGTCAGTGTCAGGGTATGGACCTGCAGGCTGAGTGACTTAACACTTATCTGACATATAAAATTCTGCTGATGCTTATTCACCATATGTAGTTTATCATGTGCTATCAATGTCAAGTGAAGTTACTCTTAAAGTTTAACAATATAACAATATGTTCTGTGCAACTTTAATATATGTACAGAGACTACACTGTACAGTACATAGCTGTTATACTCGGCACACTAAACATTTTGTTTTTTTTTTACATGTACATATATTTATACCTCTTGTCAACTGATAAATCAGCTTGAACAGTATTAGCTTGTCACAGATGTATCGACATTGCTGTATATATTTGCTGATAAAAAAGAAGAAAAGGCATACATGTTTGAGATGAAGGTGCATTATTTCCACGTGTTCTTAATAATAAGCTCAAATTCAGAAGCCAATAATTTCAACCTAAATCTAATGTATATAACAATGAACTAAACACTGACTAACAATGTGATTATCTTAAGGCTCAGATGTGTTTCCAGCAATGTGTTTGCACCAATGGTATGCTCAATTAGTTTCATAATGCTGAGAAGTCCACTGATCTGTGTCAGTAGCATTAATACAACAAAGCTTGCCTACACCTTCACCATCCTAACTTTTTCTGCATTTTATGTAATGTGCCTTTTTTTTTTTTTTGGTTATACATATAGAGATTTTGTTCAAGTAGTTGAGACGTCAGCCAGGGAGCTTCCTGCTGCTTGTCACTCGACCGAACACACACACTGTTGGTCCAAATAAATCGTTCTTTCATCACTATGTTTTGTGTGTGTGTGTGTGTGTGTGTGTGTGTGTGTGTGTGTGTGCATGTGCATGCATGTACGTGTGTATAAGTAGTCCAGCACTGTAGGCTCTCTGTGTTGCACTGACAGACACAAACCAGCTGCCTGCATTCCTCTCGCTCTCTACTGACTTCTTAAGGTTGACCTCCCCTTCCCCCCTTCAGGCCAGTGTCCCGCACATACTTCTATAATGCTCTATATATATATATATATATATATATATATATATACCAACCAAAGCCCAGGCACACACAAAAGAATACTAAGAAAATACAGCTCAATGGATACTCAATATATATTAAACCAAAAAGAGTTGAATTTGTATTTTAAACCTTATACAGATGGCTTTAAAGTACCACTCATTATCATCTAATCTCATGTAGCCAGGTCAAAGCAAGGGTCAAAGTAAGCATTTAAAATGTCCAACCTTATCCTCTTGTTACTGATGGGACAAAGTGCAGCTGACAATTACAACAGTAAAAAGGTAAAGAACAACTGTACTAGGGTTAGTGTTTTTATGGTAATGAAGTAGAAAGTGCACTAGACTCACAATTTTAATATAAATTCACATTTATTACATCATGGGAAAAAACATAATTTTACATTAAATTGTAGCAGACACATCCCTTGGCCATCAGGACACCCACTCACAAGTGGATTGTCATGATGTTCATTGTGAAACAACACAACCATTGAGTATTAAACTGTAACTCACTTCTCAAAAACACTTAACATTCTGGTTAGACCAACTTGGTCAGCCAACATGTTCTGAAAGCCTCCCTCAAATTTGAAAACCTCCTCAGACCAAACTAAAAGGCTTATGTTTTTCCACCTCAGCTCCACATCTAAATAGTTGTTTAGTACTGGGTTTCACACAGTAGCTCAAACAGGCTCCTTTGCATGGTGGTCACAATTTTGGCAGTCCTTGAACTGCTCAAGCATACCAAAGCATCAAAATGATTTTTGTTGTGTTTATTTCACCTTGGTCTACTGTAAACCAAGTTGTTTTTTTTTTGTTTTTTTTTCTCTGTAGCAGATGTCCGGCAGCAGCAGACCACAGTCCAAACAGTAACTGACTGTCCGGAAACCTGCTGGGCAGCCCACATCTGCCTGACCACTGCAGACACTGTCCACAAATATATGCAGACACACAAACAAACATCTACAGTAAAGCCTGATGAAGTGCGCCCATTTGACCTGGTGTAGCCACTAACTGCTACATTTTACATCACAGACTTGAAATTAAGTGTATGTGAGTGGGTGAGGGTGGTAGGAAGAGAGAGATCAGAATAATTTCAAGCCGATTTACATCAACATCAACAACAGCAACAGCTGCTTTTAAACTTTAAAGTGTTTTACATGCTGGTAGAGATGTATATATAGTTAAGAGGTTTGATGAATTTGATGTAGTCCCAGCTACATTTATGACCTGTAGCCTCTAGCCTTCAGCCAAAGTCTTTAGTCTCTTAAGTGAAATACTTTTTTTTACAGCTATGCTGTTAGGCATTTCTCAAGTCTGTAAATCATTAGATTTAAAAAAATAACTTCAGTAGGACTGGGCAATAAAAACATTTTCTTTTCTTGTCTTTCAGCATAATAAATGTGTGTGTTATCAATGATGCTGTTCAAATTAAAGACCCTAGGTAAACCAGAATACTAAATAAGTTACAGATTTGTTTTTCTTTTTTTTTTTAACAGGTACGGAAAGTCTGGTCTAACATTAAGTATAACTGCAGAGCAAAGTTTATTCAAACTCAAAACTTAATTTAGTCAAATTTGAGAAAAAGGTTGTAGTGTTTTGTGTGCTTTACCTGAAATATTAAATACTTTTACCACATTTTGATGTATGTAGATTTTGGAAAATATCGTTATGGATATTGTAAATTATTTCAACTCTATTACAGAGGCATAAGAACAGGGCACATGTTCCTGGTTTGCCTGTTTATGTTTATATTCCTGCTACATCAACTTACTGTGACAACCATGATACCAGCACCAGGCAACATGGAAATCAATCCATCCTTTGAATCACCTCTTATTGAACAACCGTCTGTTTTTTTAATTTCATATTTCAGCTTTGAAAACCATTTTCAAAATGATCACTATTTACAGTATTTCTAAGTATGAAAGGGAAATTATCATACTTAGGTCATGTACTGACCTAAGCTAAAAGTATTGGAAGACTGTTTGGCATATTGCAGCTACGTAATGTAATCATGTTTGTCCTGCAATCAAAATGCAATGTTTGAAATACAATTTTCATTCATTCAGTTGACTGATTCATTAAGCTCTTCATTCACTAGAGTCCTAGCACAATCCCCAAAAACCCTACAATCCATCCATCCAACCTGCGTTTCCATCCATACATTTACATACCTTTTTTATACCGTCAGTGACTGTGAGCTGTGACACTGATCAGTTGGTATCTGACAAATGCTCTCCTGGGAAATCACAGTGTACTAACAACATTTTCAATCAATATCTCTAAAAGCTGTAGTCCTTAATTATTGCTCAGCTGTCCGTCAGCTCTCATTTCCAACTAGTGAAATCAATATTCCAAATACAAGCACTAAAGTTTATCCATCTCTAATAATTGAGCTGTCTGAAGCTCAGTCATAGCCTAATATTTATGTCTTTCACCTTTAATATTTTCCTGTAAGCATTTTCTCAGCATACTCTACAGGTTTGAACCGGTTTGTGAGCAACCGTGTGTCTCTAATTAGGTCTGGTTATTTATCTTCCTGGAAAAGCTTGTCTGTAAAGTGAACAAGCTGCTCCCAACCAGAAAACATAATGAAAATGTTTATGTAGACCAACTTCCTCCTTTTTGGTCATCAGTAGTATCTACCTCTCAGAAATTAGTGTAGGCCTATTGCTGGGTGAAATATTACAAAATGGAAACAGACAGCCAGCAATATTATCCTTTAGTGAGTTCATACAGGAACATTAAGAAATTAAGAAATAACGCTATGACATTCATGCTAGTGCAAAGATTGAAAATAGTGTGGTGTGTTCAATTTTTTTTACCTGTTAGATCCATAATTGTATCATTCTGAATGAGCTAAAGTGGAGTTTTTTGAGGAGATTATAAATTGTCCTGCAAAATTAATGGGCAATTGCTAAAATAAGCATTGGCTTATATGTGGTCAATGTATTTGTGAAAAAGATTTTGATGGATTGTAGGGACAATGTCCCTTTCACTGAGGATGGTCTGAGAAAGCATAACAAACTTTTTAGAAGTACGATGATCAACTACTATGACATTTTGCCTTCAGTTTTTCAATGGATATCTTTCTGTGGTGAAGTTAAAACTCAGATTGGCCAACAGGCTTATGGTGAGGAACTCTTCAGACTTTTCCTTTTGGTTCAGCTTCTCTTCCTGCTTTGTCTCCTTTTCTTTCTCCCCCTGGCCTTTTCGACCTTCTCTCTTCTTCCTGTCCCTTCCCCCACCCTCTTTTATCCCACTTTGGGTAGAAACACACCAAATGCAGTGAGGCCACCAGGAACCGCCTACAGCTCCCATGCTCAGTTGCCTTTGGGCAAATTGATCATGCTGTCAGTCCGAATTACAGCGGCTTTGACTGTTGTTGTTGTTTATTCTCACAATGATACAGATCAGTTCAGAAGCTCCATCAGATTGTTTCCAATGGATCACTTAAGTAGTGAACCGCAAAAAGTACTTGCTGTGATTGAGTGAAAGCCATTTGGGTTTTATTAAGTTCTTTTTGTTCACAGTTTGCTTACTAGGCTGCTGTGTGTTTATGTTTCCTACACATGCAGAACAAGTCTCTGTGTGTGTTGAGATTCTGTGAGGACATGGAGAGAACTCAATTTCACAGTTGCACAATAGTGTTAATGGGAAAAAGCTTAAAACTAAACATACTTAAACACAATTTTCTGTTACAAAGAAAGGACACGTGCTGCATGTAATGAAGATATAGAAAAGAAAAAGCATGCCAATGATAATGCGTTTTATTCTGATGCTGTTTTACAACAAATACATTGGTACAACTGAACAACTGAGCTGAAACAGTTTGACTTTATAGTCTCAACAGACTATATATTATAGACTTATTTGCCATTTAATTACAACTAAATTCAAATTCAAATTCAAACTTTATTTGTCACATACATCCTCATTCAGGGTACTACATGCAGTGGAAATTGAATGCCTTTCTCGACTGTCCAAAATGTAAACATTAGAGTAAGAGTATAAAAAATAAAGATAAATAAAATTTAAAATAAAAGTAAAAATAAGATAAGGATAAAGATAAGATAAAAATAAATACAAAATAAAAATAAAGATAAAAGGATAGTAAGGTAAGGATAAGGGATTTGACTTGGTAAGGATAAGGGATTTGACTTGGTAGGATAAGGGATTTGACTTGGTAGATATATATACAAATATAGATACACATATGCTAGAAAAATATATACACGTGAATGGTAGAATAGAACTACTGTAGAACTATTACTAACTGTAAAAGAAATATGACATGTAGGCAGCAATTTAGACGTCTAGGGGACTCACCATTTTATCCATAAATCGGTGTAACCTATAAGTATCTATATATTTTGTGTGCTGTTCTTCCTAAAACAGTAACTTTTTCTTTTAGTACATTTGCGTGAACAGATCTTTTAAAACACTTAACACTTGTCAACTGCAAAATTATTTTTTTGTAAACGTTTCTATAAGATTATTTTTTCTTTCAGTGTGGGATTTATATACTTATTTTCTTTTTAATTAATGCAGGAAAAGTAGACTAACACATTTTGTATCAGATATGTTACCTTTAAAAACGCAAAATGCTTGTAAAACCTCTGGAGTAGCGTAATTACTGTAACATATTTTCCTTGATGGGGAGTAAAAGCCAATCAAAAACGAGTCCTGTAGGAAAACAAATGATTGGATTGGCTGAGACGCGCCATCGGTTTCAAGGCACCCTGCGGTCTCTCGGGAGGGTATTGTGAATGGAGGGGGCGCCTGGAAACCGGTGGAATCTGCACGGAGTGAGGAGAGCGAGTCTCTGGACTTCCAACCGCTCAGCATGTGAAGCGACGCTCTGCGTGAAGTCAAGTCGAAAGACGGTGGAAATATAAGCCTTTTTATTCTGTAAATGTTTTGTATTTTAGGCTAAAGTAACAACGTTGACTTGTTGAACGCCCTGGAATAGTTTGGATTTGCATTATTTCAAAATACGGGACTTTTAAGCGTTACTTTCACCTTAACTGGGAATGAGAGTGGAATGCTTGAAGTCACTTACAAAGACCATGAAGAAGTCATGACATGACGAACGATTCAGTTGGATTTATCTCCATAAAATACGAGAAAAGTCGACTGCAACCACTTCAGCTCGAATTACTCGAACTGCAAGCTCAGGGTTTGGATAGTTGCTGTAGGTTTTCTTGACTTTTCAGCCGTTTTTAAGTCGCCCTACTTGGATCAAAGTTTTTCCTTCCCTCCCCCCTCCTCCTCAACTATGGCGGCGGCCAGGTCCACCACTGGCTCCGTGTTGCTGCGGATCATGTGGCTGCTGTGCGGACTGTGTTTCTCACCCACTTCAGCTCAGCATTACAACAGTGAGAGTGGAATATCCGTCCCAGAACACGGCTTTTGTCAGCCCATCTCCATCCCGTTATGCACGGACATCGCCTACAACCAGACCATCATGCCGAATCTCCTGGGCCACACAAACCAGGAGGACGCCGGACTTGAGGTGCACCAGTTCTACCCACTGGTTAAGGTCCAGTGCTCCGCGGATCTAAAGTTTTTCCTCTGCTCCATGTATGCTCCCGTCTGCACCGTACTGGAGCAGGCCATTCCCCCGTGTCGGTCCCTGTGTGAGCGGGCACGACAGGGATGTGAAGCCCTGATGAATAAATTCGGCTTCCAGTGGCCGGAGCGACTGCGCTGCGAGGCTTTCCCCGTCCACGGAGCCGGGGAGATCTGCGTCGGCCAGAACACCTCCGAACCCGGGAGTCCGGCCTCATCATCTTCACCCTATGTACCCGACCATGTGACCCTTCCTCCAAATATCGGCCGGCCGAACCAACGCCCGCCACAGCACAACCAGTACCAGCAGTTCTCCTGTCCTCTACAGCTGGAGGTTCCTTCCTACCTGGGCTACCGCTTCATGGGAGTCAAAGACTGTGGGGCGCCGTGTGAGCCTACTAAGCCAACCGGTATCATGTATTTTCGGGAGGATGAGGTTAAATTCGGGCGGCTGTGGGTCGGCATCTGGTCCATCTTGTGCTGCGTGAGCACCCTATTCACGGTGCTCACCTATTTAGTGGACATGAGGCGGTTTAGATACCCTGAGCGGCCCATCATCTTCTTATCTGGGTGCTACTTTATGGTGGCAGTGGCCTATGCTGCTGGTTTTTTCCTGGAGGATAAAGTAGTTTGTGTGGATAAATTCAAGGACGACGGGTATAGGACTGTGGCTCAGGGAACTAAAAAAGAGGGCTGCACCATCCTCTTCATGGTTCTGTACTTCTTTGGTATGGCCAGCTCCATCTGGTGGGTGATTTTGTCCCTGACTTGGTTCCTATCCGCTGGAATGAAATGGGGCCATGAGGCGATCGAAGCAAACTCTCAGTACTTCCACCTGGCTGCATGGGCTGTCCCTGCCATCAAAACCATCACCATTCTCGCCATGGGCCAAGTGGACGGTGACGTCCTGACCGGGGTGTGTTTTGTTGGGATCTTCAACGTTGACGCTCTTCGCGGCTTCGTCCTGGCTCCGCTTTTCGTCTACCTGTTCATCGGCACGTCCTTCCTTCTGGCTGGCTTCGTGTCCCTCTTCCGGATCCGCACCATCATGAAGCACGACGGCACCAAGACGGAGAAGCTGGAGAAGCTGATGGTGCGGATCGGTGTTTTCAGTGTGCTCTACACGGTACCGGCCACCATAGTGATCGCCTGTTACTTCTACGAGCAGGCCTTCAGGGAGCACTGGGAGCGGACCTGGCACATGCAGACCTGTAAGCGCTTCGCCGTACCCTGTCCTGTTCACAACTTCGCCCCAATGACCCCGGACTTCACCGTGTTCATGATCAAATACCTGATGACCATGATAGTCGGGATCACCTCGGGTTTCTGGGTCTGGTCCGGTAAGACTCTTCAGTCATGGCGGAGGTTCTACAAGCGCCTTAGCAACGGTAACCATGGAGAGACCACGGTGTGAAGTGCAGCGGATGGAAAGGCTGAGAGCCTCGGAGATTTGGATACAACTATGAAACAGAGGTCTGATAGCTTTCATTTGTAATACTATTTTGGACGCGTTTCTGATCGGATTTTTGTGTTTTCAGGTTGTGACGCCATTTCAGGCCTTTGGACACAACCATGAGTTGAACTATAATCGCTAGAAGTTGGATGAATTTTCAGTATATTTCTTGTTTTTGTCTATTTTTTGGTATCACCAAACAGTCCACACTCCTGGCGTTTGCATCTTTGGATTACAGACTGGTGTCACTTGCCATACTTGTCCCTGAACTGTAATACCAAACTGGTGAAGTTGTGTTTAGTGGTATTATTGATTATATTCTTAACATTACAAATTGAATGTAGTCCCCTTCTGCTCTGCTGAGAGTTTCTCAGTGGAAAAGAGCACAACAGAAACAACTAATGGGTCAAGCAATGGGGCATACTGTCCATGCTGCAGCAAAAAGGTCATAGGTTTGATCTCTACAGCAGCCATACCTTCTGACTGTGATTTTATTATTAGAGATGCATGCACATTGTCATGAAAGTTTTAAGTTACTCTGCTTTAGCTCAAGACTGAAATGCTTTAATACTGTATTAAATATTGCAGAGTACAATCTCATCTGTTTTAATCTGAGGAATTGATCATCAATTTGTCACTCTGGCTTTGTGTGCCAAGTGGCTGCCCAGAAATTCATTTTTACTTTTTTTTTTTTTTTTTTTTTTTCAGAGTGATGAATATTTGCTTCTGCGTTGAATGTTCACTCCGAAGGGGAATGAAGTTATGTACTGGTTTGCACAGCTACCCTACAGGTTAAGTGTTAAAAAATGACCACCACAGGATGATCTGGATGTAACAGTTACAGGACCACACACATGGGCCTCCACACACTCTGTAATGGAGACACACCAGCTCATTGTTTGGCTCTGTGTGTGGTCTCTCAACTGTTGGATCCCTCATCAGAACTCCCATTTTCAGGTTTTAAGACATCTAATGCACCATTTCATGAATCAAGGTTTAATCCATGGGAGTGGAAATGGTTGCTCAGGATTTTTTTGTTGTTTTATCCTGGATAATGATGAGCGTACACATTCACACCTAGTTTATGCCCTCTGTTACTGATCTACTTTAATCTTATAATTTCACTTGAACTGTTAAATGCTTTTTGCAAACAGTTTGAACATTTAAAGTACGTAAATGAGTCCTTATGTCTTACACAGAGAGACTGCATTTATTTTCTGTGTCCCTGGAAAGAGGGCTTGTGTTCGAAGTAACAGAAAACACTGTCAAAGAACATGCATGCCCACAGAGGGAGAGAGAGGGCACATAACACATTTTTACAACAAAATAATTGTTTATGGGTGAAATTCAACATTCACACAAACTATTTTTCATAAAGAATTTAAACTTTAAAAAATTATCTTGTTTCTTTCTATACTGCATTTTCCCCACATAAATTACATGTATGCTTAATAGAAACCCCCTTCAGATTGAGGGGGAACTCACTGGTATTTTAGTTATGATTCCACTTATGATAATACACTATGTGCCAACCCTCAAAGCAGTTTGCATTTAAGAACATTTCCCATGTGTATTTATTGCATACCTCAAACCCTGGTTAAAAGTATCTTGTGGAAATGGCTTTGAAATAGGCCAACTCTCCACTTGACATTAATCATCTCTCATCCACAGTGTTTTTACCCAGCAAGGCAAAAATATTCTGTGAAACTGTCTTCAGCTGAGATTTGCCATGGTCACTGATACCAGACTGACCTGTTGTGTAAGTTTGCAGAAAGAATATGAGTGTTTGTGTGTGTTTTTATCAGAACATATGCAACCTCTCAAGTAGCCACAGACTATTTTAAGACATATTGTATTTATGGGGATACCCATTTTTGTCTTTTTTACTTGTTTTTTTATTGATATAAGCCTGTTGTATGTGTACAGTTTGAATAAAAGTGATACGGTTTGTAATGTGTTGATGCCTGCCATTTGTGTTCAGAGATGGAATCTCTTTCACTTTGAGCCCAACAGTAAATTTTTGACATAGGAAACAAAGATGGACAAAGCAATCTCAGTCTCTGTGTAAGGAGATCTTGCCTGAGATTGTTTTGTCAACACGAGTGGTGTTTAATGTCAAATCATCCAGCAGTGCATAAGCAGAGGTTTGCCTGTGTTTGAAACTTGAGACAGATCCTAGAGGTGTTCTTTGATCACCTTAGCCCAGTTTGGCCCCTACTGCTTTCACTTATCACATAAATGTCAGGGCACACCAGATGATTGTACACTTCAACAACACATGATTGTAAGGACATTAGTAATGACACACAGGCAACATTGTGGTGCAGCTAAACAGGGAGTTATTGCCAATGGGGAACCAAATTCTTACAATCCTAAATGTAATTTATAACAAAATGATACCATTTGTTCTGGGCTATTACTCTAACTGCAGTGCCGTAGGCAGGTATGCTGCCTTAATCACACAAGAACAAGTTATTGTGGGTGAACGTGAATATAGTAAATATGCACATTGATGATTATGCTTCAGGTTGTTGCAGAGAGCATTGTCTGTCTGTTCTCAGAACTGCCCCACAGAGCAACACAACTTTCACAACACTTTATCTGCTGAGAATATCCAGATAAGAGGCCGCTGGAAATTTAGTTTTTCCACCAAATGTAAAAAAGCACCCCAGTGTAGTACTGCAGTGTCTCTTACAGACACATACTAGTATACAAAATATTCATTCCATAAGTGAGGAGAAATCTTAATGGATCTTGATCAGAGGGAAAGAAGCAGGGTTGAACTCATGTATTTTGCTATTCTTAAATGAGATAGTATAAGGTACTAGCATCTCTTTAATAATGTGATATAGGACAAAGATTACACTACAGTTTGTAAAATTCTTTTTTCCTCTCACTTTATTCTTTATGTCTAATACACAGTCTTCAGTATTAATGAATTTAATATGTTGCCTTTATGATCCCTGTTTGTATAGTCAAAATAATAAAGTAGTTTGGTGAATACTGGTCACTGCAAGATCAAATTTATTCTGCATGAAGACAAAATGTTTTCTGTTTTGAATCAAAACTGTGGCAAAAAGCTACATATTTGTCTGCAGCATCACTGAACAGTTGTTTTCCAAACATGTTGCTGTTGTGTCCCGATATGAATAAGGTTTACACCATCTCTGGCACCTTTTTTGATGTGCATATTCTCCTGGTCCCACAGTGGCAGAATAAACAGACTGGTATCTTCTCTCAAAGTGTTTTGACCTCTTCTGTAACATAACACACCTGTAAGCCCTGACAAAACTTCATAGACTGTACTTGTAATATTCATTTTCTGGTATGATGCTGACCTCTGGTGGCCACAGTTACTGCATGCAGGAGTTTGTATGCTGTTATCCAGACAGTCAAACTCACATTCACCAGTGAATATAAACTGTGTGTCATGGGAGGAAGCTGGAGTAACCTTGGACACATCACCAGCCTATCACAGATAAAATAGATCTTTTCTGTCATTTCACATAGTGTTTTTAGATTCATACATATTACTGGTAAAGTTCCATGTTTCAGGTCACCAAACGAGAAAGCTTGTTATTGGCTACCTGAATGCACACATTTGGACATATAAGCTGACCGTAAGACATTTATAAGGCCTGGTGATTTTTGCTCATTATAGGTGGGAGCTGATATGTTCTTTTCAGGAAAGCTGGAAAATATCTATGAACATTACTGACCAATGGAGACAATATTCTGAGTGCTGTTCAGTCATGTTATTCTGTCCTGTAGTAAATAAATCCATTTTGCATGGTTGCTCTGTGGTTTTCAGGCCTTTCAGGAGTTTGTGAGTATCTATCTAAATTAAAATGTCCTTTCATGAGGCACTGTAACATAAACAGTATAACATTGGAAATTTTTAAAACTGTCAACTTAAATTATTATTTAAATTCTTCTTTTTGAAGTCTGAAACCTGTTATGTCAGACATTGTTAAAACTTAATAATGGAGAAGAAAACTTAAGGGTTACTCTGATTAACAGCAAATATGCAGTTAAAGGTGAAACACACACACCTATTTATGACCTTGTTGATATGGTGGACATGATGCCCTGTTTATGGATCCATTTAAGCTCCATGTTTTGTGTCCAGTGAGGAAAATCTTTCAAATCTTCAAGGTTCCCACCAGGTATTTTACAACTGTCTCTCCTTTCTAACAATTGTCAGATGTCTGTGTGATTAAAGCTGGATATTGAATCAGTAATCAATAAATCCAACTAAAAACAGAAAATGTAGTACACGCAATTTTAGGAAAAATACCAAAATATTCTCTGTCACCTGAATGTCTATTATTCGGCTCCATGAAGACAAAATTTATTAGACTATATTTTTCTCACTGGATTCTTCACTTTTGACCATTTTTTAATCTGTTTTTGTCAGTAAAAGCTGGAGTAATGCCTACTGTACAAATTTAGACAAAAACTAGACATAACTACCTCATGGGTTTGTGCCTCACCAACCCACAAAGTTACAGTTACATATCTGTCGAGATCCATACTATACATCATATATGACACTACTACTAGGATAAAAATTACATATATGTAGTAAAAACTTAAATGTAATTCATTTAATAAGAAAATATTACATGTATTTTTTTGGCAAAGAGAAAATGATCAATACAGTGAAATGTGAATAGTGAACAACGAAGTAAAAAATATGGCAGCTTAGAGACTATTTTTACAGGGGAACACAGAAGTCTGATAAAGAGCTTTGTCCCATTTTACAATGATAGTCACCTGGAGCTCAAACCCAATAAGCTTGTGGACAACCAGAGGATCAGGAGTCCCCCTGTACTGGTTATCATCCAGGGGGAGAAAGTGAAGCACGTGGGATTCTTTGGGATCCAAATCAATAACAACAATGGGATGGACAGGAGATCACAATGGCCTTGACCTTTGGTCACCAAAATCATCCATGGGCATCACTGCAAAGCTTTTCACTACATTTTCCCAAACATGTTACTTTTCCATCCCCATGCAAATGCCTTTCACATAATCTCAGACATCTGTTCTGATTTTTCAGAGATGATGGAAAATGATACTATCTAACTATTTTATAACATAACACATTTTTAATTCTTGATATAAAACTTACTGAGGGACCTTATGTGCAATTCATTTTCTGGTACCATACTGACCTCTGGCGGCCACAGTTGCTAAATGCTAAACACGTCTGCAAGCTTTTTTTCCATCCATCATCTATACCAGGGGTGGGCAATCCCAGTTCTTAAGGACCACTTCTCTGCTTGTTTCAGATGCTGGAAAATACAAATTCACTTTGTCCCTTCAACTGAGATGGTATCTTCCAGCTTCTGATTGGCTGATACGGGTTCATAATCAGAAGCGGGTGGGGCAGGGATAGTTGGAAAACAAGCAAGCAGTGGTCCTCAAGGACTTGAATTGCCCACCCCCGATCTATACTGCTTATTCCGTGAAGGGCTGTGGGGAGGCTGGATCTACTCCCGGGTGACACTGGGCACTCTGGACAGATGGGCTGACACATAGAGAAAGGTTGCATATGCATATGGTTGGACCTTGAACTTTGACCACTAAATTCTAATCAGTTCATCCTTGAGTCCAATTGGACTTTGTGCCAAATTTGAAAAAATTCCTTTAAGGTGTTTTGAAATATCATGTTCATCAGAACGGGTTAGACAGACAACCTGAAAACATAATGCATCAGGATATGGCTGTCGTTGGCCAGATGGCATTTAGACTAAAACCGCTAATAAGAGCTTATCACAAACAGCGGCGAAAGATAAAGGATGAGGTGTAAATAAATGTGGCTGGAAAGGACTCTAGGAGCAAAACAAATAGACAAACATGAGCAAATGTGAAAAAAGAAGCAAAAAGAAAGCATATATACAGTGGTGTGAAAAGTGTTGGCCCCCTTCCTGATTTCTTATTTTTTTGCATGTTTGTCACACTTTGTTTCAGATCAAGAAATTTAAATTTTAGTCAAAGATAACACAAGTAAACACATCATGCAGTTTTTAAATGAAGGTTTTTATTATTAAGGGAAAACAAACTCCAAAACTACATGGCCCTGTGTGAAAAAGTGTTTGCCCCCCCCCTGTTAAAACATAACTTAACTGTGGTTTATCACACCTGAGTTCAATTCCTCTAGCCACACCCAGGACTGATTACTGCCACACCTGTTCACAATCAGGAAATCACTTAAATAGGACCTGCCTGACAAAGTGAAGTAGACCAAAAGATCCTCAAAAGCTAGACATCATGCTGAGATCCAAAGAAATTCAAAAACAAATGAGAAAGAAAGTAATCGAGATCTCTAAAGCTTTGGGACTGCAGCGAACCACAGCGAGGGCCATTATCTACAAATGGCCAAAACATGGAACAGTGGAGAACCTTCTCAGGGGTGGCAGGCCGACCAAAATTACCCCAAAAGCTCAGCGACGACTCATCCAAGAGGTCACAAAAGACCCCACAACAACATCCAAAGAACTGCAGGCCTCACTTGCCTCAGTTAAGGTCCCTGTTCAGGACTCCACCATAAGAAAGAGACTGGGCAAAAATGGTCTGCATGGCAAGGTTTAAAGACGAAAACCGCTGCTGAGCAAAAAGAACATAAAGACTGGTCTCAGTTTTGCCAGAAAACATCTTGATGATCCCCAAGACTTTTGGGAAAATACTCTGATGAGACGTGGACTGACGAGACAAAAGTTCAACTTTTTGGAAGGTGTGTGTCCCATTACGTCTGGCGTAAAAGTAACACCGCATTTCAGAAAAAGAACATCATACCAACAGTAAAATATGGTGGTGGTAGTGTGATGGTCTGAGGCTGTTTTGCTGCTTCAGGACCTGGAAGACTTGCTGTGATAAATGGAACCATGAATTCTGCTGTCTACCAAAATATCCTGAAGGAGAATGTCTGGCCATCTGTTTGTGACCTCAAGCTGAAGTGAATTTGGGTTCTGCAGCAGGACAATGATCGAAAACACACCAACAAGTCCACCTCTGAATGGCTAAAGAAAAACAAAATGAAGACTTTGGAGTGGCCTAGTCAAAGTCCTGACCTGACTCCGATTGAGATGCTGTGGCATGACCTTAAAAAGGTGGTTCATACTCAGAAACCCTCCAACATGGCTGAATTACAACAATTCTGCAAAGATGAGTGGGCCAAAATTCCTCCACAGTGCTGGAACAGACTCATTGCAAGTTATCACAAATGCTTGATTGCAGTTGTTGCTGCTAAGGGTGGCCTGACCAGTTATTAGGTTTAGGGGGCAAACACTTTTTCAAACAGGGCCATGTAGTTTTGGATTTTGTTTTCCCTTAATAATAAAAACCTTTATTTAAAAACTGCATGATGTGTTTACTTGTGTTATCTGGGACTAACATTTAAATTTGTTTGATGATCTGAAACAAAGTGTGACAAACATGCAAAAAAATAAGAAATCAGGAAGGGGGCCAACACTTTTTCACACTACTGTAAAACAAAAGGCACTGAGCGATGAACCAAGGACAGACAAAAAATAAATGATTTTTCAGCTTTTAGGAAGCTTTTTTGAGAACAGACTGACTGAACCCAATGGATAATCACTGAAGTCTATAAGCACAGTACTGTCCAACCCTGTATCATTCCAATGCAATAAAGTAACCTGACTTATTTAAATATAATCCTGAACTAAATACAAAAATTAAGTGTATGTATGTAAGTTGCTTAATTACTGCATATCTCAATGAAAATGATAACAAGCTTTACCAGGCACATAAGTTACACTGGAAGCAGGTCCCCACTTTTGAAGAAATACTTTTCCAGGACATTTTCAAATAGGGACACAACTGTGGACTAACAAGGTCGTGGAACACTCCTATAAAACACATATTTTTCAAGAGTATTAAACATTTTATATGTTGAGCACACAGTACCATCATGGGTGTTTGATCAGTCCCAAATTCATGCTGCAGCATGACACTGACCACAAAAATACAACTAGAACCAAAAGAAGTACCATCCTTCTGCAACAAGGAGTCATCCAATAGGTGGCATGGGCCTCACAGCACTGATGTCAACATCATGGAGTCAGTGTGGGATTACATGAAGAGACAGAAAACACTGAGACAGCCTGAACCCACAGAAGAACTCTAACAAGTTCTCCAAGATACCTGGAACAACCTATCATACTGAGGAGAACTGATAGTGCTTTAAAGACAAAGGGTGATCACAGCAAACATTAATTGGATTTTGTTATTTTTTAAATTAAATGTAAATAAAAAATATTAATGGCATTGTTTCTTCTTTTTCTCAATTTACGCCATTTTTTTGGCTTCTGTTCAAAATAAACTTGCAAATACAAATACATTATTACGACAGATTCTTTTAGTGCCTGCAACTTTTGCATAGTACTCTATTTGTATCTGTGGGGGATGACAACAATACTGTAGGATTACTTATTAGTTATTTACAAACCTAAATCCATTTTCTTTTGAATCTCCATCTATTACTGCAGCAACTATAGTCACCTGAATTCACAGCTAAAGAAGAGGTTAAGAGAAGTTTAAATTACAATATTAATGTAATGTAGAGACAAACTAAATTTTGTTTGTGAAAGGGTGTTAAATATCCTAGTTAAAGGCTTTATCCCTATAGAGCCCACTTTTGTGAAACTTTTATCTTTGAAAACAAAACAAAACAAAAATCTAATCAGAAATATGATAAGGTGTATCATAAAAAACAAGACATGAACTGTACACTTGTCAAACCTGGGCCTGAAAGACAAGCAGATTCCATATACAGTTGAGGACAAAATTCTTAGCCCCCAAGTGTGTTTTTAACGGAGCAGGGGATTTTCAACATAGCACGTCTAAACATACTAGCTTTCTTTAGAAAGCATAAATTAACTGTATTTGCACACAGTAACTGTTAGGATATCGGTGGTGTCGGTGTGATGAAGGAATAGGTGAGGACCCACGTGCAGGACACAACAGCTTTATTTGCCTGGATCTCCAGGCTCAGGCACAAAACATAATTTGTTCTCCGCCGTTCGGCAGGCCGGCAGACAAACAGAAACAGGAAACAAAGGATGTGGTAGGCATCACTTGCACACAATGCTCCGACAGGGAACAAAGGAAAACTGGGGACATATATAGACAGAACTAAAGACTAATTAACACAGGTGAACGGAATCTGACCAATGAACCAACGAAACACAAAGCTACCTGGGATTACTACAAACAGAACCAGAACACAGGAAACTGACCAAAATAAAAGACAGACAGGAAACAAAGATCTCGGGGCCTAACAAATTACAGAATAATTTTTAGAAAAAAGAAAACTTACAAGGATCAAAATTATTACCCCCCTTAAAAACTGACCTTTTTATTGAGCCAAAACACAAACCACTGTTGTGCAACCATGTGCTTTAACTTTGTAATGCTCACAGCTTGTAATCAATCTATCAATCAAGTTATAACTGAGGCTTGTCCTACACTTTAAACACAGGATAAAAATTTCATTAAGTGTTTGAGCTGTTACTTAAGTAAGCATTATGCATACAAAACAGGAGAAGGATATATACAAAATTATCATAGCGTTTCCAAGTGTCAAGAAGTGGAGTGAGAAGTATCATCAAGAAATTCAGAGCCACACACTACAGAACAAGTCTGGCAGAGGCAGGAAGTGAATGATTTCAAAGACTCTGGAAAGACAACTAGTGAGAGATGTGTCTAAAGACAGTAGAACTACCAAAACACTAGTTAATGACTTAGCCAAGTCAGGAATTGTAGTGTAAAAGAAGACAGTCACTAAAGCCCTGCACAGAAATGGACTGCGAGGATAGAGGCCAAGAAAAACTCCACTTCTACTGAAGAGACACCTTGAAACCAGACTGAAGTATGCTAAGGACAACCTGGAAAAAGATTATGCATGCTGGAAGCATGACCAAACTAGAGCTCTTGAGCCATAGAGACATTGCCCATGTATGGAGAAAGAAGGGAGAAGCGTATAACACAATGAACACCGTCCCCACAGTTAAACACGGTGGTGGGAGTATTATGCTGTGGGGATGCTTCACCGTGTCTGGAACTGGGAATCTCGTCAAGGTTGAAGGAATCATGAAGAAAGAAGGATATGTGAAGATTTTGAAAGAAAACCTGAAGCAGTCAGCAGCAAAACTGGGTCTGGGTTCTCGATCTGTCTTCCAACATGAGAATGACCCAAAACATATGTCGCTCCTGGTGAAGAACTACCTCCAGAACACCAAAGAGAACATTATTGACTGGCCTGCACAAAGTTATGGCTTGAATCCCATTGAAAATCTGTGGGGTTAAGTGAAGACCAGGGTCCATGGCAGAAGACCATCAAATCTGGAGGAGCTTGAGAGATTTGCCAAAGAAGAATGGGCTGGGATTCCTCAGATGTGTCAGAGACTTGTTACAAACTGCAAGGAAAGGGATACACAATTAACTATTAGCATTAGGCGGGCTAATAATTTTGGATTTTGTAAAAAAAAAAAATCTGTGTGCAAAGTAAAATTATGTAAGCATCCAAAATAAAACTATGTTAGGAAAAGCTGTGTTTAAAAATTCCTTGATCTGTGTAACAGCATTTGGTAAAATTTTAAAATAAACTTCATAGGGAGGATAATAATTTTATCCTCAACTGTATGTGTGAACACAGAAAAGGTGATTTGCTAATTTCTTCATCCATACTGCATTGGACCCAGTTTTGATCAAAAACCACTACATTCAGACTTATCAAATCTGGAAAATATGAAATGCAATAGTATTTGATCTTGAATATAGTTCACAGGTGAAAAACGTTCAATTATGAACATCTTTTAAAAAAAAGCCCAGCTTGGACCTGAATGATTAGTTACTTAAATTCCTTGATTGTCAGGCTATATTTCAACAGTGACAGTTCTCTATCAGCAAAAGAAAATAAGAATATATATATATTTTTTTCTGGATGACTCAATATTTTTTACATTTTAGTATTTCTCTCTTTTCATTCTTTTTTTACACAAACTCTGTGCAAGATATTTAGTCAGTATAGTGTTTAAGTGACACAAACTTTAATGAAAGTTTAACTTGGCTAACCAGTAATGTGAGACACTGAAGGACATCAACCAACACGTTTCTTCAGAGACTGTCTATACACATGAGATTGCCACGTTATTGAGATAATTAACATTAGCTGATGTAACTCTCATCTGTTATGATGCAATGTCATAGAGAAATACAAAGTAAACAGGATTATTAAGTCTCCGGGTCATTAGTCCACTGTATCCCCAGGACATCAATTTGTTGTTGATGTTCTCCTCCGAGACCGGCAGTCTCCATGCAGATGTACCTGTCTGCAAACTCCCTTTACACTGAGAAGGCCATTGGTGTCAGACACTGAATAACAAATGTCCAGAAAAAGAATGCCTATTTACTGTGTGGTTGATGACTTAACATTGGCTACATGGATTATTGTGTATTAGATAACTATTTAAAATTTCCAAACCCTGCATATTTGGATAGAAATGGCAAGCTATACACAAAATGTTTGCCCTACTAAGACCATTGCATATACAACAATAATCTTTGTTAAAATGTAGGTCATAGAAGTTTGTTCATCATCAGTCAGCAATAGAGTACAGTAAAAAATTTTAAGCAAATTATGCTACTATGCTACATATAAACCACAAGATAAGCCTTTATGCTGATGATATTTTACTCTTGATTCAAAACCCAGTTTTTTCTCTCTCAGAAACAATCACAATTCCTCTATTTCTGAATACTGTTAACTGTGCTAAGTCAATCCGGCTACCCATTAACTTCCATTTCCAGAGCACACCTTCTATTTCACTACAGTCAGGGAGTATTAGATAACTAGGCATTCACATCTCCGCTAAGTTGTTGGACCTAGCAAAGCTGAATTATACCCCAGTACTAAAATCAATACTACCTCTTTACAATGAATCCTGTTCAACCAGCCACAGACTGGTTTAAATCAGTTAATTCATATAGCTCAAAATTCTCATGGAACAACAAACCACTGTGTATAAGTTTAAAAATTCTACAAAAAGGAAAACATTTGTGGTTTAGCATTACCATCCTTTTACTACTTTCTACTACACTACTTTCTAGCCAATCAATTACAATATGTTTTAAAACAGATTAAGCTAGGTTTTTGATCAATTCTACATTGACATTGAACAAACATTTTCTAAAGAAATATCCAGACTGACATTTATCAGCACCACTCTCCAATGGCACAACTGCTTTAAAAGTACCAATATAAGCACCAGTCTGACAAGTTGGTGCAAATTCCTTAGAATAACTAGGTCTTCACCTTCTATGCAGGTTCACACCCATTTGGAACAATCTTGAAATCCTTCAAAATAATAAAAGCTTAAATTTCTCTACATGGCAGGATTAAGGGATAGAAAAAATGGTTCATATAATCGGTAACAGTAATAACAGTTTTCTTCCATTTTATGAATTAGTATCTCAGTATGCCCTTTCAGCCCAGGTGGCCTAGGGGCTGTGGGCTACGGGCACCATGGGCCCGTCTGGGCCCTGGCTGGAGTTCTCATCTGCGCTGAGGTGTGGGGGTTGTGACACTTCTCCGGGCATGTGGCGCACTACTGGGTATTGGGCACTTGCCACCCTCTTGACATGGTTGCTCTGGAGCCTGTCTGGGGCCTTGGTTGCACAGTGGATGGATGATGGACGGGGTGTCTCACATGGGCATAGCGGTGGTGGGTAACCAGGCCTGGTTGCTCTGCCCATCCCATCTATAGCTGTGGGGTAATGTCCTGGCCAGGGTCTTCGGCCTCTGCTCTTTCTGTGTGTCAGGCTGAGGTATACCCTTGACAGGTCGCCAGTCCATCACAGGGCCACATATGCCTCTTTTCCATTACACAGTTGTTGTCATGAGGCGGCAGAACCTGCCTCTCCCTCTCTCTATTTCCTTCTTGTGTTCCCACCTTTTCCTCGTGTGTCTGGGTGTGTGTCTTCCCCTTGTTTGTCCTGATTGAGCACAGGTGCGCCGAGTCAGAAGAATACAGTACCAATCAGTCACACCTGCAACCCCCATAAAGTCGCAGGCTTCTGATGGACACATCGCCAGTTGGTCTGCTTCCGTTCAACTTTCATTAAGACTCTTTGTGTTAATAAAAGACTTGTGCCCTGTGATCTGCGTGTGAGTTCTCCTCTCTCGCACGTAACAGTTTTAGCACTACTCGGCTTTAATCTGCTCTGCTCGACCCGCTTTATGCCATTTTCCATTACAATTGAGTGCTACCTCAAGGTGGGCGCAACCATCATAGCACGGTGACGCGAAACTGAAATACCCACACCTCCTCATAGGGCCATAATGTTGTTTTGCAAGTAGCATTAGCCATTTGCCTCGCTAAAGACAATAAAAATGGAAACCAAACGGTAGCTGTTGATGGCTTTTAAAAATGGCGGGTTTGTAAGACATGGTCAGATGCCGCGCTCATTACTGTTCTAGTGACGTCACTCTATTGCCAATCAGTGGCCCGCAATTGGTTAACGTCACATTTTAATATCGGCTCAGCTTGCTTAGAACCTCACCTGAGCAGGTACTAAAAAAAGTACTTTACACAAGGTACTATCCCCTAATGGAAAACCAAAACACCAAGTTGAGCAGTGCTAGTGGAAAAGCCAACCACACACATGAATATTCACTCCTATGTGCAATTTAGAATCGCCAATCATCCTGGCATACATGTTTTTGGACTGTGGGAGGAAAATGGAGAAAACCCACACAAGCACGGGGAGAAAATGGAAAGAAAGAAAGGCCCTTGTACAAACCAGGAACCTTCTTGCTGTGAGGCAACAGTGTTAACCACCCAATCACCATGCCGTCCTTGACTAGAAAAATCATTAGTGGTAAATGTTACTTGTTTTATACTGTAAGGATAAAAAAATGCAACTAAAAGGAACCAACATTTATCAAGTGTATTTTGATAATGGATTGCGTTACAGAAGTAAGAACAGGGAGTAGGCAGGACAATACGTCAGGAATTACAGCATATGAACTGTTAGATGAACAAATATGTCCAGGATCTGGGGCACTTTCACACACACACACACACACACACACATTCTGTTATCATATGGAGTTCCCCAAAGCTTGGTTCTGGCGCCACCTAATTCTGAGGTAGCCTGCTCAGTTCAAGTGTTACTGAATTACATGCAGGATTCAAAAGATGACTTATGAGTAATTTCTTCTGTCTGGCTTGTATTCTGGATTGCATTACAACACTTAGTGGATCAGGTGACAAGTGACGTCAGGAATTTAACTCTCTGTGAAACACTTGCATTTAAGGAGGGACTGTCTTCTCTAAATCTAATCTCACACCTCAGCTGTGTGTAACACCAAGACAAATGGACATATACTGAAAAACAGTGAACATTTTAACCTTTTCAATACACTGCATCCTTTACTCTAAACACTGTTTATCAGTTTTATACTGTTGTTTTAGATGATTACAAAATGATCAGTACTTCTAGTATAATTGTATTTTCTCTGTCTGGCTTCAATGAAACAGTCAACTACAGAGTCACACTTTTCTCTCTCACTTTATTAAGCTATTGTGTCATTTTAGTAGTAAATGTGTCCATCATTTTAACCATAATCCTGGATGAAAACTTACATGAACCAATGTACATTTGCTTGTGTAACTTGTGTTTTAATGAACTTTATGGGACTGCAGGTTTTTACCCTAAATTTACTTCAGATCTTTTGTCTGATATTCAGGTAATATCATATGCAGGATGTCTTTTGCAAATCTATGTAATATATTCCTCTGCAATGGTTGGCTACTCTGTTTTAGCTCTAATGTCTTATGACAGATATGTGGCCATATGTCGACCACTGGAGTATCACTCTGTTATGTCTCTGAGAAGGACTGTAGTGTTAGTCACTTTGTCCTGGTTTGTACCTTTCTGCTGTCAGATTATGGGTGTAATGCTCACACCCACACTGAAATTATGTGGCTCACACATTCAGAAACTCTACTGTGAGAACTGGTCAATTGTTAAACTTGCTTGTAGTTCAACAACAGCAAACAACATAGTTGGATTAGTTAATATTTCCTTCTATTGTTGCCATTTCCTCTTCATTTTAGGTTCATATGTGCAGCTGGTAAAATCAGCTGTAAAATCCAGAGAGAGCAGGAAAAAGTTTACACAGACATGTGTGCCACATTTATTAAGTTTGTTTAATGTCACAGCTGCTTTGCTTTTTGACCTCATGTATTCAAGGTATGGATCAGCATCTGTGCCACAGAGTGTAAAGAATTTCATGGCCATACAATTTCTGTTAATCCCACCTATGCTCAACCCTGTTATTTATGGGCTGGTCCTGACTAAAATTCGAGGTAGAATGATTTCTGTTTGCATGAAGGCAGGTCATAGGATTAACTGAAACAGAAAGTTTGATATGTATAACCACACCAAAATCACCCTGACTACTCAAAGTTGTTTTATTGTGAATCTCTTGATAAATCTGTCAGGCAATTGTAATGTTACTGACTTCACACAATTATGGGGTTCGAACATCAAAAACATATATGTTAGAATTGCATTTTGTTTTCTATTGATTTCACTTTTCACAATTCTAGTAATGAGATTATTAGGTTTCTTATTCTTGTTTTGATTTTGTGTATGTTTGTATGTGTAATTGGTAAAATCATCTACATCTAAAATTAAAAGTCAGATGTATGATGCTTGTTCATGCTCCTGCATGTCAGTGAATTGTTCTCCATTTGTAATTTAAATAAGTGACAAAGAGTTATTATGACATTAGTAAGGTATAGATATCAGTAAAGCTGAAGGCAATGAAGGAAACAGCTTATTGTGCAAGAACTGATCTGTTATTGTGTTTATCAATATTGTTATTTTTATGGGTCTGTTTGCTAATGATGGAATCAGCTTTAACATCTAAATAGGATACATATAAGCAAATTGTTTTCAATTTACAATGTGTTTAAGAAACATACAAATATTATCATACGCAAAAGACATAGATGAAATACAAATCAAACCTAGAGCAACAAAGGAAATGCATCATGCAAATGCAACAGCTGGTGTTTGGTCAGCGACGCTGTCTTCTCTATTGTGTCATTTTAGTAGTAAATGTGTCCATCATAGGCCTGTATTCTGATTGTCTTGGCTGTTACTTTTTACCTGTTAATCATCAGCTTTCTCTCTGTAATGTCTATACCTTTGAAAAACCACTGTATGAACTTAGAGAAAATGTGGATACAGATATTTAATTCTAATAATTAATGCATTATGCCATTGCTTGTGTAATATGAGCACTGCCTCCCTTTGTCAGTCTGACTGTTTCTGTTCTGCTCTCTGTAAAAATAATCAATGCAGTGGTCCTTAGGGATGACACAGAGTGAATGAAAACATATGCTGTAAAATAATAGTTTGCAAGAGTTGCTGTAAAGTAGACAGTGCAGTGTGCACTGTTAAACCTCTCGTGTCTTGCCTCTCTTGTAATCTTTAATAATGCCCCGAACATGCTGCCTGAACTAAAAGAAATACAGAAAGCTTAAATTAACCTTTAAATCAAGCAGCATACGCTCTGCATATGGAATGCTTACACCTGGCGTAGCCCATATCACTACATCCAACAACGGACAGTAGTGGTATACATCAGCAAATCCCATTTTGCTATCAGGGTTACTCTTCCAAACCAGCTAGATCAATCTGGTCCTTAGCTGTCACCTGCTCAGTTATGCCTGCTTGATTGCTTCCTGAACATCATGTAGGTTACAAAAAGTTTCTGTAGTGCTGCTGCCATCTTCATCATTGTCCAACCATCTGTGCCTATTGTACATTAATTCAATGCTGCAATCACCTAGGCATCGACTGAGGAAGTGACACCAGAGTACTACAGGCATCTTTTGAGTCAGATATAGCAGGTTGTAATGTGGCTGTAGTCATTTTCTCAGTTCCAAAATTATTCTGTGAAGATCCTGTTTTGGAACTGGACAGGCATCATCAACCTTGCACAATGCAATGTTCCTCAGTAATTAAAGCAATCTCAGAAATTCTGGTGTAGATCTCGAGACTTTTCAAATAGAAGGTAAACAACTCACTTCCTCTAATGTGTAATTCAATTAACACACTTGTGGTGGGCTTCATTCATTCATTCACCACCATCACATGAGCTGCAAGCTCATTTGGAGTAACAGCGAAACGTCACCAGTAAAATATCAGAAACTTGGTGTGAAAATCATAACCGAAGAATGACAAATTATTTGACTTGAATATTTAAAATAAATTAAAATTCCCTTGAACAAATTATTTGCCAATTATGGATGTAACATAATTATGTTTTAAATTAGAATAATTTCAATTTAGTTTTCTGTTTCCACAGATTGACAAAGATTGGCCTCTTATGGAGGACAGGGCGATGACAACGCCTGTGCTCCTGCTAGCTGCACTCCTGCAGCCTGAGGATGACGGGGCCGTCCTGGCCCACTCCCCAGAGGAGTCGTGGCAGCAGACGGTAGAACTAGCAGATCATTTGAGATCTTTAGGTTTCACCATAAACTGGAAAAAGAGTGCGTCCAGCCCACTCAGTCCATAGTGTATCTGGGGGTGGAACTGAACTCATTACATATGAGGGCCCGACCCTCTCCTCCCTAATGCCTCACTTTGCTCCATGCAGACGTGTCAGGGCTCGATCGGTGATGCGCCTTCTGGGGATGATGGCAGCGGCTCATCCGGTGGTGCCACTCGGCCTATTACATACAAGGCTGTTTCAGCGCTGGTTTATCCGACTGAGGCTCGTCACCTGCTGCTGTGGACTCACGCAGCTTCTCTCTGTGAAAGCAATACACAGTGCAGGAGAATGCACCGTGGCCACGGATATCATGTCACGTGGTGGTCCTCACGCAGGGGATTGACATCTCCATCCAAGCCTGGTGGCTCAGATATGGAGCCGGTTCGGACACGCAGCAGTGGATCTTTTTGCAGCTTGCGATAACGCACACTGTGACCTGTGGTTTTCTTTGCGTGCAAAGCACAACCCTGCACTGGGGGTACACCTTCACTCATCGGCCATGGCCCCGTTACCTTCTCTATGCGTTTCCCCCGGTCTCCCTGATCCCTCAGCTGCTGGCCCAGGTTCAGGAGAAGGATCTGCAAGTGATTGTGATAGCCCGGGACTGCCCCGGAGCATCGTGTTTTCCCCTTCTGCAGCGCACGCAGGCATCTTCCCCTGGAAGATCCCATGGAGGGAGGATGTTCTGTTGCAGGCAGGGGGCGTGGTAGTCAGCCCTCCGGTAATAGGGCAGCACCTGTGGGTTTGGCTGCTGAGAGGAACCACTTAGAGAGTTTGGGGTTTTCCGCTGGTGGCAGCATTGTCACCCTACAAGGGGCACGCGCCCGGTCCACTACAGCGTCGTATGAGGCTAAATGGGCCGCGTTTGAGAGATAGTGCACAGAGAACACGACACATTGCATGCCCTTTCTCCGCGATTCTGTCTTTTTGTCCAGTTATTACTGGAGAGAAACTTGGCGTTTAGCACCATTAAAACATATGCCGCAGCTATTTCCTTATGCCGTGAAGGGTTCGGCGATAGATCGGTGTTCAGTCACCTGCTCACAAAGCATTTTCTGCGGGGAGAGCTTCATAATTTTATTCCACTTAGTATTTTTTAATATTTTGAATTTCTTATTTATCTCACATCCTGCTACTTCTGGCACTCTGCTGTTTAGTGTCCTTACTGTTGCAACAATGCAATTTCCCCACTGCAGGACAAATAAAGGTTTTCTTATCTCATCTTATATGACCCATAGCGATAGCCCAGAGGGCTGCACCCAATTCACAGAATATTGGGTTACAATACGTAACCAACGTTCTCCACGCAGTTCAGTACTGTAACTGTTTTTGTTCAGTATATTGTAATTGCAATTTGTTTGTATTTGCAGAACAGCTGCATGTTTTTATGAAATTTTAAAATTCATTGACCTATACATTGTTTACCAGACACATTTTCAGTTTACCCAAGTACTATTTTCAGGTATATGCTTCTACACCACAAGAGAATGCCCTTTGACATCCATTGTTTTTGCGGATATAGATGGCAATCTGGATAAGGGGGACTTTTTAAAAATGCAGGTGTGTTGAGCAGACAGTTCCTTTAAATGTTTACAGTTGTGGAATTTGCATACCAAATAAGTATTTTATTATACTTATTTTCAAAAGTAATAATGTTTACATCAGATCTGTACATTTTTCTTCCTGAGGGGCAAGAAAGATGTTAGAGTGCATAGTTAAGTGTGTAATTGTATCACCATATTTTATAAAAATGCAACCTGTTTACTCCTATTCTGTCAATAGGTTATAGAGAGCAGCCATTATAAAACAGGTGTGTAGGCCTTGAGTACTGCTACTCACTATTACGCAGTACAGCCGGGTTTGATTCCAGATCTCATCGATGCAAATCCATGCAGAACTGTGTTAAACTCTTATCCGAAAAGTCTCCAGAAAAGTGACCATTCTCTTGGAGGCCTTTGAACAAGTTCATCCATAACTGAATGCTTTGTTCTCTTAGAATGCCCCACCAGGATTCAATGCGTTAACGGCTTGTGCTGCATCTACAAATAAAACTGGGGTCTCTGGCAAAAGTGTCAGTGTGTCTCCTTAGAAACACCTGCATGTTGGTGATGTGCGTTGGATGTAGTAGGCCACAACCTTGCGATTGCTGTTTGTAATGTAGAATCAGGTCAGGTCATCAGGAATCAGGTCAGGCATTCAGGGATCCGGTAAGGCCATCAGGTGTCAGGTGTGGCCGTCAGGAATCAGGTTTGGTCAGGCAGAAATTGTGTGGAGTGCTGGAAAGTGAGCACTTCACAGTCCGGCAAAGAATGTGTGGCTGCAGATTATATGCAAGCCACAGGTGAATCAGATCCTGGTAATTACTGGGTACAGAGCAGATACAGGTGAAACTAATCAAACAGATTAAGCCGAGCTTCAAAAAACTAACAGGAAATGAATATCAAAATAAAAGACCCAAACAGGAAACATCCTGCCGGGGACCTTTATTTTGTGTTCAGTTCCTCTTTTCCCTGCACTCGTCCCCAGCAACTTTACATTCTTTTACCTTAATTAGTTTCACATTTTTTCAATCTGCCTTTTGTTTTTACTCCCCATGTATGTACCCTGCTTTCCTTTGAGTTTTGCGGGAGCATTAGTAACTGTAGACACGACTACCAGTTGTTCTTGAAGTCAAAAATATTTTTATTTGTATTGTACTGAGGCAATTCCAGGGAAATAAAGCATTTTTATTGTCCTACACTTGGGTCCTACACTTCTCCTTCTCCAGCACACCACCGCAACATAATTTTTTTTCTATTAAACTTACAATTTTAATCTTAAAATGTTTTATTCTCAGAATATTACGCCATCGTAGTTTTGAATGGAAGAATAAACCCAGAAAGTGATGATTTCACTTTTATATCTGTCAGGGGTAAAGCTGTGGTACACTACATTGTGACCCCACATTTAAAGATGTGTGTAATTTTGAGTTTTTACTCCATTTGTTTTTGTGGAAAGAGCTGATGAACAGGTGATAAACATGATGGAGGATGGCTGTAGGCTTCCTGATCACTGTCTACTTTATTTGCATTTCCAAATTGAATGTATTTTTTAAAGAGGAAACTGATTTAAAGCAGCAGGTTAAAAGACCAATAAGAACTTCACCTAATGATTTTCCTGGCTCTGATGCTTGGTACAAAGCCCTGAATGAAATCTCAGAGCAATTAGAAAAAGGGCAAAAAACACAGGATAATGGGTTATTAACTATTGCTATGAAAGTCTCTGTGGAATAGTGAATAAGGAAACAAGATGTATAAAAAAGACAGTCCAAGGAAATATTATGAGTAAAACAACTGTACTGCAATAATGAATTACAAGTATGTGGATAAACCTCTGTTCGGCAAAGAAAAGGTATATAAAATGTAAGGACCCTATTTTAAGAAGAGAGCTTAACTATGAATTTAAATGTTGCCAGTCTGATTTTGGTAAAACTCTCAGATTTCTGAAAAGACATTTCAAGAAAGCGTTTCAGTTAGACCAATTACAAAGCAGCAATTCACAATTATTTTGGAAAGACATAAATAAGCTTATTCCATTTGAAGTTGTTTGTATGAAATTAAAATTTTCAACTCATCCCTACCCTGCACTAATGTGTTAAAGAAAGAGATTACTGTAAAAGAGGTGCATAGAGTGATAGAAAAATCTAAATTACATAAACCTGCAGGTGTGGAGGAAGTGCCCAGTGAAGCTCTTAAGGTAGTAATTTGCTAAAAACTTTGCATTGTTATTTTAAATGTTTTCAGAGTGACCGGGACAACTGAGAATCTTCACAAAAACACTGTTCATTGTGGAAGAACTGATATTTGGTTAAATAGGAGTTTGTCTGTCTGTGCTTACTCACAACACAATTAAAGTTGCAAATAAAGTATTATCTTTCTTTTCTAATCTCTGGCCTGAGATCAACATCAGTGAAACTAAATGAGCGCATCATTTAATAGATTACCCGACTTAATTTTGTTGGTAATCTATGATTTCCGTGAGCACAAGGACCACTTCTGTTATTACACAAAATAAATAAATTCAAGATAAATATAATTGATAGATTCTGAAACCAACTCTATGTCCTTGAGTTGCCTAATTATGGATCAACAATGATAAATGTTAAATTGTTTTATGTTGTGAGAATGAGCAAAGTTGTAATAACACATCTACAAGTCACAACCAACAGCATTTGATATTACTTGCATTTGTACTGCACTGGATTACAAAACTTAATGGAACAGGTGACAAGTGACGTCAGGACTTTAACTCTTTGTGAGACACCTGCATTTAAGGAGGGACTACCACCTTCTCTAACATTTCATCTCACACCTCAGCTGTCTGCAACACTAAGACAACTGGACATACAGTATACTGACAAAGAAGGAACTTTTAAACCTTTTCAAATCATTGCCTCCTCGTCTCTAAACATTGTTTTTCAGATTGACACGTTTTGGAGGATTATTAAGAAATGAGAAATACATCTATAATTGTGTTTTTTCTGTCTGGCTTCAGTGAAACAGTCAACTACAGAGTCACACTTTTCTCTCTCACTTTATTAAGCTATTGTGTCATTTTAGTAGTAAATGTGTCCATCATTTTAACCATAATCCTGGATGAAAACTTACATGAACCAATGTACATTTGTTTGTGTAACTTGTGCATTAATGAACTTTATGGGACTGTAGGTTTTTACCCTAAATTTACTATTGATCTTCTGTCTGATATTCAGGTAATATCATATGCAGGATGTCTTTTGCAAATCTATGTTATATATTCCTATGCAATGGTTGGCTACTCTGTTTTAACTCTAATGTCTTATGACAGATATGTGGCCATATGTCGACCACTGGAGTATCACTCTGTTATGTCTCTGAGAAGGACTGTAGTGTTAGTCAGTTTGTCCTGGTTTGTACCTTTTTGCTGTGTGACTATAGGTGTAACTTTGACATCCACACTGAACTTATGTGGCTCACACATTCAGAAACTCTACTGTGACAACTGGTCAATTGTTAAACTTGCTTGTAGTTCAACAACAGCAAACAGTATTGTTGGACTGATTTTTATTTCCTTCTATTGTTGCCATGTCCTTTTCATTTTAGGTTCATATGTGCAGCTGGTAAAATCAGCTGTAAAATCCAGAGAGGGCAGGAGAAAGTTTACACAGACATGTGTGCCACATTTATTAAGTTTGTTTAATGTCAGTGCTGCTTTGCTTTTTGACCTCATGTATTCAAGGTATGGATCAGCATCTGTGCCACAGAGTGTAAAGAATTTCATGGCCATACAATTTCTGTTAATCCCACCTATACTCAACCCTGTTATTTATGGGCTGGTCCTGACTAAAATTCGAAGTAGAATAATATATTTGTGTACAAAGGCAGGTCAAAGGATTAAACTCAAACAGAAAGTTTGATGTATGTAGAAACCCCAAAATCACTCTATCTACACAAACTGGTTTAATTATTATTTTCTTGATGACCATCCATCTGTGAGGCAATTGCAATACTGACTTCAGAGAAATATGGGGCTTATATGTGAAAAACATCTATGTTGTAACTGCATTTTTTTCTGTTGATTCCAGTTTCATAACTTAACAATTGTATTACTGGATTTATTATTATTGTTATTTATTTAGTTAATATTTTGTTTGTTTGTATTTGTAATTGGTAAAATCATCTACATCTAAATAGGATGTTAAAAATCAGGTGTATGAGGTTTGTTCATGCTCCTGCATGTCAGTGAATTGTTCTTTATCAATAATTTGATGAAGTGGCAAATAGTTATTATGATATTAATTAGGTATAGATGAATAAGAATCAAACCTTAGGCAATAAAGGAAACAACTTATTGTGCAAGAAGTGATTTGTTCCTGGATTTATCATAATTATGTTTATGGATATGTTTGTTATTGGTGAAATCAGCTTTAACATCTAAATAGGATGTTAAAAGTCAGATGTTTAAGGTGTGTTCCTGTTCCTGCATGTCAGCAAATTGTTCTCCACATATAATGTGATTAAGAAACGAAAAATTATCTTAGTACTCAAAAAGTAGAGATGAAATACAATTAAACATAAAGCAACAAAGGAAAGTGTTGATTGAGCAAGAACTAATATTTGGTCAACCATGAGTTTGTATTTGGTTATTTACAAGACAACATGGTTAAAATTGTAAATAAAGCAGTATCTCTATTTTTTAACATGTGGCCTTAGGTCATTATCAGTAAAACTGTGTTCATTAATGGTGTGTCACTAAATAGACTGCAGAATATAATTCCATTGTTAAACTACCATTACAGTAGGAATAATTACAAGATAAATCACAATGTATCATAATTAAATGTTAGAACTGCCACCGCAAATGTTCCTCAGAGCAGAGTGACAGAAGAACAGAATATCCTTATAAAGAACAGATATCAATCACTGGCCCTCTTCGAGGTGCACAATAAGTCTGCGAGACAGTGCCGCTGTTATATGATTAAGGGAATTGAATGCAGACAGCACATTAATTTTTGGACACACCAGGCTCAGGTACAACTTGCTCAGCAGGTGGATCTATCAGACTCTTTATTTGCCTCTGTTCTCTCTGATGACAGGTTGCCCCCTGTTGGCAAGCCTGAGTTACAGAATCTGAAGAAGTGTCGGTGAAAGAGTGGTATTATTCCAAGTTTGGCATTCCTAGTTGTAAGTCGTGATGCCCTAATCAGCAATCAAAAAAGTGATCCCTCTCTGGTACAGTGTTTTAATGCAGCTCTGGATAATGTAAGTGAATGTACTTCAAAACAACCTTACTTTTTTGGGGAATGTTGTGTTAATGCACAAATGGGTCCCTGGTCTGATAATTTGGCTGATGGTCACTTTGATGCTGTATCAGATAACTCTGCCTGCTGGTTGTCATCAGCATGTGTTAGAGTTGGCACATGAGCATGTGTAGTCTGGTCACCTACGGGTTACAAAGAGGTACAATAGGATTTTAAAGCATTTCTTTTGGGCTGCTTTGAAATCTGATGTGGTGCGTTTTTGAAGATCCTGTATCAATTGCCAGATTGTGGGTAAACCTAATCAGCCCCGTTACAACCCATCCCAGCTGTTGGTGAACCGTTTGAGCATGTTCTAGTAGACTGTGTTGGTCCGCTACCAAAAACAAAATTCGGTAATCAGAGCAAAAATCACTGCACCTGCTATTACCAAGGCCCTAACGAAATTTTTTATGACTTTTGATTTGCTGCGAATTGTCCAAATTTCACCAATTTCTTATCCAAAACTTTCCAACAAACGTTGCAGTCTTTAGGAGTAGCTCACTCAGTGTCCAGTGCCTACAACCCTGAGTAACAAAGTGCACTTGAAATGTGACACCAAACACTTAAATCTATGCTAGCAAAATACTGCCATCACACAGGAACGAATTGGGATGAAGAAGTGCCCATTCATGCTTTTTGCTATCCGTGACGCAAAACATGAATCTCTAGGCTTCAGTCCTGCTGAACCTGTGTTTGGACACAGTGTACATGGTCCTTTAAAAGTCCTAAAGGAACAACTATTATCTAGCTCTTTGTCTAAAGTTAACATATTAGATTATGTTACTAAATGTCGAGATCGCCTACACTATGCTACCCAGTTAGCAAGTGAAGCTCTGGCTTCATCTCAAGCTAACATGAAATGGCGTTTTGATCAACGAGCAGTTGAACAACAATTCAGCCCAGGTGAGAAGGTATTGGCTCTACTACCAACGCCAGGTTCAGCTCTCACTGCCCGATTCTTGGCTCCCTGTGTGGTAGAGAAGGAAGTAACACAGACAAATTATATCAAGAAATCAAGAAAGAAGAAATGTATCTGTCACATCAACATGCTTAAGCCCTATTATTCCAAAGAGGTTACCTTGGAGAGGTCAGGAAGTACTCTGGAGATTGCTCTTCCAAGAGAAACAGCTCCCTCCTTGATCTATGCTGAGGCTGCACCTGATGATTTAACCATGACATCTGAAGGTCAACAGTGTGGCAGATTGGTTAACTCTGACATATTAACTAAGCTAGATCTCCACCTGCCCTACCTGCCCAAAGAGCAGCTGAATGATATACCTAGATTGTTTCATTCTGATCCTTCTCTGCTCAGTGACATTCCTACCCTACACCAACATATTACATCATGACATTGATTTTGGCTTAACTATTCCCATTAAGCAACACCCTTACTGTTGCTCCACTATGAAAAGAGAGGTTATGAAAGGCGAGGTTGATTACCTATTGGAAAATGGCTTATCTAAGCCCAGCCACAGCCCCTGGAGATCCCCTTGCTTATTGGTCCAGAAGTCAGATGGCACTCCCCGCTTTGGCAATGATTTTCACAAAGTTAACGCGGTTACCGTGCCAGACTCTTTGCCTCTGCTACGCATAGACGATTTCATTGACAGCACCGGTCCTGCAAAGTTCATTACAACGCTTGATTTGCTCAAGGATTATTGGCAGGTGGCCCTAACTGCTAGAGCATCTTTTGTAACTTACCATATATCTACCCTCTTTCACATTCTTTGGCATGTTGAATCTACCTAAATGTGAGCTTGGTAAGGCCTCTGTTGTCTATCTTGGCAGACTAATTGGTCATGGGCAGGTCAGGCCAGTGGATGCCACGGTGGCAGCAATATTGTCTTTTCCCATTCCAAGCACTAGGCACTAGCACTAGATAAACTATTCAACTATTTAGAAAGAAACACTCGCTATGTTGCTTGCCCTTCAACATTTTGAGGTGTATGTTAACTCTAGTCCACTGCCGGTGACAGTTTACACTGATCACAATTCTCTTGTGTTCTTAGCTGAAATGTACAATCACAACGAGCGATTAATGCGCTGGTCACTGTTAGCTCAGGGTTACAACTTAACTATAAGACAAACAAAGGGAAGTGATAATGTGGTCGCCCTGTCACGCAGGTGTGACTAGATAGTTCTCGTTTCCTTGCTCAGCCAAGATGGATGAGAACTAGAAAGTGAGTCATATTTCTGTACCTATTGCTGTTTTCGTTTTACCCTGTAGCAAGGTGATGTGTGAACAAAACCTCTCTTTTTGGAAAACGGGTTTGCTCTTGTGGGAGGGGGTGTTACGTGCTGAGGCGGGACTGATGTGTGTTTCTGAAGTCTATTGGGATCTCGGAGCAGAGGTATAAATAAAACTACATCAGTGTATCAATAGGTTGCAGGATTGAATTTTGTTGGCCATTTGTTAGCCATGCAAGATACAAGTAATGGTTAGATTCTGAAGCCAAATCTTTGCCCGAGTTGCCTACAGATGGGTCAATAGTGATAAATGTTAAATTGCTTCACCAATAACATTTAAAATGAATTGTAATTACTAGCTGGATTGCATTACAACACATTGTGGTACAGTTGACAAGTGACGTCAGGACTTTAATTCTTTGTGAGACACCTGCATTTAAGGAGGGACTTTCTTTAACATTTAATCTCACACATCAGCTGTGTGCAATACTAAGACAACTACAGATATACTGACCATGAACATTTTAACCTTTTCAAAACATTGCATCCTGTCTTCTAAACACTGTTTATCAGTATGACAGTGGCTTTTGAGGATTTTTACAAAATGAGCAATACATCTAGTATAATTGTATTTTCTCTGTCTGGCTTCAATGAAACAGTCAACTACAGAGTCACACTTTTCTCTCTCACTTTATTAAGCTATTGTGTCATTTTAGTAGTAAATGTGTCCATCATTTTAACCATAATCCTGGATGAAAACTTACATGAACCAATGTACATTTGTTTGTGTAACTTGTGCATTAATGAACTTTATGGGACTACAGGTTTTTACCCTAAATTTACTTCAGATCTTCTGTCTGATATTCAGGTAATATCATATGCAGGATGTCTTTTGCAGATCTTTGTTATATATTCCTCTGCAATGGTTGGCTTTTCTGTTTTAGCTCTAATGTCTTATGACAGATATGTGGCCATATGTCGACCACTGGAGTATCACTCTGTTATGTCTCTGAGAAGGACTGTAGTGTTAGTCAGTTTGTCCTGGTTTGTACCTTTTTGCTGTGTGACTATGAGCGTAAGTTTGACACCCACACTGAAATTATGTGGCTCCCACATTGAGAAACTCTACTGTGAGAATGGGTCAGTTATTAAACTTGCTTGTAGTTCAACAACAGCAAACGATATAGTTAGACTGATTATTATTTCCTTCTATTGTTGCCATGTCCTTTTCATTTTAGGTTCATATGTGCAGCTGGTAAAATCAGCTGTAAAATCCAGAGAGAGCAGGAGAAAGTTTACACAGACATGTGTGCCACATTTATTAAGTTTGCTTAATGTCACAGCTGCTTTGCTTTTTGACCTCATGTATTCAAGGTATGGATCAGCATCTTTGCCACAGAGTGTAAAGAATTTCATGGCCATAGAATTTCTGTTAATCCCACCTATACTCAACCCTGTTATTTATGGGCTGGTCCTGACTAAAATTCGAAGTAGAATAATATCTTTTTGCATAAAGGCAGGTCATAGGTGTAAATTAAGAATGAATGCCTGATATATGTAACCACATCAAAATTAAAATTCATTAACAATATTATTATTGGATTTTACATTTTTGTTAGTGTTATTGCTACAAACTACTGTTTGGATGTAGCCTCAGAAATGTGAATGGGCATTTAGGGCCTAGCCCCCCTCTTCATGCCCCTGTCCTTCAACCTTAACGTATATAAGAACACTGAGTGAAGCTTATTTTACTCCAGACCCCGATGCATGCATCTTCAATATAACTTTATATTATATCTATTAAATTTTTATTTAAAATTCCCTTTAACAACAGACTTTGATGGAATTTTTGTACCTTTATTCATCAAGTCAGATATATCTGAACCTATTTCTCAATCAGATTATTTTGACATGTTTATGTGAACATCATACAGTATACAAGTGATATACTGATAATGGTAACTCCATGAAGACAGCTTGAGACTGGCTGCATGAGCTTGACGATGTACATAGTGAAGCTAGAGTCCAGTGTAAGAAAAAAAGCTCTAAGGTTTATGCAAAAACTAAGAACCTACAAAGGTGGACCAGTAGACATTGGAAAAATGACTGATGAAAAAACTTTGGTCTGATTTCCTTTAGTGAAAAAATCTATTTTTTCAAGTGTGTGTTTATGTGTCATTACTGCTCCATGAAAGACTAGATCTAATTTTATGCTTTAAATTAATTTTCTCATGTCAGACTTATTTTGGGCCTTAGTGCATGAATTTGCTTTCAACAGAATATATTTTGTTTTATCTCAAGCATATCTCTGTAGATGTATAACTGTATTTATGAAGTCACGTTCAGGGTTAAGTGCCAAATCTACTGTGAAGCATTGATTTAGGAAAAAAAAAGTGCTCCTGATGTTAGCCTATTGTTGTGGAAATTTTGAGAAACTTCAATAGTCTATGGAGAATCTGAAATAAACTGACACCTATATGTCTTTAACAGTGCCTTGCAAAAGTATTCACCCCTCTCCTACCTTTGCCTTTTTCCTATTTTATTATTTTACAATCTGGAATTAAAATGGATTGATTAACAAATCAACATGACTATAATCAGAATCAGAATCAGAATCACCTTTATTGCCAAGTGTGTGTGTGTGTGTGTGTGGGTGCACATACAAAAATGAACAGTGCACAGATAAGAAGTGAACAAATTACAGATAACTTATGAGTCCAGTGTGCTTACAAAAGGTGCAACCTAAAAACAGAATGTAAGAAGAACTAATTTAGTGTGCAAAGAGCAAAAAAGGTTCCAGTGTTATAGTGCAGGTAGTAGAAGGGAATGGTGGAGAGTTATGAGTTTAAGAGTCAGATGGCCTGAGGGAAGAAGCTTCCTTTGTGCCAGGCTGTCCTGATGTTTGGAGCTCTGAAGCGCTGGCCAGATGGTAAGAGCTGGAAGAGGTGGTGGCTCGGGTGAGTGGTATCTAGAATGATTTTCTGAGCTCTTTTTCTCACTCTGGAGGTGTACAGGTCTTGGAGGGTGGGTAGGGGAACACTGATGATCTTCTCAGCAATCCGAACTGTTCTCTGGAGTCTACAGATGTCAAATTTAGAGGCAGAGCTAAACCAGACAGTGATGGAGGAGCACAGGACAGACTCGGTGACCACTGAGTAGAACTGGGTCAGCAGCGTCTGTGGAAGGTTGAACTTCTTCGGCTGGCGCAGGAAGTACGACCTCTGCTGGGCCTTTTTCAGGTTGGAGTCGATGTGCAGGCTCCACTTCAGATCCTGAGAGATGGTGGTGCCCAGGAACCTGAATGACTCCACTAGTGCCACAGTGCTGTTCATGATGGTGGGCGGGGGTTTTTCTCCTGAAGTCCACTACTATCGCCACTGTTTTGAGCGTGTTTAGCTCCAGGTTGTTGTGACTGCACCAGAGAGCCAGCTGCTCCACCTCCTGTCTGTATGCAGACTCTTCACCGTCCTGGATGAGACCAATGACAGTGGTGTCATCTGCAAACTTCAGGAGTTTCACAGAGGAGTCATGGGAGGTGCAGTTGTTTGTGTAGAGGGAGAAGAGCAGTGGGGAGAGAACACACCCCTGGGGGGAGCCGGTTCTGGTGACGCAGGAGCCAGAAGTAAATTTCCCCATCCTCACTAGCTGTTGCCTATCTGTCAAGAAACTTGTAATCCACTGACAGATAGAGTCAGGAATGGAGAGCTGGGAGAGTTTATTCTGGAGGAGTGATGGGATGATTGTGTTAAACGCTGAGCTGCAGTCCACAAACAGGATCCTCATATAAGTCCCTGGTTTGTCCAGATGTTGCAGGATGTAGTGCAGCACCATGATGACTGCATCATACAAGGATGCATTGGATCGGTAGGCAAACTGCAGGGGATCCAGTGATGTTCTTCAGGTGGGCCAACACCAGTCTCTCAAAGGACTTCATGACCACAGATGTCAGAGCCACCGGTCTGTAGTCATTGAGTCCTGTGATTTTTGGCTTCTTGGGGATGGGGATGATGGTGGAGTGTTTGAAGCATGCAGGGACTTCACACAGCTCCAGTGATCTGTTGATGATCAAAGAGAAGATGGGAGCCAGTTGGTCAGCACAGGTTCTTTGGAATGCTGGTGAAACCCCATCTGGTCCTGGTGCTTTCCAGGCCTCTGCAAGGTGGAGCGCGCTGTCTGGTATGGCTCCATTAATCCAGGTCTCCGTGAAACACAGAGCAGCAGAGTTCGAAAAGTCCTTGTTTGTCCGGATAAGCAGATGTATTTCGTACATTTTGTTGGATAGGGAGCAGAGATTCGCCAGATGTATGCTGGGCAGTGCTGTCCTGAGGCCGCGCTGACGAAGTTTCACCAACGCACCAGCGCTGTTCCCTCGTTTGCGCTTTCTGAGAAGCGCAACCGCTCCGCCAACTAGAGTGCTCCACAAAACGTCTGAATATACAAAAATTGGAGGAAAAGTGTCCTGGGAGTGCTACCGAATGTTTAGCAGTTTGTCTCAAGTGAAACTTATTAGAGAAACAAAGTGCAGGACAAAGTAGCAAAAAAAAAAAAACAACTGGAGAGTTCCAGACCGAGGTGGCCATCTGCGGCGCCATCTTGCATCATTCAGTATTCACTGCCTCTAAATCTGACTATAACTTTTGAGAAGCAAAATATGTTTTATTGTGAAGCAAATAAATAAAGCATAAAAAACAGAAAACTTGGTTTTGCTTAACTATTCACAGATGGTCTGTTACTGTTACATCTTTTATTGCAATTACAGCTGCAGGTGTCCTTGGGTATGTCTCTATGAACTTAACACATCTATCTAGCTGTACAGCAGGTCTTTATATCAGACCACAGATTCTCTATTGGACTGATGTTTGGGCTTTGACTGGGCCATCCCGACACATTAAAATGTTTCTCCTTAAACCGATTGAGTGTTGCTTTAGTAGTGTGTTTAGAGGAATTGTCCTACTGGACGGTGAACCTCCTCCCCAGGATCAGCTCTCGAGCAGATTGAAACAGGCTTTCTTCAAGAACTGTATGTAGCAGCATCCTACATTTTGTCAATTCTGACCTGCTTCCTGCTGATGAAAAACATCACCATAGCATCATACCACCATGCTTCACTGCGGCTATGGTGTTCTAAGGTGTTGGGTTCACACCAGAAATAGTGTTTTCTTTGATGGCCAAAAAGTTAAATTTTAGTCTCATCTGACCACAGTACCTTCTTCCAGACGTTTGGGGAGTCTCCCATGTGCATTTTGGCAAAATCAAAAATGGCTTTCTTCTGGCCACTCTTCCATAAAGGCCAGCTCTGTGGAGTGTACAGCTAAAAGTGTTCCTATGGATAGACACAAACACAAAAAGATGGAAGAACAAATGGTAAAATCTGAATGAAATAAAATAGAGTAAAACTGATTTACAAATAAATAAATAAAAAATAAAATAAAAGCCAACATCTCAAGCTGAGTTAAATGCCAAAGAGAAGAGATGAGTTTTAAGAGATTTAAAAACATGAAGTGACTCAATCTGTCTAAAATGAATGGCAACTCATTCCAAAGTTTAGGGGCAGCAACTGAAAAGAGCGGTCTCTCCTAAGTCTTCTCCAAGTCTTTGGGATAACAAGGAGAGACTAATCGGCTGACCTGAACTTGAAGGAGAATAATGCCGGCACAGGTCAGACAGGTACTGTGGGGCGAGACTGTGGAGGCATTTAAAAACCAATAAAAGAAGTTTAAAAACTTTAAAGTTTAAAAAGCGCACCGGAAGCCAATGTAAAGATTGGGTAGATCCGGTCACATTTATGTGTACCAGTTAAGAGACAGGCCGCAGCATTTTGAACTAATTACAGCCGAGCAATAGATGTCTGACTAAGTGCAGCATAGAGTTAATTGCAATAGTCCAAACGAGTAGTAATAAAAGCATGGATTAAAATTTCAAAGTCCTTCCAAGATAAAATAGGTTTAATTTTGGCTATTTGCCTCAGTTTGAAGAAGCTAGTCTTCACCACTGAACTGACCTGTGCATCAAATTTAAAATTGCAATCCATTTTTACTCCCAGGTTTGTGACCACAGACCTTTAAGATTGGGTTAAGATGTCCTGGACAATAGGGGCCTCGGTAGCAATGTCACTCGGTGCGAACAATAATTATTGTATAATTCCTAAACTTTGATACAAAGGGGAGCAGATAAAAAGAAAAAAGAAGAGGCCCAAGGACTGATCCTTGAGGCAGTCCACCTCAGTGGTGCTGAAGAGGATATAGTGTCTCTGACTTGAACAGAAAAGCTTCTCTTAGTCAAGTACGATCTAAACCACTCTAAGGCCCGACCCTGAATGCCTACCCACTTCTCTAGACTGGACAGGAGGATATTATGGTCCACTGTGTCAAAGGCAGCTGTTAGGTCCAACAGCACCAGGGCGACAGTGTGGCCAGAGTCAATGGCTAACAAAAGATCATTGAGAACCTTCAAAAGTGCAGACTCAGTACTGTGATGGGGTTTAAACCCAGACTGGAAAACCTCAGAAATCCAATGCTCATCTAAAAAAGAATTTAACTGAGTGTACACAATTTTCTCCAAAATTTTTGAGAATAGGGGAAGCTTGGAAATTGGCCTATAATTTGAAAGTACTGACTGGTCTAGGCCAGCTTTCTTCACCAATGGTTTTACCACAGCATGTTTAAAACTTACTAACTTACTGGAACCACCTCATTTAGTAAGCTGCAATTAATAATGGCAAGCACATTATGAGAGATGAGAGCCAAACTTTGGAGAACCTCCTTGAAAAGGTGAGGGGGGCATGGATCATTAGGAGAGCCAGCAGGCTTCGTATGGGCAATTAATGGCAATGGCAATGGGCAAGTTTATTGTTGGTCTTCTGGATATTTCTCCATTCAGTGCCTTCCTTGCCTGGTCTGACTTTTGGTGGGTTTGGTGAGTTTCAACCACCTCTTTGCAAGTTTACTGTGTACTGTGTAAGTATATATATTTTTAATTATTGTACTTCGGTACATTTCAAATCACATCCATTACTGAGTAAAAAAGAAATAATAAATAATGCTGAACTGGAAACTACTGTAGTTTTTCCACTAAATGTGGCGCTAACCCATGTCCATTTGCACGTTTGAGTCAAATCAAATCAAGTTGACTTGTTGAGGGTGAAGTCCAGTAACTTTAAAAACCAACTGCTGCTCAAACAAGAATTTCAGTTAAAAAAATAAATATGCTGTAATGTAGATTGGCAGTAGTGTTGGGCAGTTTTTTTCCCCCTACAATTGTTGCCATACAGTTCATGTGACATTTAGAGTTCTTTGACCTTCTTTCATATAGTGAAACAGAACCACAAACAGAACCAGTTTGTGTTTGAACTAAGAGACTCTCTGACCCTCAAATTCCCAGATTTAAACAGGACACAAGTGGAATTCCATGCAAACGGTAGACCAGAACATCAATTGATGGCAGCATCCCGATGGTTGATCCAGTTGATCAGACAAGGCATAGAGGCTCAGAGCACCAGTATAGTAATATGGTCTATACCAGAGGTCACCAACAGGCGGACCGCGGTCCGGGTGCGGACCCAGAAGCCGCCCCATACGGACCCGGACGTACAGCCAAAACAGAAGATTGTGATTTAAAACCTAACGGGGCGCTTCTATTTCCACCGGAGCAGCTTTTTTAGACTTTACAGTAGTGGAAACGCACAGAGCAATTGCATGCGGTTTGAGCCATCCCACGTGATACCACTCAGCCAATCAAGTCTGTGCATCCCAGGCGGTAAATATTACGACGCTACAGTGTAAACAGAGCTAGAGGCAAGTTACACATGAAAACAGTGTTGCCAACTTAGCGACTTTGTCGCTATATTTAGCGAGTATTCAAACCCCTCTAGCGACACTTTTTTTAAAAAGCGACTAGCGACAAATCTGGCGACTTTTTCTGGTGTTACTTGAGACTTTTGGAGACTCTGATGTGTTTGTACTGCACCATTCTTACACTTCTCAATTTGCCGCCATAAGACTGCAAATCAGCTGCAGCCGCAAGCCCCTCCCCCGTCCCAAAGCCTTCACAGGCGGCCCAGTCCTCTCGTAGCAGTCCCTCCCTCCCAGTTGCAGTCACAGCAGGAAGTGTTCACGCCTCGCATCCCGACTGCAAATGAATCGCGCGTGCGATCATGTATGTGCGTGATCTGTACTGATGCATGGCATAATAAAAAAATAAAATAAAATAAAAAGTAAAATGTTCTTTGTCTAAAATAAATCACTGCATTTGACTCAAACAGCTTCAGTCATTTACAGCAAGGCAAATGTATTTAGTTCTGAGAACTTATTAACTGCAGGCCGTCATGCTACATTATATGGCACAGTACAAATACAGTGGGTACGGAAAGTATTCAGACCCCTTTAAATTTTTTACTCTTTGTGTCATTGCAGCCATTTGCCAAAATCAAAAAAGTTCATTTTATTTCTCTAATGTACACTCAGCACCCCATCTTGACAGAAAAAAACAGAAATGTAGAAATTTTTGCAAATTTATTAAAAAAGAAAATCTGAAATATCACATGGTCATAAGTATTCAGACCCCTTCACATGCTGTCCATTTCTTCTGATCCTCCTTGAGATGGTTCTGCTCCTTCATTGGAGTCCAGCTGTGTTTAATTAAACTTATTGGACTTGATTAGGAAAGGCACACACCTGTCTATATAAGACCTTACAGCTCACAGTGCATGTCAGAGCAAATGAGAATCATGAGGTCGAAGGAAAACTGTCCAAGGAGCTCAGAGACAGAACTGTGGCAAGGCACAGATCTGGCCAAGGTTACAAAAGAATTTCTGCAGCACTCAAGGTTCCTAAGAGCACAGTGGCCTCCATAATCCTCAAATGGAAAAAGTTTGGGACGACCAGAACTCTTCCTAGACCTGGCCGTCCAGCCAAACTGAGCAATCGTGGGAGAAGAGCCTTGGTGAGAGAGGTAAAGAAGAACCCAAAGATCACTGTGGCTGAGCACCAGAGATGCAGTAGGGAGATGGGAGAAAGTTCCACAAAGTCAGCTATCACTGCAGCCCTCCATCAGTCGGGGCTTTATGGCAGAGGGGCCCGACGGAAGCCTCTCCTCAGTGCAAGACACATGAAAGCCTGCATAGAGTTTGCCAAAAAACACATGAAGGACTCCCAGACTATGAGAAATAAGATTCTCTGGTCTGATGAGACCAAGAACTGAACTTTTTGGCATTAATTCTAAGCGGTATGTGTGGAGAAAACCAGGCACTGCTCATCACCTGCCCAATACAATCCCTACAGTGAAACATGGTGGTGGGAGCATCATGTTGTGGGGGTGTTTTTCAGCTGCAGGGACAGGACGACTGGTTGCAATTGAAGGAAAGATGAATGCGGCCAAGTACAGAGATATCCTGGAAGAAAACCTCTTCCAGAGTGCTCAGGACCTTAGACTGGGCCGAAGGTTCACCTTTCAACAGGACAATGACCCTAAGCACACAGCTAAAATAACAAAGGAGTGGCTTCGGAACAACTCTGTGACCGTTCTTGACTGGCCCAGCCAGAGCCCTGACCTAAACCCAATTGAGCATCTCTGGAGAGACCTGAAAATGGCTGTCCACCAACGTTCACCATCCAACCTGACAGAACTGGAGAGGATCTACAAGGAAGAATGGCAGAGGATCCCTAAATCCAGGTGTGAAAAACTTGTTGTATCATTCCCAAGACGACTCATGGCTGTACTAGCTCAAAAGGTGCTTCTACTCAATACTGAGCACAGGGTCTGAATACTTATGACCATGTGATATTTCACTTTTTCTTTTTTAATAAATTTGCAAAAATTTCTAGATTTCTGGTTTTTACTGTCAAGATGGAGTGCTGAGTGTACATTAATGAGAAATAAAATGAACTTTTTTGATTTTGGCAAATGGCTGCAATTACCCACTGTAATTCAACTTATCTCCACATGCTTGAGTAGGTCTGATGCAGAGTTATTGTAAGCAGAGAGTTCAGTCTTTTTATGTAAACACCGATTACATTGCATAATACGTTGTTAGTGTTTTAACTTACAACTTTTTTTAACTTACCAGTAAAGTAATCTTTTAAATATGGCCAGGGGTGCTCGTCAATCTTTTCATCTACATTAGCCTCAATCTCCTCTTCAACTGGTGCATCTGGAGGAGGGTCAATGTTGATCAACTCCATCTCTGTGGGAATTTAGCACCATGATAGTAGTATATGAATTGCCTAACTGGTATGGGCGCAAGAAGGGGCATCAAAAATGAGTGTGCCTGTATATATGAACATATGGAAATCATAAAATGATTAATCAATTGTGGTATCATAACCCCAAAAAGACTTAGATGGCCAGGTCTCAGTTTGTAGAACTTTACTGGTCAACTGCAGTTAATACAGGATCGTCTTAACTGTGTCTAATATGGATAGGGTGCAACCCCCATCTTGGGTCTGTGTTTCTTCTTCTTTATCCAGGATAATTCTAAATCATAGACTATCAATACCCTCTAGTGGTTGACCACTGTAACGACAGGCATTGCACTTAAACATCACACAACCTATGTTTTAATAACTATACTACATCTAGTACTACTTAAACAGGAAGCACAAACCATCCCAAAACAGTATTTGTCCCCAGTACTCACCTTCAAAAAACTTAGTCTCACTTAACATTTACTCACAAATCATAAAAAAAACAACTGTGGATTAAACCATAATGTCTTAACTGTAATAAGTCCAATCTATCTCATAGTCCTTTAAATGTAAGAGAGGATGACAATCAACACCCTCTAGTGGTTGACCACTGTAACAACAGGCATTGCACTTAAACATCACACAATCTATGTTTTAATAACTATACTACATCAATAAAACGACATCACATTCTCCTCCTAGTCCTAGGCGGCACTAGTTGCTATTGATTGCGCAGTAACATGTGCATATTACATATGCGTGTCATGTCATGTCCGGTTGGCCCCGTATTTAATCCCTGTGGTTAAGTTCTGTGCTGGTCGTCTTTTCCAAGGTAATCGTTAGTAGAAGAGAGGAAAGATGCTGATGTACCACTCAGGTATGTAGGCTGAATCAGCTGGTAATACTCCCACGAATACTGGCCTACTAGACAGAATTAATCTTTTGACCGTATGTAGGTTGGACTGTACCTGACTGTTGGAATAAAGCACCCTGGCGGCCTTTTTTTCGAAACATACTTATATGAGGGTGAAAACTGTCTGGTGAATGTCCATAGCTGTCAAAAAACCGATCACCTGTAAAATATATTGCCAGCCAGTGCTGGCCAGGTAGGTACGATGGATCAGTGTTTACAATCAACGTGGCTATATATATTGAGACTGGCCACAGACACCCCCACAAAATCAGTGTCCTTACTAGTTATCCTTCTGACAGTACAAGTCAATTCAATGGTGTTCATGCTGTGGTTCCAGATTAAAACAGAACAAGGTCCGAACTCCTCCGCCAATGGTCTGTCTTTAAGATGACGCCCAGATGACGTGGGTTTCTGTTTCCCATTCACGGTTAGTGGCTGCTGTTTTCATCAACTGGTAATACTCCCACGAATACTGGCCTACTAGACAGAGTTAATCTTTTGACCGTATGAATTTCATAGAAATGTCAATTCCATTAAGTAGAAATTTCTCCTGAAAAAACAAATCAGCGTGTATAGGTGCAAATAATTTCACGAGCTTGCTGTTCTCTGTGTATTTCCCTCTGGTCACCAGCCCCTTGTTGTCTCCATCCACTGCTGTGTTATTCATGTGACTAGGCATATCCTTACCAAACAACGCAGTGTTGAACTGCGTATCCAGTGTGTCTTGCCCATAGTTGATCAGACACTCTATAATCCCACGATAGGGATACGTCTTAGAAGCCTGGGTAATTAGTCTGTCCCCAAGCATCACATCCACCTGTGAAAACAAGGCGCAGCCGGGGTAATTTATCAACCCTACATCTGCTCCGTATGCTATGTTGCTTCCATCAGCATTTATGATTCTCACACGCACATACAGATGTGAATCTTTCAGGTCAATATACTCATCCCCACTGCTGAAGATGAAGAAATCCAAAGGGACCTGTGTCTGTGATGGCTCAGACTGGGGGATCTGCTGGAGCCTATCCCAGCTCTCTCTGGGCTGAAAGGCAGGGGTACACCCTGGACAGGTCACCAGTCCATCACAGGGACTCTTAGGATCACGTATGGATATGTCCGCATCATCTTGGAAAAAACTGACCCAAGTAGTAGGGTACTGTAGTTCACTGATTCCATATTTTATTATTGGGATATAAGTATGATGATGCGTTGCTAGGCAACGTGACGTAAAAGCCAGTGCCCTTCTTGTCCATCTTCAAAAACGGTTTTTTTCATCACTTATGTGAAACTTAAGTGATAACGTAAGTGATAACCAACTAACCATATGATGGCATGGAGGTCATCTCTCTTTTAGCTTCAAAAGGTATTTTCCCCGTCTCCAAGATCCCACGGTATCAGGCTATCGTTTTTTTTTTTTTTTAACAATGCATATAATAGTGGGGGTGCCTCTTTTGTCAGCATCCACCGTGTTTAGCAACTATGTGACCAAGTGGTGCGGTGTAACCTCTCTTATGTAGCCTATTCAAAACATCTTTTGCAAGCACCCAAGTGTTAAATTTGTCGGGCCATTCTTGCCACTTCACTAACACCTTGTTTCTATGTTTGGCCAGTATTTTCTCTATTTTAAAAGTCGCGTTTTTATCACAGGCTCTTATGACAGGCTGGAGCTCTTGCTGGTAAAATGTCCGTTCTGCCTCGCCAGCTATATCACTCAGCCTGTACACAACCTGTAGGCTACTGCCCGATCTGTTATGGTGAAATACTCATGGGTGAACGTCTGCTGGTAGGCCTTTCTAAACACACCAAAGTGCTTTGATATTCTTTTGATATTCTAATTTAATTATTTGTATGTATAAGATTTGTTGTTATATTTTGTTCTTTAGCAGTTGTTTGTAAGTTTGTTTTCAGTTACGCCTTATGTGTCTTAAATGGTTTGATCAGCCATTATATATGTGCCTCCTTGTGTTCAGTTGGGAGGTCCGCGCAGCTGCATTTAATCTTGAGTTAAATTATCTTGAGTTGAGTTTTGTTGTTTTGACCTCTTTTATGGGCCCACAAGTATTTAGTTTTGTAAGTTCATATTTTTGGGTAAATAAAAGTCCTCTATTTGAAACTATACCTGTGTCCTCTTTGCTCGGCCTGCTTGGGTCCTCACACTCCACATTCGGGTCTTTAATGTCCGGTTGAACCGCTCCACTATACTTACTACTTTAGTGTAGAGAAATCTGTGATTTTATACTCTTTCATCAGCTGTTTGAACTACTTACTATAAAACTCGCTGCCTTTATTCGTCTGTACTTTCAGAGGCACACGCCCCTCATACAGAATATCCTTAAATGCTTTTGTCACAGCGAGACATGTAAGACATCTCACCCATCAATACATGTTACAAGGTACCGCATGTTATTGTTCTCTGTAGCATATTCACTCATGTCCACCAAATCAGCCTGAAACTCTTTGTATATACCGGCTACAACACCCTCCGCCTTAGGAAGTTTTTCCTAGCTAATGCATGCAAGGTGTAAGCGTCCTGACCAAATAAAAAATGTTAAACGGTGGGTATTGGCAGCTTCACAGCTGGGGATTGCTGTACGCAGATTGTTAATACCCCCTAACACCCCCGGATGTAAGGGGTCATAATAGATCTCATGAAGCAGCCGAAGCAGATCGGATCAATGACTGTTTCTCTGTAGTTTTCAGCATTTGCAAAATCACCTCTGCAGCACCGCAGATTCTGCTGTCATCAGCGTCAATCCCGTTTGCACAGAGGAAAGCATTACGTCATTACTCACCCAATCTTTTGAGGTAGGTTCTTGTTTCCACATAATGAGCAGAAGTCTTCCCTGGAAACTGAAATGATATATACATATAAGATGTGTTTATGTACACACACACACACACCCACAAACCCCCCCACCACCACACACTTGCATAGCATGAATCATCAGGATCTCTGCTGCCATTTCCCTCGTGCGATTTCTAAGAAATTACTGTCTACTTAGCCATCTGTGTACGATGTAAAACAACATTTAATGTATGTCCGTGGAGATTATCAGTTGTCCAGGTGAAGTTAACTAGAGGTCGAATCATGGCAACTGGACTTCTACTTTTTAGATCGAAACGTTCCACTACTCATCAATGCAGCTTCATTAGTCTAAAGGGAAGCTGGTATGGAATCTCAAATTTATCCTTGAGGTTAGCTTCATTCCACCCATCCATCCATCCATTTTCTATACCCACACAAGGGTCACGGGGATCTGCTGGAGCCTATCCCAGCTCTCTTTTGGGTGGAAGGCAGGGGTACACCCTGGACAGGTCACCAGTCCATCACAGGTTTCACTCCAGCCCTAGGAGTGTAGGGCTCATTGGGTGAACTATGCAAGTGTGGCGAGAGTTGTTAGACCCACACTCCTGAGTTGGTTTCAATTCACACCTGGCCTGAATAGGGTTGTTAGGTGAACAATAGAAGTGAGCACAGGTGAGGGTCATTAGGATCAAATGGTTGACTCATTCATTTCACCAGCATCCCCACCTCCTTGAAACGCCACCTTATTGTGGTGGAGGGGCTTTAGTGCTGGGATGATCCTAGGAGCTATGTTGTTGGGGGCTACATGCCCCTAGTAGGGTCTCCCAATGCAAACAGGTCCTAGGTGACGAGTCTGACTAAGAGCAGTTCAAAAACCCCCTTATGGATGAATCCATATGGGCCATCCATGGGCTTACCTCCATGCACAGCCTGGGCTCTGGAACCCAACTATTTGAGAGGGGCTGGACCTTCTTCTACTCTCAAGCTGCCCGTGGTGTGAGGCGGCAGATGGGTGTGGGCTTGCTCATAGCTCCCTAGCTCAGCCGCCATGTGCTGGAGTTTTCCCCAATGAATGAGAGGGTCATTTCCCTGCGCCTTTGGGTTGGGGATAGGTTTCTTACTGTAGTTTTCTTACAGCAGTACCTGACCTTCTTGGACTCCCTAGGAAGGGTGCTGGAAAGTGCTCCAACTTGGGACTCCTTCATTCTGCTGGGGGACTTCAACTCTAAGAATTCACACAGTGCTCTGACAAGAGCAGGAGGAGACTCAAAATTTGCTAATGAACTTAACCTCTTCTTCAATAGATTTGACACCACCTCTGCTTCTTACTCTGACCCAGTGTCCTCACACACCATCCCTCCACCACCTTAGTTGATGCCTTAGGGTCTCTTCACATCCCTCCACCCAACATCTCTGCAAATGCTGCCTCCCCATTACCCACTGATGCCACCTCCTCTATCAGCAGCCATACAACATTGAAGTATACCTCACCTCCAATACCTCTTCCCCTGCCCTCACCATCTGACTCCTCATCAACACAATACACAGGCCCAGTGATGAGCAGCACTGGAGTACAGACACTTGATAAAAAGCTTTGTTGATTGGTGTAACAACTGTCTAAAGTTCAGTTCATCCTTGGAGAGGAAGTAGAGATTGTGGACTCCTACAAATACCTTGGAGTCCACATTAACAACAAACTGGTCAAACAATACAGATGCATTCTTCCAGAAAGGACAGAGCAGACTGTTCTTCCTCAGCAGGCTCTGTACCTTTGGTGTGTGCCACAAGCTACTGAAGATGTTCTATCAGTCTGTAGTAGCAAGTGCACTGTTCTTTACAGTTGTGTGCTGGGGAGGTGGCATCAAGGCTGGTGAGGCATCCTAAACAGACTAAACAGACTAAACAAGTTGATCAAGAAGGCAAAATCTGTTGCTGGACTGGAACTGGACAGTCTGGAGGCTGTGGCAGAGAGGAGGATGGTGGACAAAATCAAATCCATACTGGACAATCCTGCCCACCCACTTCATGAGGAACTGTGGCGAATGGAATGTTCATTCAGCCACAGACTAATTCTTCCTAAAGCCAAGACTGATTCAGGAAGTCTTTTGTGTCCATGGTCGTAAGACTCTATAATTTCACAATATAAAAAATAACGCGCACACACACACACACACCACATACACATGCACACACAAATGCCCAAAAATAAATAATTACTTTATTACTTTCCTCCATCCAAATTAATTACTTTATTAATTACTGTTAATTAATTCTTCTTTTCCTTTCGGCTACTCTCTTCAGGGGTCACCAAAGCGAATCATCTGCCTCCATTTAACGCTATCCTCTGTATCCTTCACACCCACACCAACTACCCTCATGTCCTCCTTCACTACATCCAAGAATCTCGTCTTTGGCCTTCCCCTAGGCCTCCTTTCTGGCAGCTCTAACCTCAGCATCCTTTTACCAATGTATTCACTGTCCCTCCTCTGAACATGTCCAAACCATCTCAATCTGGCTTCCCTGGCTTTTTCTCCAAAACATCTAACATGAGCTGCCCCTCTGATGTACTCATTCCTGATCCTATCCATCCTCGTCACTTCCAGAGAGAACCTCAACATCGTCAGCTCTGCTACCTCCAGCTCTGCCTCCTGTCTTTTTCCCAGTGCCACTGTCTCTAAACCAGACAACATTGCTGGTCTCACCACTGTCTTGTGCACCTTTCCTTTCATTCTTGCTGACACGTTTTTGTCACACATCACACCTGACACTTTCCTCCACCCATTCCAACCTGCTTGCACACATCTCTTCACTTCTTTTCCACACTCTCTGTTGCTCTGGACTGTTGACCCTAGATACTTAAAATCCTCCACCTTCTTCACCTCAACTCCCTGTAACCTCACTGTTCTACTTGAGATCCTCTCATTTACACACATGTAATCTGTTTTACTGCAGCTAACCTTCATTCCTCTCCTTTCCAGAACAAACCTCCACCTCTCTAGATTTTCCTCCACCTGCTCTCACTACAGATGACAATGACATCTGAAAAAATCATGGTCCACAGAGATTTTGGTCTGACCTCATCTGTCAGCCTGTCCATCACTACAGCAAACAAGAAGGGGCTCAAAGCCGATCCTTGGTGCAGACCCACCTCCACCTTGATCTCCTCTGTCACCCCTACAGTACACCTCACCACTGTCTTACAGCTCTCATACATGTCCTGCACCACTCGAACATACTTCTCTGCCACTCCAGACTTCGTCATACAAAACCACAGCTCCTCTCTCAGCACCCTGTCATACGCTTTTTCCAAATCTACAAAGACACAATGCAACTCCTTCTGGCCTTCTCTGTACTTCTCCATCAGCATTATTGCATCTGTGGTTTTCTTTCTTGGCATGAAACCATACTGCTGCTCACAAATGCTCACTTCTGACTTCAGCCTAGCCTCCACTACTCTTTCCCATATCTTCATTGTGTGGCTCATCAGCTTTATTTTTCTGTTGTTTCCCCAACTCTGCACACACATTTCCATCCGTCTTTGATTACCCTAACCTTCTGCACATCCTTCCCATCTCTCTCTCTGCCTCACCAACCTTTACAAATCCACCTCTCCCTCCTTAGTGTCCAACCTATCATACAAATCCTCATACGCCCTTTGATTGGCCTTTGCCACCTCTACCTTCATCTTATGCTGCATCTCCCTGTACTCCTGTCTGTTCTCTTTTGTCCTCTCAGTGTCCCACTTCTTCTCACCTAACCTTTTCCTCTTAACACACTGCTGAACTTCCTCATTCCACCACCAAGTCTCCTTATCTGCTTTTCTCTTTACAGATAACACACCAAGTACTCTCCTACCTGTCTCCCTGATCACTTTAGCTGTAGCTGTCCAGTCATCTGGAAGAACCTCCTGACCTCCCAGAGCCTGTTTCAGCTCCTCCCTGAAAGCCACACAACACTCCACCATTTGGTCCTCTGCTCTGCCCTTGTCCTCTTCATCTTCCTCACCACCAGAGTCATCCTACACACCACCATCCTATGCTGTCTGGCTACACCCTCCCCACCCACTACTTTGCAGTCACTGATCTCTTTCAGGTTGAAATCTGTCAGGTTGGAACGTCTGCACAAGATCTAATCAACTTGTGTGTTCCTGCCTCCACTCTTATATGTCACCCTATGCTCCTCGATTTTCTGGAAAAATGTGTTCACTACAGCCATTCCCATCCTTTGTGAAGTCTACCACCATCTGTCCTTCTGCATTCCTGTCCTGCATACCAAACTTACCCATCACTTCCTCATCACCTCTGTTTCCCTCACCAACATGTCCATTGAAGTCTGCCCCAATCACCACTCTCTCACCACTAGGGATACCCTGAATCACCTCATCCATCTCCCTCCAGAATTTTTCCTTCTCTTCTAACTCACATCCTACCTTTGGGGCATAACCACTGACAACGTTCAACATCACACCTTCAACTTCCAGCTTCAGACTCATCACTCTACCTGACACTCTCTTCACCTCCAGAACATTCCTAGCAAAATCCTCCTTCAGGATAACTCCTCCTCCATTCTTCTTTCCATCCACACCATGATAAAACAGCTTGAAACCTGCTCCTAATCTATAGGCCTTTCTACCTTTCCACCTGGTCTCCTGACTACACAAGATATCCAACTTCTTTCTCTCCATCATATCAGCCAACTCTCTAGTTTTCCCTGACAAACACCCTACATTCAAAGTCCCTACTCTAAGTCCTACACTCTTGCCCTTCCTCTTCTCTCTTTGCCTATGAACATGCATTCCTCCTCTCCTTCTTCGACCAACAGTAGTCCAATTTCATAAAACAGCACCAGTGGCTGTCGTTGATAACCCGGGCCGCGACCGATCCAGCATGGAAGTCAATATTGTGATTCGCATGTTTGATTTTGCTGAAATTTTACATCGGATGCCCTTCCTGACACAACCCTCTGCATTTACCCGGACTTGGGAACGGCACATGAAGACACTGGATTGTGCCTCCTTGTGGTTGCATTAATTACTATTAATTAATATAATTTGGGAGGCATATGGGAGGTATGAAATATAATATAAAATAAAATAAAATAAATTAAAATAATAAAATAAAATAATATTTTATAATATTTATTTTATAATAATAATAATAATACATATGAATAAAAATTCATATAAAATATTGCAGCCATTTTAAAGTTCTAGTCTGTAGAAGATTTCACCGCTGATGTGTGACAAGAGTTTGGTGTTACTACAGTAAACAATATGTGAGATATCAAGTATAATATTACATAAAAAGTAATAAAAATATTGCAGAGTGAAAATGGCCAAAGTAACAGAAGAGAGGATGTTGTCCTTGACGTGTGACAAGAGTTTGGTGTTATTACAGCAAACAATATGGGATATATGAAATAATATTGCATAAAATAGTAATAAAAAATCATATAAAATATTTCAGAGTGAAAATTGCCAACTTAAAAGCTGTAGTCCATAGAGGAGTTCATCCTAGAGGAGTGACAAGAGTTTGGTGTTTCTCAAAATATCCACAACAGTAGGCTAACTTCAGGAACACTTTATTTTCTACATCAGTGCTTCACAGTAACTTTGGCACTTAACACTGAACTTGACTTCATAAATAAAGTTACACATCTACAGAGATATGCTTGAGATAAAAACAAAATATGTTCTGCACCAAAGCAAAGTCATGCACTAAGGCCAAAAATATGCTTGACAAGACAAAATAACAATTCAGAGCATAGGATTTGATCTAGAGTCTTTCATGGTGCAGTAATGACGCAAAACACAGTTTTTGGAATAAAAGATAATTCATTAGCTCACCATCAATTATTTCTGACCAAAGTCTTTTCATCAGTGATTTTTCCAATGTCTGCTGGTCCATGAACACATAATAACTCCATGCACCTGTGTTCATGGAATTATTATTATCAGTATCCCACTTGTATACTGTATAATGTTCACATTAACATATTAAAATAATTTGATTGAGAAATAGGTTCAGATGTATCTGACTTGATGAATAAAGGTACAGAAATTCAAGAAAAGCCTCTTGTTAGAGGTAATTGTAAAGTAAAAATTTAATAGATGTAATATGACATTATATTAAATATGCACAGCTGGCTCTGGAGTAAAATATGTTTCATTCAGTGTTCTTATACTTTTTTTTTTAAGAATGCAGCACGAGGGCACGGGGGGGGGTCCTAGGCCCTAAATGCCCATGCATATTGCTGCATCTTCGTCAACAATAACAATAAACATAGCAATAACACTAACAAAAATGTTAAATCCAACAATAACATTGTTAATGAGTTTTAATTTTGATGTGGTTACATAAATCAAACATTTGTTCTTAATTTCAACCTTTGACCTGCATTTATGCACAAATATATAATTCTACCTCTAATTTTAGTCAGGACCAGCCCATAAATAACAGGGTTCAGTATAGGTGGGATTAACAGAAATTCTATGGCCATGAAATTCTTTACACTCTGTGGCACAGATGCTGATCCATACCTTGAATAGATGAGATCAAAAAGCAAAGCAGTTGTGACATTAATCAAACTCAATAAATGTGGCACACATGTCTGTGTAAACTTTCTCCTGCTCTCTCTGGATTTTACAGCTGATTTTACCAGCTGCACATATGAACCTAAAATGAAGAGGACATGGCAACAATAGAAGCAAATAAGTATCAATCTAACTATATCATTTGTTGTTGTTGAACTACAAGCAAGTTTAATAACTGACCCATTCTCACAGTAGAGTTTCTCAATGTGTGAGCCACATAATTTCAGTGTGGGTGTCAAATTGATGCTCACAGTCATACAGCAGAAAGGTACAAACCAGGACAAACTGACTAACACTGCAGTCCTTCTCAGAGACATAACAGAGTGATACTCCAGTGGTCGACATATGGCCACATATCTGTCATAAGACATTAGAGCTAAAATAGAAAAGCCAACCATTGCAGAGGAATATATAACATAGGTTTGCAAAAGACATCCTGCATATGATATTACCTGAATATCAGACAGAAGATCTGAAGCAAATTTAGGGTAAAAACCTGTAGTCCCATAAAGTTCATTAATGCACAAGTTACATAAACAAATGTACATTGGTTCTTGTAAGTTTTCATCCAGCATTATGGTTAAAATGATGGACACATTTACTACTAAAATGACACAATAGCTTAATAAAGTGAGAGAGAAAAGTGTGAATCTGTAGTTGACTGTTTCATTGAAGCCAGACAAAGTAAATACAATGATACTAGATGTGTTGCTCATTTTGTGCTAATCTTCAAAAACACAAATGTCAAACTTCTAAACAGTGTTTAGAAGACAGGTTGCAATTTTTAAAAATGGTTGAAATGTTCATGGTCAGTATATGTACAGTTGTCTTAGTGTTGCACACAGGTGAGGTGTGAGATTAGATGTTAAAGAAAGTCCCTCCTTAAATGCAGGTGTCTCACAGAGACTTAAATTCCTGACGTCACTTGTCAACTGTGCCACTAAGTGTCATAATGCAATCCAGTAACTAATTACAAGTAATATCAAATATTATTATTAATAATAATAATACATTTTATTTCATGGCGCCTTTCAAAGTCTCAAGCTCACCTTACAGGCAAGTAAAAACAACATAAAACATACTGCATGTGTTAGGCCCTGAGATCTGTTTCCGGTTTTGATCCCTTATTTTGGTTACTTCCTGTTTTCTGTTCTGTATTGATCCTGGGTAGCATTATGTTGATTAGTCTGATTACATTCACCTGTGTTCAATTGGTCTTCAGTTCTGTGTATATACGTCCCCTGCCTTCCTTTGTTCCCTGCCGGAGCATTGCTAATACATGTGTGAAGAGATCATTGTTTCCCATTTCTGCCTGCCTGCCCGTCCGCCGAGGAGTGGAGTATATTTTGTGTTTTGTGCCTGAGCCTGGAGATCCAGGGAATAAATGAGTCCTGCACTTGGGTCCTCACTTCTCCTTCCTTCACCACCGACACCACAATATCATAACAGCATGAAATACATTGAAATGCCTTAAAGCAATGATTGGTGGTGATTTATAGATGTGTTTATTGCAATGTGGATCTTTCTCATAACACAAAGCAATTTAACATGTTTCATTGTTGACCCCTCTGTAGGGAACTCAGGGGCATAGATAGATTTGGTTTCAGAATCTAACCATTACTTTTGTCTTGCATTTATTAAATGTATGACTGAAGAGGTCCTCATGCCTCAGACTACATGAGTCAAAAAAATTCAATCTTCCAACCTATTGATACATTGATGTAGTTTTATTTATACCTCTGCCCTGAGATTATAAAAGAGCCATAATGCTTTATTTACAACTTTAATCATGTTGTGCTGTAATTAAGCAAAGCAGTGTTAATTTTGACAGCAGATTTTAATTTAGTTTTAGTCAGTCTTTTGACTAAAATGCAATTTTAGTTTTAGTCATATTTTAGTCATCTGCTTTGTTTTAGTTTTAGTCGACTAAATCTACTGTAGATTTAGCCGACTAAAATATATTGGGTTTGATTTAAGTGTAATTTAGTTAAATTATTGTAATACACAAAATATTCTAAAAATTTAAATTCTTCTTAAAATTAAATAAAAACAAGTTTCATTAAATATATGCAAAATGGCCTTTCCATAAAAGACCAAAAATTAGATATGCATTGCTTTTAACTTGCATTATAGTTTAAGTCAGACCCAATGTAGGCTATGATGATGTCGTGTACTTGTGCATCCCGTGTCACCAGGTGGATCAGTTACTTTTCAAATTGTCTTACAATGTGTCTTACAAGAAGTCGGATTGAATCTCTTCTAAAAACATCCTTCACTCACATTTTCATCTTGTTTTTATTAGTTAACGAAAATGTCAATATATTTTTATTTAGTTATCGCGTTTTCGTCATTGAAAACCTGTCGACGAAAATTATAACGAAAATATTTCGTCAGCGAAATGAACACTGCTTCAAAGGCACATCCAAAACCTTGCATTTACTGCCTCCAGTGCAGGGTTTTTGAGATCCTTCTTCAGTTTGGAGTTTGTGATCCCAAGAGATTTCAGAAACCATTGGATGGATGACCCAGTGCTGCCTCTTCAGCCAACTATCACTGGATAAGTGAGCACTTTTTTATTGCTTTGGAGTACACAGCTGCTAGCTTTGTTGCACTTTTCCTTCCTTATTTCAAAATTCGCCTCTACAACCTCTTCCCACAGCACAGTCAGTTCTTCATTACAACTTTCTTAGTTGCGGTTCAACCAGATTACAACATCTGACCATAGGGAGCTTGTCGTGATCTGGAGAGGGATCGTCAGCTTGTTGGTTAGCAAGACAGCGAGCGCTATTCTGGCTCTCTACATCCCCATTGCTGTGGGAGCGGTCCGCATCGCCATGTGGCAGACGATGGCGCAACGGAACATTTGGCTGCACGTTTCTCTCATCCCAGAGATGGCAAGGAAGGATTTGTTGGAGGGTCCCATTAGCCGTGCCGGCTTATTTGGACCACACTTCCAATCCGCCGCAGATAAGGCGGAGAGGTTTCGACGCCATTTGATGGCCACCCTTCACACCCCTTGGGCAGGGCGTGGGCACCATGATTATTGCCCATGGGCGAGACATCCCACCGGGTCCCAAGCTCCCACTCCTGGTCACCGCCCTCAACCAGCAGTCGCTCCAGCTCGACCCCTTCCTCCTCGGACCAGATGCCTCCTGCTCCTCCGCGGCCCCTCAAGGCTCCTAGCCTCTTGAGACCGAGCAATGTATTTTTGTCCTCTGGAGGGGACATGATTTACAAAACTTTATCTAAAAAACTAAATGGTCTGCAAGCATAAAACCTGTTGTGCTAAGTAGAGGACATCCTGGGCTTTCCAGTGATATCTGATTTGTTGGGATTTCATCCAATTAAACCGAAGATCTGTCCTTCTAAAATGGCTGCCATACTGACAACTGTGTTTTATGGACACAAGACAGGTAAGTTATCAGATTTATCTAGATGTTGTGCTTTTAAAGCTGAATATTGGATGTTTTTTAAAACATAAGTGTTAAGCTATATTTTGAGGTGTTTTGGTGTCATACAAACTTACTGAATACAACAGTTTTTTCCAATGTCCTTCGTAGTGGACATGGGGACTTACTAAATCTGTTTTCATATAAAATGCAAGGCACTTCAGGTGACAGGGGATTGACAGAAGCAGAAAGAATCTTGTTAAGGATTGTGGATGGAGGGTCAAATCTGGAGCTCTCCGAAGATGATGAGGAAGTGTGGTAGAAATTTCGTTAAGTTTGAGAGTTGCTAATTCTCAGAAAACAACCACAAGTGTGATGAATCATCTCAGTTTAATCACGGGCCCGGAGAGGACGTCCTTGCAGAAAGTCCTCTCCCGTCTGTGTTACAAGAGTAGTTTATATACCATACGTCAAACTAATCCTGAACAGACCCCCACATTGTTTGTTCAGGTGCTATCTCCAGTCTTCTTACCATCAAAGAAACAAATTGTTGGCAGTTATTTACAACTTCCTACCCTAAAACACTAAACCAATAAAACAGACAGAACCACATACCATGAAAGGGTCAAGCAAACATTCACCCCCCACATTGGTTTAAGTTAGTGACCATTTGCTCTGTCGTAAAATCCCACATTCCCCCCTTTTGACACAAAGTGTCAACACATTCAAGACAAGACATTAGCAATCAAGGGAACAAAATGTTACATCATTAGTCAGGGTCTTTCTACATCTAGATCACTGTCATTGTATGGGTTTCCCGGGGCCCAATCATTTAACTGTATTTCAGCAGTATTTGTCGATTCAGTTGGTAAGCTAACATAAAGTGAAGTGTATTCTCCTCCAAGTACTCCTCCTAACCATTTATACATCAGGGCCCGCATGCAAGTGAGTGCACATGTACAAAAACACAGGAGCATACTAAACATAATAACTACAGGGATTAAAATTTGCACAATTCCAGGAAGACAGAAATGAAATAGAGGATGAGGATGAGAGCTCAGAGGAGGAAGATGATGAGAAGGGTGAAAGTCATGAGGAAAATGAAGCCCAGCGTAGTCCATTTTGGGTTAGGAGTAACATGTAAGGTGTAGCAATTAAGCACCATGTATTGTCATGCAATTCTGTGTTTTTTTTTTAATCTTCATCCACTTTCAGGGCTAAAGTAGTTTGTATGTAGGTATTCTGCCTTGAATTTTGTTTAGTTGCCATTGTCCTATTTCTTATAATGTTTTATTAGCTTTATGCATTAATTCTTTTAACATTCATTTTTCTCTGCAAGATTCATTCCTACTGTGGAGCAGAGAACTATGCAAGATGACAATGCCCAAACCCGCAAAGACTGGATGTTCTGGAAGTACTTTGAGCAGTACATTGATAAAGTTTTTGAAGAGATCTCTGAACTTACAAACCAGCAAGAGGTGCTGGTCACTGATGCCAGCCTCAATACCACTCCTGAAGAAATAAAAACATTCTTTGGCGTGTCAATGTACATGTGTTGCCTTGGATATCCAAGACTGAGAATGTATTGGTCTGCAAAGACCAGGGTCCCGATCATTGCTGAGTCAATGTCAAGAGATCGCTTCTTCAAGCTCAGAAGCTCACTCAGTCACAAATGATCTTGATGTGCCTGAGGAGGATATAAAAAATTACATTCTGTGGAAAGTTAGGCCTCTGCTGAAAAGAGTTCAACAAGGGTATCTGAATCGGCCAAGACCTTGAAATGTGTCCGTAGATGAACAAATGATCCCTTTTACTGGCTGCTGTTCTGTACATCAGTTTGTCCCTGGGAAACCAAACCCAACCGGATTGAAAGTCTTTGTTCTTGCCAGTCCAAGTGGCTTGGTGTTGGACTTTGAGGTCTATGCAGGAAAAAACATATTAAAAGATGAGAAGTTAGGGATTGGAGGAAATGCAGTGCTTCGAATGACTGAGTCTATTCCAAAAGGAACTCATCTGTACTTCAACAGGTACTTCACTTCAGTCAAATTACTTGATGTCTTGCAGGCAAAAGGTATACCTGCAACAGGAACTTTAATGAAAAACAGGATCCCAGCAGAATGTAAGGCAAAAATGTCCAATGATCGTCAGCTGCAGAAGAAGGGAAGAGGAACCTGTGAAATGATTGTGAGGAAACCTGTGGAAATTGCAGTGACAAAGTGGCTGGACAACAAACCAGTTGTCATGGCTTCTACAGTCCATGGAACAGAACCACAGAGAAGTTGTATGACAAAGAAAAGCGCTACATCAGTGTTATGAGACCTGCATTTGTATCTGAGTACAATCACAACATGGGAAGAGTGGATTTGTGTGACCACATGATCAGTTACTACCGGAGGTCAGGCAGAACTAAAAAGTGGACTATCCGCACGATACTCCATTTTGTTGATCCGTCTGCCACTAACAGACAGTAACTGGATCCAGTACAGGTCAGACAGCCAAGCCTTTGGCAGACAGAGGAAGGACATCGTGCAGTACATCGAATTTAAGGTGCTGTTAGCTGAGAAACTGATTGCCCAAGGACAATCTGGTGCAAGCCAAGAAAGTGATGTGAAGGGCACTGATGATGAAGAAGAGAGGGCTTCTCCACGGAAGAGAAGATTTGTGAAGCCACACCCTGACAGCAGTGTAAAAAAATATGGCTCAGTTCATTTGCCAATGATGGTTGATGCAACAAATGCATCTAGATGCAGAAATGCATCTAGGATGACAAAAAGCTACAATTGTTACAAGCTATGTTTTAGGTTGTAAATGATTTATGTTTTTTTTAATTACAAAAAAAACTTCATGTTCCTCTCTGCAAAATGGAATAAAAAATGATGGATAAAAGACAGTTTGTCAGTTCTAAGCAAGTCCCACTGTCCACTGCAAAGGACATTTTATAAAACAAAAATGTTTATGAAAAAAATTGGTGTGGCATGCTGTTTTCACCCAAGACAAGTATTTAATCCAGGAAAAACAGAAATTGCAACACTTTTTTTTCTGAGTCTCAAGAGACTAGTTTAGCCTGCTCCTGGTCTACCCCAGTCAATAGCTCTGAAGGACGCGTTCCTTAGAGTTTTGGGTTTACCAGGCACAGGCAAAACAAAAACAATCTCCCCCACTTGGTGGGCCGGGCATAAACCCAAAAAGAACTAAACAAAACACACTCCTCAAATAAAGGTAATACACACACGGTGCATTGCTTGTACCCCTAGCAACGAACCAACAGAAGAACAAAGGAAAAGCTGGATTATATATAGATGGAGAAAACAGAACTAATCGAACATGGGAACTGCCACAAAAGCGCACTGGGTTTCATGACACTGGGGAGGGACCTCAGTGGGAATGGCCTCAATGGCACACTGAGGTTCCGGACGCTGGCAGCGAGGATGAATGCTGGCTGGGCAGTGAAGAGGGACTCTGGTTCTCGGGGCTGGGAAGCCAGGTGGGACGCTGGCTGGGAAGCCAGGAGGGACTCTGCTCTCCTGAGCTGGGGAGCCAGGAGGGATTCTGGTCTCCTGGGCTGGTAAGCCAGGAGGGATTCTGGTCTCCTGGGCTGGGGAGCCAGGAGGAACTCTGGTCTCCTGGGCTGGGGAGCCAGGAGGAACTCTGGTCTCCTGGGCTGGGAAGCCAGGAGGGACTCTGGCGACTGGGATGCCGGAGTCTGAAACACTGGAGATTGGGACACTGGCTACTGGAATGCCGGGAACTGGAACTCGGGAAGCTGGAACTCAGGAAGCTGGAACACTGGCGACTGGGACACCGGGGACTGGTGACCAACGCCAGAGACTGGAACGCTGGCGACTGAGACGCTGGGGACTGGAACGCTGGAGACTGGGGCACTGGCGACTGGGACGCCGGAAACTGGAACGCTGGAGAGAGGGACTCTGGCACTCTGGCTGGGAGTTCGGGCACACTGGCCGGGGGTTTGGGCACACTGGCCGGGGGCTCAGGCAGACGGACCAGGGGTTCGGGTTCTCTGGCCATCTCACCGTGGTTTCGGGCTCTGGTTGGGGACTGCAGCGCTGGAGACTGAAAAGCCAGCACTTCAGACTGGTGAGCCAACGTCAGGGGCTGAAGCAAGACCAGGGAACCCAGCCTAGCCTTGTGGAAGGGACACCGCTGGGTACGGCCCATACTAAATAAAGTACGGAGGGTAGAGAAAAGGGAGGACAATATGTCTGCCCATACCTTGGAGATGTAGACCGGCGGGGGTCAGTGAGCGCTACCATGTAATTGTTGGCGGTGAGCAGGACATCCCTCGAGGCGCGAAGGAGTCCCGTCATGAAATCGTCCTCTGGCGCCGTCCTGTCGTTGTCCACTAGGTCCATTATGGTTGGTGCATTCTGTTATGAGATGGTGGTGTGATGGTGAAGGAGGAGAGGAGAGGACCCAGGTAATACATACGTTCGATACGATGCACATTGTACCCCAAACAATGCACCAACAGAGAACAAAGGAAAAGCGGGATTATATATAGATAGGGAAAACAGAACTATAGAACACAGGTCAAAGTAATATTACTAATAAACACAAAGCTACCTGGGATCGATACAGGCGAGACAAACCAAAAATAAACTCCAACAGGAAACCGAAACCTAACCTCACAACAGTTAGTAAATGATTTGATAACTGATCACCAAATTGACTTAATCTGTCTCACTGAAACCTGGCTGCAGCAGGATGAATATGTCAGTCTGAATGAATCAACCCTCCTCAGTCATAAAAATTGTCACGTTCCTCGAAGCACAAGTCGAGATGGAGGAGTAGCTGCAATCCTCCACTCAAACTTATTAAACTTTCATCCTCAGAACAGTTATAACTCATTTGAGAGTCTCACTCTGTGCCTCTCACATCCAAACTGGAAACTGTCGTGGAAAAAATACTTGGAGGCAAATCTCAGGTCAAAGGATGGCAAATTTAATAGGCAAGGCAACGGGCAAAGCAGCAGAGTCACAACAGAACATACGGCCTGCAGGACGGGTCAACACCGATTGACCACGAGCACAGAAACATGTAATTACGCGTTGGAAACAACTATAATAATTTAGCCGCTGGGTTTGTTAGCATGTTTTGGTACCCGTGCCTAAAATACAGACCAGACAATCGCTCTCCAAAAGTAGCTTCATATTCAACAAATGAAATGTATAAGGCTAAATTAAAAATGAAGGATAAGTACTTTCTTATTGTTTTTGGACGCTTTTCAGCTCACTAAACACTGGTGGTGACAACCTGCTTGTAGCAACACGTCATTACGTGTTCCACAACAAAACGTAACTGGTCGCAGATGTGCCTGCCTATAAATCGGCCAAATTTGCAGTGAAATCGGTCGATGCCGATTAATTAAAATGTGCAAAAAATTGGCCGACCTCTAATCTAGATGTCCCAGTATCTCCATAAAAAGCCTCCTGTTAATCCGGAATGCTGCAGCCACAGTCCTGACAGTAACTAGCAAGAGAGATCATATTTCTCCTATACTAGCTTCTCTTCATTGGCTCCCTGTAAAATCCAGAATAGAATTTAAAATCCTTCATAAGGGATTTGTATGTGAGAAGAATCAAAGACCCCCTCCTTGAACCGCCACCTTATCGTGGTGGAGGGGTTTGAGTGCCCGTATGATCCTAGGAGCTATGTTGTCTGGGGCTATATGCCCCTGGCAGGGTCTCCCAAGGCAAACAGGTCCTAGGTGACGGACCAGACTAAGAGCGGTTCAGTGACCCCTTATGGAGCGACAATTGAGGACCGTGACGTCGCCCGGCATGGCGAAGCCGGGGCCCCACCCTGGAGCCAGGCCTGGGGTTCAGGCTCGTAGGCGAGCCCCTGGTGGCTGGGTCTCCCCCCATGGGGTCCAGCCAGGCAAAGCCCGAAAGAGTGACGTGGGGCCGTCCTTCTGTGGACCCACCACCGGCAGGAGGATCCGTAAGGGGCCGGTGCATAGTGGATCGGGCAGTGGTCGAGGACGGGGACCTCGGCGACCCGATCCCTGGATGCTGAAACTGGCTCTAGGGACATGGAATGTCACCTCACTGGGGGGGAAGGAGCCTGAGCTTGTGCGGGAGGTTGAGCGGTACCGACTAGAGATAGTCGGGCTCACCTCCACGCACAGCCTGGGCTCTGGAACCCAGCTCCTTGAGAGGGGCTGGACTCTCTTCTACTCTGGAGTTGCTTGCGGTGAGCGGCGGCGAGCTGGTGTGGGCTTGCTCATAGCTCCCCAGGTCAGCCGCAATGTGTTGGAGTTTTCCCCCCAGAGTGAAAGGATCGTTTCCCTGCGCCTTCGGGTCGGGGATAGGTCTCTCACTGTTGTTTCGGCCTATGGGCCGAACAACAGTGCTGAGTACCCGGCCTTTTTGGAGTCTCTCGGGGGGGTGCTGAAAGGTGCTCCTATCGGGGACTCCATAATTCTGTTGGGGGACTTCAACGCTCACGTGGGCAGCGCCCCTCCAGTGAAACCTGGAGGGGCGTGATTGGGAGGAACGGCCTCCCCGATACGAACCCGAGTGGTGGTCTGTTGTTGGACTTCTGTGCTAGTCACAGTTTGTCCATAACGAACACCATGTTCAAGCATAACGGTCTCCATCAGTGCACATGGCACCAGGACACCCTTGGCCGGAGGTCAATGATCGACTTTGTAGTCGTGTCATCTGACCTTCGGCCGTATGTCTTGGACACTCGGGTGAAGAGAGGGGCAGAGCTGTCAACTGATCACCACCTGGTGGTGAGTTGGATCCGCTGGCGGAGGAGGAAGCGGGACAGACTTGGCAGGCCCAAACGTACTGTGAGGGTCTGTTGGGAATGTTTGGCCGAACCCACTGTCAGAGGGGTCTTTAACTCACACCTCCGAGAGAGCTTCTACCAGATCCCGGGGGAGGCTGGGGACATTGAGTCCGAATGGACCATGTTTTCCACCTCCATTGTCGACGCGGCGGCTAGGAGCTGTGGCCGTAAGGTTTCGGGTGCCTGTCGTGGCGGCAATCCCCGAACCCGGTGGTGGACAACGGAGGTAAGGGATGCCGTCAAGCTGAAGGAGACTTACCGAGCTTGGTTGGCTTGTGGGACTTCCGAAGCAGCTGACAGGTACCGCAGGGCCAAGCGTGCTGCAGCCCAGGCGGTGATGGAGGCAAAAGCTCGGGTATGGGAGGAGTACATGACCATGGAGAAGGACTACCTGTTGGCCCCGAAGAAATTCTGGCAAACTGTCCGGCACCTCAGGAGGGGGAAGCAGTGCTCTACCAACGCTGTTTACAGTGAAAGTGGTGAGCTGCTGACCTCGACTGGGGATATTGTCGGACGGTGGAAGGAATACTTCGAGGATCTCTTCAATCCCGTCAACACGTCTTCCATAAAGGAAGCACAGGCTGGGGATTCGGAGGCTGATCCATCCATCACCCAAGCCGGTCACTGAGGTAGCTCCTCGGTGGCAAAGCAACGGGGGTGGATGAGATCTGTCCCGAGTACCTCAAGTCTCTGGATGTTGTTGGGTTGTCATGGCTGACACGCCTGTGCAACATCGCGTGGCGTTCGGGGACAGTACCTCTGGATTGGCAGACCGGGGTGGTGGTTCCTCTTTTTAAGAAAGGGGACCGGAGGGTGTGTTCCAACTACAGAGGGATCACACTCCTCAGCCTCCCAGGAAAGGTCTATGCCAGGGTGCTGGAGAGGATGATCCGGCCGGTGGTCGAACCTCCCTTCGAGATAGGGTGAGGAGCTCGGTCACCTGGGAGGAGCTCCTCCACATCGAGAGGAGTCAGTTGAGGTGGCTCGGGCATCTGTTTCGGATGCCTCCTGGGCGCCTTCCTGGGGAGGTGTTCCGGGCATGTCCCACCGGGAGGAGGCCCCGGGGAAGACCCAGGACACGCTGGAGGGACTATGTCTCCCGGCTGGCCTGGGAACGCCTCGGTGTCCCCCCGGGAAGAGCTGGAGGAAGTGTCCAGGGAGAAGGAAGTCTGGGTATCCCTGATTCGGCTACTGCCCCCGCGACCCGGCCCCGGATAAGCGGTAGAAGATGGATGGATGGAAGAATCAAAGATGATTGAACTGTGATTTGGCTCTATACAAATAAAGTGATTTGAATTTGTTTCTTCTCTATCAGACATCATATAAAATAACAGTGGTTACTCTATCAACAAAATGTTATTATAACTGAAGGAAACAGCGGTCAGAGTTAAACATTATGTTACTGCTTCCTGCTTCTGTAGAGTGTAGACGCGCTTATGCTTGCTCCTGCTTCTGCCAGTTTTACTTTGCTTTTATTCCTTTTTACTTCATGCATTCTTACCCAATGATTTTATAATACACTTTTTAACATTATTTTACCCCTTTTTTACCACATTTGGAATTTTAGTGAGGATTTTATTTTTAATTTTATTTTTGATCAACCTCCGATGACCATGCCTCTCTTCCCTGAGGACGATCACAGCAAACTCCTACAGAAAATCACTATGCTGGAAACTAAAGTGCAAAGGTTAGAGATGTACGTGGAGATAAATGGACTATCTGGGAAAGAGGACACTACTCTACCACTCTACCATAGTAGCAGACAAGAGCATGCTAGTATACAGATAACTAGCACTAACAAGACCGAGCAACAGGAGGGTTGTGTCTCGGAGCAAAGCCAAAGACTAAATCAGGACAAGCAACAGGCAGAACTCAGCGCCCAGAAATCTGTGATGCGACAGGCTGGCCAGCGTTACCATCCTCCTCAACTCCTGTGCAGAGGAAAGCACAGCCATGGATAACAGCTAAAGGGAAAAGGAGCAACAAAACTCCTAAGAAACTAACTGTACAGCTACAAAATAGATTCGCTCCACTACTCAGGACCCTGGATCTTCATCTGATCACTTGGACAATCCTCCACATCCACAGAGAGGGGTAAGATCTGAAAACTCAACAGAAGACAGAAAACTAAGAGGAAAGCTAACAGGGCCTCAGACTCTGATTGTGGGCGACTTGGCCATAAAAGATGTGAGACGGATGTGCAGTAACAACACAAAAGTGCTGTATTTCCCAAAAGATATGGTCTCTGACACTACTGACAAAATCCTGAGCATTGTTGCAGAAAACCCAACTGTGAAAAACCTCGTACTACACACAGGGGCAAATGATATTGTGAAGCAGCAGTCCGAAATCCTCAAAAAGGACTTTAATAATCTGCTAAACACAGTAAGGTCGCTAAATGCAGAGGTTTTTATCAGTGGACCTCTACCACCAGTCAGAGGAGGAACTGAGACATTCAGCAGGTTACTAGCACTGAACACATGGCTTTCAACTGCATGTGATGTCCACTCAATACATTTTGTTGATAATTTTAACCATTTCTGGGATCGCAGGCATCTTTTTAAGGGAGACGGATTGTCTCTAAATAAATCAGGAGTTAAAGCTTTCACTTCCAACCTATTTTTCTTCCTGCGCCACAACCTTCCCTCTGCCAAGGACAAGATACGACGGGAATCTGCCAAGGACAAGATACGGGAATCTAAACAAAATGAAGAAACATCAAAACATCCAAAGCCGACACTCCCCCCCGAATGCTCTAACATGGAGAGAAGTCAGAGCAAAGATGAGGAGGCCACACCCCCTCCACTAGCAGACACTTCCTGTGAGGATTCACTTCCCACAACCCCGCAAACCCTACCTAGTTCACCATCTTCCCGGGGCATCCCATTCCCCATCACCAAGAACCTCGCCAACCTAATGAAGCACATCACTACTGGGCCCAAACTGACCTCCTCCCCCAGTGTCATTTTCACCCCCAGAAGTCCCTCAAAGCGGCATGCCCCACCAATTCCTCAGCAAGCTCTGCTGCAATCACAATTGCAGCATCCACCAACCCCTCCTCCACGCCGTCATCAAAATCATTCTTTGTCTCCACAGCCTGATAACAGCACAGTAAGCTCTAACTGATATGTGCTGGGTCCAGGCTGCAATACCGTTAGTCATGGCTCTCTCCAGGAAAAGCCGGGGCCCAGTATGCAAATAGCTGTTTCAATCCCAGCTTTGATAGGTAACAGAAAAAGTTTGGTAAATCTACAGAGAAATAAGATTTACCCAATGCATTCTGCAAATGTATGTATCCCTTGCCAACCACAGTATGTTCCAGAACATGGGGAAAACAATGTTTTTAACACACTAAATTTAGCTCTTTTAAATGTCACGTCTTTGGTAGGCAAATCATTTTTAATCAATGATTTTAAGCACAAGCTTGATTTTATGTTTTTAACCGAAACATGGTTAGGACAAGATAGTAATGCTGCAGTTCTTATTGAATCAGCCCCTCCAAATTTCAGTTTTATGAATGAAACAAGAATACATAAGAAAGGAGGTGGAGTTGCTATTTTATTTAGTGATAGCCTCAAATGCAAAAACATATCATATGGAAAGTTTGACTCCTTTGAATATGTTGCTATTCATACCAAATCCTCCTGTCGAGCAATATTTGTAACTATTTATAGACCCCCAAAGTACAATGCACATTTTTTTGACGAGTTTGCTAAATTACTATCTATTGTATGCATTGATTTTGATTGTATTGTTTTAGTGGGTTCATGTTGATAATCTCAACGATGCAAGTGCAAATGAACTCTTGAACATCCTGGACAACTTTGGGCTTTCTCAGCATGTAACAGATCCAACACACATTAAGGGACACACACTGGATCTAATAATTTCTAAAGGTCTTAATATTTCTGAGGTGGAGGTGACCGATGTTGCTCTTTCTGATCATTACTGTGTTTTTTTTAAAACAACCACCCCTGCTGTTTTGCACACAGGCGAAACAGAGGTAGTCAAAAAGCGGAACATCAACGAGAAGAGCTGTGCATTATTCATTCAGGCTTTTACATCATCACCAACCATGCCATCAGCCCCTGTTGATGATCTTGTAAGCAGTTTCAGTTCCAAAGTTATGACTGTTATTGATTCCATTGCCCCAATTAGGACCAAGGTATTGTCAGCAAGAAAAAAGTGAAAGTCACCTTGGAGAAAAGCCACAGTGGTTAAAATTCAGAAAAGAATATGCAGACAAGCAGAACGCAGGTGGCGAAAAACCAAACTCCAGGTTCATTTCGACTTGTACAAAAAGAGTCTTCACAACTATAACCAAAAACTAAAAAATGCAAGGCAATCATTTTTCTCAGAGGTTATCAATAGAAACAGCAATAATGCCCGCGCATTGTTTTCTGTTGTAGACAGACTCACAAACCCAGCACCCTCTCTTCCTTCTGAACTACTGTCCAAAAAGTCATGCAATGATTTTGCAGCCTTTTTCACAGACAAAATATTAAAGATAAGACAAACTATATCTAGCTGCAGTCCTAGGAACATGACAATATCACCTGTGCCTCCTTGTTCTCCAGTGAATCTAGAACATTTTGATCTCCTTGATCACAGAGCTCTGGCAGAAACGCTTCTACAATTAAAATCTACATCATGCTGCCTTGATATTTTACCAACAAATTTTTTTAAAAATGTTTTTAACAGCTTAGCTCCAGATGTATTGCAGATTGTCAATAGTTCTCTTCAATCAGGGCAGTTTCCCCAGGCCTTAAAAACTGCTGTTATAAAACCTCTTCTTAAAAAGCCTAATCTAGATGCTTCAGCAGTAAGTAACTACAGGCCAATATCAAATCTTCCATTTCTGGGAAAAATAATTGAAAAAGTAGTTTCTCAACAAATTCACAGATTTATGGTGCAAAACAATCTTTTTAATGCACTTCAGTCTGGATTTCGCGCACACCACAGACTGCACTTATTAAAATTTTAAATGATTTACATTTAAATAATGATGAGTCCGAAACCTCTGTTTTAGTACTACTGGATCTCAGTGCTGCATTTGACACAGTTGATCATGATGTGCTGCTTCATAGACTAGAAGCTTGGGTGGGAGTTACTGGCTCAGTGTTAAATTGGCTAAAATCTTACTTACAAGATAGAGACTATTTTGTCTCACTTGGTAACTATGAGTCTGAGCGAACAAAAATGAAATGTGGGGTTCCTCAGGGGTCTATTCTTGGTCCTCTCTTATTCAATATCTACATGCTGCCCCTTGCTCAGATTATGGAATACTACAACATTGACTACCATACCTATGCAGATGACACCCAACTTTATATATCAGTATCATCTCATGATTATAGTCCTCTAATTTCATTATGTGAGTGTATTAATCAAGTCAAAGAATGGATGTGCCAGAATTTTCTCCAGCTTAATACAGACAAGACAGAAGTGATTGTTTTTGGCCCCAAAAATGAAAGGTCAAAGGTCATTGCTCACCTTGACTCCATGTCATTGAAAGCTACAAATCAAGCCAGAAACCTTGGTGTAATCATTGACTCAGACCTGAATTTTAACAACCACATAAAATCCATCACTAAATCTTCCTATTACCACCTGAAAAACATTGCTAGAATAAAAGGTTTTCTGTCTACACAAGATGCAGAAAAACTTGTTCACGCATTTATCTTCAGTAGGTTAGATTATTGTAATGGCTTGTTCACAGGTCTTAGCAAAAAGTCAATCAGGCAGCTGCAGCTAATCCAGAATGCTGCTGCCAGAGTCCTTACAAACACCAAGAAACTGGACCATATCACACCAGTTCTCAGATCACTACACTGGCTTCCCGTTAGTCAAAGGATAGATTTTAAAATTTTATTGCTAGTCTATAAAGCACTAAATGGTTGTGAACCAAAATATATCCAAGATATATTGGTTCCCTATGAGGTTTCCAGACCCCTCAGGTCATCTGGGACAGGTCTATTGTGTGTTCCCAGAACCAGAACCAAACAAAGTGAAGCAGCATTTAGTCACTATGCTCCTCACTTGTGGAACAAACTTCCTGAACACCTGAGGTCTGCTCAAACTGTCAGCTCATTCAAATCTGGACTGAAAACTCTGTTGTTTACTGCTGCCTTCGAATAATTGTTATCTTTGTTTTCTTAATGTGCTTTTATGTTTTATTTTAATTTACTTTACTTGATTTAAATTTATTTTATGTTAAATGTCTTTATTTTTAAATGCTCTTTTCAATGCTTTTAATGCTTTTAATGTAATTGTATGCCTTGTAAAGCACTTTGAATTGCGTAGTGTATGAAAGGTGCTATACAAATAAATTTGCCTTTGCCTTTACAGTGGGTTAAAGGACAGGACAAAAGTGTGGATTAGGTGAAAGTAAAGCCTTTATTTAACATAAACTGAAGATCACTGGAGTCGGGCAGAACAAAACTAGAACATTCCAGGTCAATTTCCTCATTGCAGCACACACTCACTGAGCGGGGCATGGCACGCAGGTGGGACCACTGGATCTGGGCGACCCCCTACGCCAAATAGGGGATCCACTCCGACATGGCCACAGAACAGCTCCACACTCCCACAAGTAGTCAAAGGCTCTGGAACCTGAGAAGACACAGGTAGGACACTGACGAACTGGTCCCGATGGTGAGAAGACCCGGGGCTTATATGGCAGGGAGTGATTGAGCGCTCTGCTCTCTCGTGATGCACCTGCAATCAATGACATACAGGGAAGACAGCACACACACATGGGGAAAAAGGAGAGAGAAACACAAGGAACAGGGGAGAGGCTGGCACTGACGCCTCATCACACATTAGGCAAAGCTTCTTCATGAGATGACACATTTTATACTTTGATATTCTGGATAAGGTGATGAAGTGTATAGAACATTTTTTCACTTTTAAAGTAAAAAGTTACCAAGAGACCTGAAAATCATTCTACTCTTCTTTAAGAATTAGTTGCTAAGTCCAATCTCTTAGTAGCATCATTTCAGTAACATTTAATAAATATATTGAGGCATTAAACTTATATGCTATATATTATATATACTTCTATATATTGTAACTTTATAGCAGATAATGTGTTTGATTTTCATGAAAGTTAGTTTTGAAACCTGTTCTTTTGCTCACTATTAACATATTGCACCTGGAGCACGGCAATTAAATATTAAATGTACTGTTTTTTGGTTTGACCCTCATCATGATAGATATTACTGGCTACAAAAAGTAATTCAAAGATGTCACGTGACAATATTCATTACAAACATTTCTAATTTTTTATGTATTGTAAGTGTCTGTAGGAATGATTAAGGGAAAGATTTAAAACATGAAAAATGCTTTTGAAAATGTTTTTTCTAATTTCTGGTAATTTCAGGCCATACACAAGAGGATTTAGAAGTTGAGGAATCATTACAAACTCCAGTGATATGATTACAGAATAAAGTGGGCTTAGCTTTTCTGGGCTTAGCTTAACACGACTTAAGGCAATATCACAAAAAACAAACAGAATAACTGACAAATGAAATGGTATGTTGGAAAACATGTTTGGAAGACTTTGCTTTTGAATTCAGACGAACTTTTCTGCACACAAGTACAATTCAAAAGTAAGTATACAAGACATACATCAGGGGTAAAATGACTTCAGTTGCAGCTACAACTAAGCCAACAATATTGTTGACAATAGTGGTAACACATGACAGTTTAGCATATTCCATATTCTACATGGCACAGTATATTTTTTCACAATTGTTGCCACACAAAGGAAGCCTGATGGCCAAATAAAGGCATAATGCAACAGAAAAGTTGGACAGATCCAAGCAAAGGCTGCCAACTTACACACTGTTATCTGTCACCTGAAGCACTGATGAGACAGTGGCAAAGACAGCCTACTATCTATTACTACCTGGGCGATGACTTTGTGGCCAGCCAAAGAAGTTGGGGCTGCTTTGTGACAATAGCGCCCCTGGCAATGACCTGGACTGAGCCAAGTGGCTGAAGACAAGCAAACAAGCAGACCTCACCCCAACAGAGCCTGTGTTCAATACAGTCAGGCCATCTCCTTCTCTACCTGCCTTCCTGGGGTGGACGATGTGGAAAAGTTTGTGAAAGGACTGTCATGTAAAGCATAAGACAAAATGAAACTGTAAATGTCACTGTGTGATGATTATAGTTTAACAACAAATTTAATGCTGTGTAGATATTTGTGTCCTCTTTTTGGTGCAATATTATTCAACAAATTTACACATTTAGTCTCAATGGCATAGAAATTACAAAAAAAGAGTGATCATATTTTATTTACAACTTTAACTGTTTTATGACACAGACAGGCTCCTAACTGACCAAATATCAGTTCTTGTCCATTCTTGCCTGAGGTGTGATTGATGTTCATTTATACCTTTTTTTGCTATAATGTTGTTTTTAGCCATAACCCAAACAACATAAGACAAATCCAACAACTTTGTTAATGAGATCTAAAAACAACACATTTGTAACATTCCATAATTCTGTGTTTCAGGTCAGTAACATAATGTTGAAAATCCTGCCTATCCTGTGCTTAACTGAAACCTGGCAGCAGCCCAACGACTTCACTGAACTTAATCAATCTATTCCTCCTGGCTTCACATATCTCACCCATCCACGCCTCTCGGGACGCGGTGGCGGCCTCGCCATACTGTACAACCTTAAATACAAAATATCCATCCACCCCACTATCACCTTCCAGTCCTTTGAAGCTCTCATAGCACGTATTCATGGTCACACACCAACCTTCTTGGCCACTATCTACCGCCCACCAAAACCTAACCCGACCTTCTTGGACGAACTGTCTGACCTCTTAGCTGACCTCATCTCTCTGTCAGCCAACATAATTCTTCTTGGTGATTTTAACATCCACTTCGACAATCCCAACAACACCGCTACAAAAGACCTAATTTCCTGTCTGGACAGCTTTGGGCTCCAACAATACATCACCTCCCCAACACATTCTCTAGGACACACCCTCGACTTAGTCTGCTGCTCTGGCGTCACAGTTCAGTCATGTTCTACCCTCGACACCTTCTTCTCCGACCACAAACTAGTCTGCTTTAACTCCAAACTACCTCTCTTCAAAACCCACCTCTCCCGCACCATCACCTTCCGTAACTTAAAGAACATCGACCTCCCCTCCTTCACTGCTGCTCTCAACAACCTTTCATGTACTAATTACACACCGTCCCTCTCCAACATGTTATCCAATTTCAACTGTGAGCTACGAAATCTACTCAACACCTTCGCCCCACTCAAAACTAGATCTGTATCCTTTACGCACTCTGCTCCATGGTACACACCCGAACTCCGCCTCCTCAAAACCGTCTCTTTTTGAACGTCTCTTCAAAAAAACCGGTTCATCCACCCACAAGGACTTATACCTAAACCACATACTGAAGTACAAGCAAACCATTACTCAAACAAAATCTGACTTCTATGCCTCGCTTATTGTATCCGCCTCTGGCTCCACGCGTTCCCTCTTCTCCACTGTCAAAAATTTATTGGGCCCTCCCGATACTCCTCTCTTCCCTTCACTCTCCACCACCTTGTGCAATAACTTCCTGGATTTCTTCTCATCAAAAATCGAAAATATACACCAGCAATTTCCCCCCATCTGTGACACTGCGAACTGCCTCCACTGTACCCTTCCCTCTCTACCAGTATCCTCCCTGCTTTCAAGTTTTATCATTCCACCCACCACGGTTATCTCTTCCCTGATCCTCAAATCCAAACCCTCAACCTGCAAACTTGACCCCCTACCAACCAACCTCGTCAAGCTCTGTCTCCCCTCTCTCCTTCCTCATCTTACCCACATTATTCACACTTCCCTCAGTTCTGGCATCGTACCCCCATCACTCAAGACAGCCATCATCTCACCAATTCTAAAAAAACCTGGTCTCGATCCTGCCGACCTTAACAACTTCCGCCCTATCTCCAATCTCCCGTTCCTCTCCAAAATCCTGGAAAAAGTTGTTCACCACCAGGTCCATACCCACCTTTCCGCCAATAGCCTATACGAACACTTTCAATCTGGTTTCCGCCAACTTCACAGCACTGAAACTGCCCTGGTCAAAATCACCAACGACCTCCTAGTAGCCGCAGACTCTGGCCTTGTCTCCATCCTCATCCTCCTTGACCTAACTGCAGCTTTTGACACCATCTCACACAATATTCTCCTCCATCGCCTTGCTTCCATCGGCATAGCCGGCTCGGTCCTCTCATGGTTCACCTCCTACCTATCTGACCGCACCCAGTCCGTCCATCTCCAGAACTTCCACTCCCAGCCCTCTACTGTCAGTTGTGGCGAGCCTCAGGGCTCTGTCCTGGGGCCCCTCCTCTTTATTATTTATCTCCTTCCTCTCGGAAATATCCTTAGGCAACATAACATCAATTTCCACTGTTATGCAGACGACACCCAGCTCTACCTCTCTGCTGCTCCATCTTCTACCCTCCCCCCTCCCTCCCTCCTTACCTGCTTACATAATATCAAATCCTGGTTCACCCATAACTTTTTGAAACTCAACCCTGACAAAACTGAAATTCTCCTCGTGGGCACCAGATCCACCCTTTCTAAAACCAGCACCTTCTCCATTCAAATTGACAACAATACTGTCCCCCCCTCCCCCCAAGTTAAAAGCCTGGGTGTCATCCTAGACGGTACTCTCTCCTTCACTCAGCATATCAATACCACTACCCGGTCGGCCTACTCCCATCTCCGTAACATAAACCGCATCCGTTCCTCACTCACCACCGATAGCACGGCAATACTCATTAACGCCTTTGTCACCTCTCGTTTGGATTACTGTAACTCACTCCTCACTGGTCTACCTCTCAAATCACTTCGCAAACTTCAACTTGTCCAGAACTCTGCTGCCCGAATTATCACCAGAACTCCATCCTCACATCATATCACCCCTGTCCTTAAACAACTTCACTGGCTCCCTGTGTCCTTCCGTATAAACTATAAAATCCTCCTTCTCACCTACAAAGCCCTCCACTCTATTGCCCCACCATACATCACTGAACTACTTCATATCTATTCTCCGCCTCGTCCTCTCCGCTCCTCCAGTTCCACTCTCCTCTGCACCCCTACAGCGCGCCTGGCCACCATGGGCGCTAGATCCTTCAGCCACACTGCGCCCCGCCTTTGGAACATTCTCCCTCATCGCATCCGGTCGTCTCCGGACTTATCAACTTTTAAATCATCACTCAAAACATATCTGTTCCGTATAGCGTTTTCCACCTAACTCTCTTAACTTCTCAAAGCAGCCCGTGATGTCCTACCACCCTCTGCCTATTTCATATTGTCTCATACTGTTTCATATTTGTTGTTCTGTCATCTGGGTTTCTGTATTTCAATTTACTTGTACTGTACTTCGCCCACTTCCTAGATAATCCACGCTTTTGCCTTTACATTCTCTCCCGCCGTTTATGTATTCTTGTTACTGTTGTTTTAATGCACTCTATGTATATCATGCTGTATGCTTCCTTTTCTATCTGTAAGGTGACCTTGAGACTTTGAAAGGCGCCATGAAATAAAATGTATTATTATTATTATTATTATAATCACAGCCTGAGGTTCAACAGGAGAATCACACAAAAAAAAAAAAAAACATTCCTTTCTTTAGTCAGGGTGATTTCTCCATAGTTGTGTAGATCAAACCTTGAGTCTCAATTTAAAACTTTGACCTGCCTTCATGCAAACAGATATAATTCTACCTCGAATTTTAGTCAGGACCAGCCCATAAATAACAGGGTTCAGTATAGGTGGGATTAACAAAAACTGTATGGCCATGAAATTCTTTACACTCTGTGGCACAGATGATGATCCATACCTTGAATAGATGAGATCAAAAAGCAAAGCAGCTGTGACATTAATCAAACACAATAAATGTGGCACACATGTCTGTGTAAACTTTCTCCTGCTCTCTCTGGATTTTACAGCTGATTTTACCAGCTGCACATATGAACCTAAAATGAAGAGGAAATGGCAACAATAGAAGCAAATAAAAATCAATCTAACTATGTCGTTTGCTGTTGTTGAACTACAAGCAAGTTTAATAACTGGCCCATTCTCACAGTAGAGTTTCTCAATGTGTGAGCCACATAATTTCAGTGTGGATGTCAAAGTTACGCTCATAGTCGTACAGCAGAAAGGTACAAACCAGGACAAACTGACTAACACTGCAGTCCTTCTCAGAGACATAACAGAGTGATACTCCAGTGGTCGACATATGGCCACATATCTGTCATAAGACATTAGAGCTAAAACAGAAAAGCCAACCATTGCAGAGGAATATATAACATAGATTTGCAAAAGACATCCTGCATATGATATTACCTGAATATCAGACAGAAGATCTGAAGTGAATTTAGGGTAAAAACCTGCAGTCCCATAAAGTTCATTAATGCATAAGTTACACAAACAAATGTACATTGGTTCATGTAAGTTTTCATCCAGGATTATGGTTAAAATGATGGACACATTTACTACTAAAATGACACAATAGCTTAATAAAGTGAGAGAGAAAAGTGTGACTCTGTAGTTGATTGTTTCATTGAAGCCAGACAGAGTAAATACAATGATACTAGATGTGTTGCTCATTTTGTGACAAGCTTCCAAAAGAAAAATCTCAGACTGATAAACAGTGTTTAGATGAAAAAATGTTTTGAAAAGATTAAAATGTTCATTGTTTGTCAGTATATGTCCAGTTGTCTTAGTTTTACATGCTGCTGAGGTGTGAGATTAAATGTTAAAGACACTCCCTCTTTAAATGCAGCTGTTTTATATAGTTAAGTACCTCATGTGCTGCCTACTCCCTGTTCTGCTGACTTGATTGTAATTCAATCAAGTATCAAAATACAATTGATAATAAATGTTGTTGGTCCCTTTTACTTGCTTTATAGATTTTTTTATATTAGAAACCTGTTCTCACAACACAAAACAGTTAACACATTTCCAGGCACCTTAAGGCAGGGGTTTTTAAACTGGGTCCGCAAAAAACTTGACAGAAATAAAAACAATTACATAACTTGATAACGCTTTTATCGTTTTGCATTTTACAGTAGGCTAATTTGAATGGAGCAATTAGCGGCTGTGTAAGTGCTCTACAAATGATGGAAAGATTTTTGAAGAATCCCGAACCTGCAAGCAGTTTGTGTAAATCTGATGAAACTAAGATGGACAGTAGAAAATATGAGAAATATTATATTGCGTTTGGTTTTATCTGCATCTTAAAGCAGGGAGTTGAGAGACTGCAGTGTGTTTTCCGTCAAGAGATTCTCTCCGAATGCATGAAACCATTCAAGCTCAAACGACATCTACAGCAGAAACATCCCAATGAAGCAGGAAAATCCACTGACTATTTTAAACAGGAGCTGTGTTTGGGCCAGTAGTCTAGTGTTTTCGTCAGCAGGCGGGTGGGTGGGTCCTGAGAGGTGTTTAAAAGCATCACATTTGGCATCCCTCCACAATGCACATGCTCAGAAGCCCTAAACAGTTGGCGAAACATTATTATTACCAGCTTCTAAAGACATCGTCAGGGAGTTATTTGGAGAGGAAGCAGTACAAAAGGTAGATTGTGTGCCTTTGTCAGACAATAGTGAGCAGACACATAGGTGAGATGGTCGATGATATTGCATCGCAACTTTTAGAACAACTGCAAGCCAGTGAATACTTCATGCTGCAGTTGGATGAAAGTACTGATGTAGTGAATCAAGCAATGCTAATGGTCTATATACGTTTCCTTGGTAAGGACAAATTTATAGAGGAACTTCTCTTTTGTAAACCCCTTGAAATCAGAACCACCGGGCAGCATACATTTAATATGATCAATCAAGTGATTCATTTGTTCAATTCATGATGGATAATTCAATAGACTGGTCTCGCTGTGTTAAAATTTCAGATGTCTGTTTATTGTAATATGAATTACAATATGTCTTTACATTACAAAATTTTAGTTTACGTATTTATGCCCTATTTAAAATACGTAACCTTCATATTTTAGGCGAGGGGGTCACCTGCAAGGAATCATCATATTTGGGGGTCCATGGAAATAAAAAGTTTGAAAAACCCTGCCTTAAGGTATAGGTTTCTTTCAGAATATTATAATTTTATTTCTTGCCTGATCTACTAACCTCTGTAATTCAATCCAGTATCAAAATACAATTGATATCAAATATCGTTGCCTAGTGCTATTTACTTATTTTGTATATTTTTTATATTAGAAGTCTAGTCATTCTCACAATACTAAACAGTTACCGCTTGTGACATTTCTATGCATGTCAGTAGCATAGGTTTATTTTCAGATTATTAGAATTTTAGTTTTTTGCATTTATTTATGGTATCTTATGAATATTCCCTTAGATCAAACGTGCCAAGTCCACAAGCTGTCATTAATCACCTCCTTGTAGTATGGGGCACCAAAAAGTATTTGGTCTCTTGCTTTTTACACTAACTCTGTTTCCTGTTTGTAAACTCATTAGGTAGTATAATGTTGTAAATCTTAATAACTGCATTATCACTGAGGCATCAAAAGCAGAGACAGGAGAGAGTTCAGCTTCCTGTGACAGCCTGGTGGATGAAACTGTCCTTCAGTCTGCTGGTCCTGGCCCAGAGACTCCTCAGTCTCCTCCATGATGGCAGCAGACTAAAGAAGCTTTGTGACGGATGGGTGGGCTCGTTTGCAATGCTGAGCATGCTGGGTCTGCACTCTCCTGAAGTTGACAAAAATCTCCTTTGTCTTTTCCATGTTCAGAGATATGTGTCTCTACACATGGCTAGACGGTTGGACTGATATGCAAGTCTTGAACCAGAGGATCTCCAGGGATCAAATATTTAATGATCTAAAGGATCTGCTAACATACCCATTATGCATTATGCTGGATTATTCTGAGGTACAGTAAACTACAATATTTAAAGCTTTGAAGGCAAATAGCAAAACTGAATAGGAAGCCTGTGGATGGCAGACAGCATTAGGGCAATATTTTCTTTCAAAGGGGAAACAATCATAAAACGTACTACTGATTAGGGATGGGAATTGATAAGAATTTAGTGATTCCGATTCCTTATTGATTCTCATTTATCAGTTAGATTCCTTATTGATTCTCTTATTGATGCTTCATCACCACCACCTTCCCTAAGCAGTGTATGAAACACATTACATTAGTGCAAATTAATTGCATGCTGTGTGGCTAAATGTTTATGCATTATGGAGGTATTTCCTTCTTTTGACGTAATGAAACTTCTACACGTGTTGCAAGTGCCTCTAGTGTCATCTTTTCTAGTAAAATATAACCAAACTTTAGAGCGCTTCAGCCTTGACACTATGTTGGACTTGTTCTGAAGCAAAATATGGAGCATACGTATGACAGCATCATGCAAATACATACTGATGTCAGTGGAACTGATGACATTTAAACAGTGATCATACCTTATTTACAGCATTAACCATGTGAGAGAGACAGGCTCCTAACTGAATGAGTTATGAATCAGTTCTTGTCCATTATTGATTAAGGTGTGATTAATGTTCATCTATTTTATTACAATGATAACTCTTTATAACAACAACCAAGACAATGACAATAAACCCAAGAATAACACTGATAATGAGTTAAATGCAATTGTAACATATGCCTTTTTCTTGTGGAAATCCCATAATTCTGTGTTTCAGATCAGTAACATTACAACAGCCTGACAGGAGGTTCAACAGGGGAATCACAATTTTTTAAATAAAACCCTTTGTTTAATCAGAGGGATTTCTTTGGGGTTACATAGATCAAACTTGGAGATCTTAGTTTAACCCTCAGGGGTCCTGATAACACAGAAACAAACTTAAATTACTCTGTCAGTTTTAAACATACAGATAAGAGCAATATATCATTTGAATCTGTAAAGGGTCTAGTTTTGTTTGTATACACTCATAACATTTATTTGTACTTTTTATTTATAAGAATATATATATAATATATATATATAAGAAAAGACATATGCAGGAAGGTGTGTCTGACCATGAATAGTCATGGAAGACGTGTTGGCGGGGTTAAAGAGATCCTCGAAGTATTCCTTCCACTGCCCGACAATAAGCCCAGTTGAGGTCAGCGGCTCTCCACTTCCACTGTAAACAGTGTTGGCAGAGCACCGCTTCCCCTTCCTGAGGTGCCAGACAGTTTGCCAGAATCTCTTCAGGGCCGACTGGTAGATGTCAATGTCCCCAGCCTCCCCCGGAATCTGGTAGAAGCTCTCTCGGAGGTGGGAGTTAAAGACCCCTCAGACAGAGGGTTCGGGCAAACATTCCCAACAGATCCTCACAGTACATTTTGGCCTGCCAAGTCTGTCCCGCTTCCTCCTCTGCCAGCGGATCCAACTCACCACCAGGTGGTGATCATTTGACAGCTCTGCTACTCTCTTCACCCGAGTGTCCAAGACATATGGCCAAAGGTCAGATGACACAACTACAAAGTCGATCGTCGAACTCCCGCCTAGGGTGTCCGGGTGCCATGTGCACTGATGGACACCCATATGCTTCAACATGGTGTTCGTTATGGACAAACTGTGACTAGCACAACAACAGAACACCACTCAGGTTCAGATCGGGGGAGGCTGTTCCTCCCAGTCACGCTCCTCCAGATTTCACTGTCGCTGCTCACGTGAGCATTGAGGTCCCCCAACAGAATTATGGAGTCCCCAGTAGGAGCACCTTTCAGCACCCCCCTCCAAGAAACTCCAAAAAGGCCAGGTACTCTGCACCATTGTTCGGCCCATAGGCCGAAACAACAGTGAGAGACCTGTCCCCAACCCGAAGGCACAGGGAAATGACCCTTTCATTCAGGGGGGAAAACTCCAACACATGGCGGCTGAGCTGGGGAGCTATGAGCAAGCCCACACCAGCTCACCGCCTCTCACCGCGAGCAACTCCAGAGTAGAACAGTCACTTACCAAGTGTTTTTTTATAATATATATATAAATCATTTTGTTTGCCTCACAATGAAAAATACTTTGCTAAAGCAACACTTTAAAGGTTTAAGGAGAAACATTTAAATGTGTTGGGATGGCTCAGTCAAAGCCCAGACATTAGTCCAATAGAGAATCTGTGGTTTAGCGTAACGACGGTTGTACACCAGTGAAACCCATCCAATTTAAAGGCATTGGAGCAGTTTTTCCTGGAAGGATGGGCAAAAATCACATTGGATAGATGTGCTAAGCTCACAGAGACATACCCAAGTAGACATGCAGCTATAATTGCTGTAGAGGGGATTGTTATGCATACCCAAGCTTTTTTTTTTTTTGTCTCATTTTGTTTGCCTCACAATGAAAAATACTTTTCATCTTAAAAGTTATAGGCATATTGTGCAAATCAAATATAATCCATAAAATATAAATCAATCCAGTTTAATTCCAGGTTGCAAGGTAACAAATTAGGAAAAAGGCAAAGGTGGGAGAGGGGTGAATACTTATGCAAGACACTGTAAAACACGTTTAGGTGTCATTTCATTTTAGAGTCTCCATAGAATATTGAAGTTTCTCAAAATTTCCACAACAATAGGCTAACTTTCTGAGCACTTTATTTCCCAAATCAGTGCTTCACAGTAACTTTGGCACTTAACACTGAACTTGACTTCATAAATACAGTTAATACATCTATAGAGATATGCGTGAGATGAACAAAATATATTTTGTTCAAACCAATTTCATGCACTAAGGCCCAAAATAAATCTGACATAAGAAAATAAGACTTGTGAGCACAGGATTTGATCTAGAGTCTTTCATGGAGCAGTAATGACACATAAACACATATATTTTTGGAATAAAAGATAATTCATCAGCTCACCATCAATTTCTTAGAATGGGAGGGCATGTTTTTTCACTAATTGAAGCCTGACCAAAGTCTTTTCATCAGCCATTGTTCCAATTGTTTCTTCTTTTTAGCTTATTTCCAATATCGATAACAGTTTTTATATAAGCTTTAGAGATTTTTTTCTTAGACTAGCCTCTAGCTTCACTATCTATATACTCAGTCATGTAGAAACATCTTCATGGAGTTACCATTATCAGTATCTCAGTTGTATACTGTGTGATGTTCACAATAACATTTTGAAATAATCTGATTGAGAAATAGGTTCACATATGTCTGACTTTCTGAAAAAAGGTACAAAAATTCCAGTAAAATCTGTTGTTACAGGTAATTTTAAAGTAAAATTTAATAGATATAGTATGGAATTACACTGATCATGCACATCTGGCTCTGGAGTAAAATAAATTTCATTTAGTGTTTCTATACTTTTTTATAAGCTTTTCCAAATGTAGCTGTAACACAAACAAAAATGTTAAATCCAACCATAACATTGTTAATGCGTTTTGATTTTGATGTGGTTACATATATCAAACATTTATTCACAATTTCTAACTCTGCCCTGCCTTTGTGCAAAAAGATATTATTTTACTTCGAATTTTAGTCAGGACCAGCCCATAAATAACAGGGTTCAGTATAGGTGGGATTAACAGAAATTGTATGGCCATGAAATTCTTTACACTCTGTGGCACAGATGCTGATCCATACCTTGAATATGTGAGGTCAAAAAGCAAAGCAGCACTGACATTAAGCAAACTTAATAAGTGTGGCACACATGTCTGTGTAAACTTTCTCCTGCTCTCTCTGGATTTTACAGCTGATTTTACCAGCTGCACATATGAACCTAAAATGAAGAGGAAATGGCAACAATAGAAGGAAATAAGAATCAATCTAACTATGTCGTTTGCTGTTGTTGAACTACAAGCAAGTTTAATAACTGACCCATTCTCACAATAGGGTTTCTCAATGTGTGAGCCACATAATTTCAGTGTGGGTGTCAAAGTTACGTTCATAATTGTGCAGCAGAAAGGTACAAACCAGGACAAACTGACTAACACTGCAGTCCTTCTCAGAGACATAACAGAGTGATACTCCAGTGGTCGACATATGGCCACATATCTGTCATAAGACATCAGAGCTAAAACAGAGTAGCCAACCATTACAGAGGAATATATAACATAGATTTGCAAAAGACATCCTGCATATGATATTACATGAATATCAGACAGAAGATCTGAAGTAAATTTAGGGTAAAAACCTGCAGTCCCATAAAGTTCATTAATGCACAAGTTACACAAACAAATGTACATTGGTTCATGTAAGTTTTCATCCAGGATTATGGTTAAAATGATGGACACATTTACTACTAAAATGACACAATAGCTTAATAAAGTGAGAGAGAAAAGTGTGAATCTGTAGTTGACTGTTTCATTGAAGCCAGACAAAGTAAATACAATGATACTAGATGTATTGCTCATTTTGTGATAATCCTCAAACACAAGTGTCAAACTGATAAACAGTGTTTAGAAGACAAGATGCAAATTTTTAAAAAGGTCAAAATGTTCATTGTCAGTATATGTGCAGTTGTCTAAGTGTTGCACACAGCTGAGGTGTGAGATTAGATGTTAAAGAAAGTCCCTCCTTAAATGCAGGTGTCTCACAGAGACTTAAATTCCTGACGTCACTTGTCAACTGTGCCACTAAGTGTCATAATGCAATCCAGTAACTAATTACAAGTAATATCAAATATTATTGGTGGTGATTTATAGATGTGTTTATTGCAATGTGGCTCTTTCTCATACTTCTGCCCTGAGATGATAAAAGAGCCATAATGCTTTATTTACAACTTTAATCATGTTGTGCTGTAATTAAGCAAATATTGACAAACCTGTGTGACCATGTATCAGTTTTTTCCACAATGATTAATGTAGTTGATTTCTTCAATTTTGATTGTTTTTCATCCATACCCATGAATAGTATGTTGTAAGCACAGATGAGTCCATCTACTGGTCATGAGCTGGGAACCAACCCTCACTGATGCAACCACCTCCGTCAGCCAGATCTGGGATTTTTGTTTGTCCCATTTCTTGTCCTTTCTTTAAAGCCAGATCCAAAACCAGATTAGAACTATCTCAGTGGGGATCACAATATCTGGATGGTTGTCGTGATCTGGACACATCACTATCATGTGCCATCTTTGCTGTAAAGTAAAGTAAGGTAAACACACTACTTCTGCCTAATCCAAAAGAAGACGACAGAGGAGCTCTGAAACAACACACTCCTCGAAAAAAGCAATCGTGTAGCAAAGGCCACACTGGGTCCACTGGCACTGGACATGTCTCCACGGCCCACATAAATTACTCGCTGATGGAGCTGATTACAGATGTGGCACTGTGTGATTAAACTAAGCAGGGAAACAGTTGCCAACACTAGCCGAAGAAGAACGGTTAGTATGTGGTGAGGAGTTGGCAGACTACATACACCAGTGCACTCCTGCTAATCAATACTTTTGTATTTTCTGCAGGTAAGCTGATTAAAAGCAACATAAAATGTAAAACCAGTAATAACGTTTTGTAAGTGCCTTAGTCTATGTCACATGTTGAGCTAAAGAGGAATGTGAAGAGTTTGAGGATCGATGAAAGCGAGCCACCATGTGGCGTGAGTAGAATGGCGGACACAAGTTTGTGGGTACCATGAACATGAGATGAGAAGCTGTTTGAGAGTGGAATGAGCTAAAATAACATGAGCAGTATGATTCAGAGATACACAGTATGAGGGCACAAGTACCAGTTGATAATAAACAACATATTGAAGAGACAGTATAAGAGATGGGTGTATCCTGTGTTGAATACTCACATGTTTTACACAGGTCCGTTGATGAGGAAGTACACAAAGGCGGCTGGGTGGTTCAGCTGATTACAGGTTTTATTAAAACTATACAGAGTGCTCTGGAGATCAACCCTCATGTGGCACACGGAGAGATCTGAACTCTAGGCGAAATCTATAGAATGTATATACCTTGTAACTTGGCCACCGCCCTACATACCAGTACTTTTCCACAAAAGGAATTCGGACCATTACCATATATGGAGTTGTTATTCCCTTTTACCTTCCCTCATAGTAAAGACAGTGAAGAGCAGTGACCCTGTCACGTGTCTAAACATATAGGATTACACTATACTGCAATACTAGTCACAGAGTGTGTCTGCATTCCCACAATTCCCCCTTTTGGGCTCTTCTAAGAGCCCACCCCTACTATATAAATGTCAAAATTTGATATCCCTCTTTTGATCTCCCCTAGGAGATCACATATCAATATGCCTTAGTATGGCAACACCACTATTTACATCATCAGGATCAGTAGCCAATAAAGGCATGAGGACCTTCGGGTCCTGCCTCTCTATGGTGGATGAAATTACCCGAAGCGCCAGGGATCTCATAGAGGGAATGCAGCAACACCCACATGTGACCAGTATGCCTACAAATACAGACCAAACACAAAACAACAATTATTACAGATCTTCCTGGACCTTGGTCAGAGATCTAGATGGCGGTTCTCCTGGTGCACACTGCGACCAGTGGTACCAGGTATCTCCTTTCCCCTTTAACCTCACTGCGTGGGATGTTCTCTCTGTCACCTGATAGGGTCCTGTCCACCGTGGCTCTGACCACTTCCTTTTTATCACCTTCAGCAGCACCCAGTCGGCGTCGGGTGAAGTTTGTGTTCCGTCACCCTGCTGGTCCGCCACCTGATGGGAGAAAGCTGAAACGAGAGCTTGCAGAAAGTTAAAATATGCTTTGGCTAACAGACCCTCATTCTCTACTGTGGTTACTGGAGTAGTGGTCTGGGGCCCTGGAAAAGGTCTCCCTGTTTGGAGTTCGAAAGGTGTAAACCAAGTGGATTGGTTAACAGAACAGCGGATGGACATAAGTGCCAATGGCAATGCATCAATCCAGTTCAATTTGGTCTGTGCACAGATTTTTGCCAATTTGGTTTTTACAGTTTGATTCATCCTTTCCACCTTTCCTTGAGACTGTGGATGATACACCGTTCCAAACCCATGTTTCAACCCCATCATGGCCTCCACCTTCTGCAAATCCTGATTCTTAAAATGCCCTCAAACCCTCGAACAGTGGTGCCCATATCTGTGAAATCAATAACAATCTCTCATCCAGGCCTGGTGATAAGTGGATACCTACCAATCTCTGGTTTCACTGTGGGTCTGGTGTTGTACTTAGTACAGATGTCACATTCCCTGACCAACTCTCTGGCCATATCTTTGAGAAATGGATGCCACCATTGCTCTGGGTTCTTCAACATTTGGGCTGTCCCAACATGATGTGAGCGGTTTTTTGGATAATCTTTTCCACGGCTGCTGCGTGTTGTATACAGGCATGGTGTCTTTTCTCCATTGTATCCAGCATTACACTGGTATACATCAGAATTCTCCTCTCTCCCCCTTTTTTCTGGAACAGGACGCCATTGGCCATGGCGTCTGTGACAGAGACATCCAAAAAGAATGGGAGTGAATAATCCGGAATGGCCAACTCAGCTGCTGTAGCCGGTTCTTGTTTAAGGCGGATAAAGTTTTGCTCTGCCTCCGTCGTCCAAACAAGGTGGGCGGAGAGGTTCCTCAGACCTTGGTCTTTCACCATCCGTCGGAGGGGGCTCGTGAGGTTGGTGTAATCTCGGACGTAGGAGCGGCTGTACCCTGTAAGACCAAGGAAGGAGAACATGTCCTTTACCAGCAGGGGCTTGGGGTGGTGTAGTATGGTGGATCTGTGGGCAGGGGACAATCCTGCCCCCTTCTGGGAGATCAAACGCCCCAGAAAGGAGACTTGTCTTCTGCAGGTTTGGAGTTTCTGTTTACTAACCTTGAAACCCCTCTCTGCCAGAAGCATCAAGACTGTCTTAGTGGCCTGTATACAGGCAGTTGCAGATGGCGCCGCCAGCAAGAGGTCGTCTACATACTGAATAAGGGTGGTCTGGTCTGGCAATTGACAAGTGACGAGCGCCTGCTTCAGTACCTGATTAAATATGCCGGATGAGAGAGCGAAGCCCTGAGGTAATCTAGTATACCGCAACTGGGCTCCCTGGTACGTGAAGGAAAAGATATCCCTACAACTCTCTGCCAATGGCAGACAGAAAAAAGCATTGGCCAGGTCAATACAGGTGAACCAATTCTGTGCTGGGTCGAGATTAGCCAGAGCAACGTAGGGGTTAGGCACCGGCACTGTAGGCGTGAGCAGAATATAATTTATTGCTCTCAAGTCGTGGGCCATGCGATATTTACCGGTACCTTTCTTCTCTGGAAAGTGACTGGCGCACAATCTGTCAATCCCACATCTGTGGGCGAGTGCGCCCAGAGTGAGTCCGGCAGAGTGGCAAGCATGCTGGCAGCCAAATGATGGTCTGTTTTTTCTCTCCCGTGATACCTAGAAACCTCACAATGCTCCAATATCGCTGTGTCTGTAGCGGAAAGGCGTGAGCAGAATATCATTTATTGCTCTCAAGTCGTGGGCCATGCGATATTTACCGGTACCTTTCTTCTCTGGAAAGTGACTGGCGCACAATCTGTCAATCCCACATCTGTGGGCGAGTGCGCCCAGAGTGAGTCCGGCAGAGTGGCAAGCATGCTGGCAGCCAAATGATGGTCTGTTTTTTCTCTCCCGTGATACCTAGAAACCTCACAATGCTCCAATATCGCTGTGTCTGTAGCGGAAAGCTGGATGCAAAAAGTCTGTATAGTGGGAGCGTATGAGACCTGCGGTATTGAGGTGGGCTTCCAGTCTGAGTGAGTCAATGCCCTCTTAACGATACCTCCCAATTCTTTGGCCTCATGACTCGGGTGTAGTGCGAGAGACACATGGGGTGCAGAGTCCTCCTCCATTTGATACCACTGTTGTTGTTCCGGGAGCAGCTTCACCGCTGCCGCCACACCTTCTGGTGCCACATAAATATTTTCCGTATCGATGCTCCAAGAATCTCCTACTACCTGATCGAACTCTTCCCTGTACCAATCGGTTTGGAGCCTGTCATAGAAGAGGGTAACATGGAGAGGGTACGGGGGAGGGACGTAGGGGTCAAGGAGCGAGATCCAGGGGCGCCACCTTTGATATGCTGACCAGATGCCTCCCTGGTCTGGTGGTTCAGGGCAAAGTTTAGCCCAGTACATATCTGCTCCCTCTTCCTCAGAGGGTCTAAGTAGGAACTGCGCACATTCCCTGGTAGAATACCGGGTACAAGGCAAGCACGTGCCATCTGGTAAAGTCACACTCAGTCCCTCCAGGGAGCAGAGAATAGTAGCCCCCAGTTTGATCAGTAAATCCCTGCCCAGGAGGTTAACAGGAGAGTAGATGTAGGAGTGGCGGACGTACTGGTGGCCCACTTGTGTGAGTAGTGGCAGTGTCACCGACTGAGTCTGTTTCTTCTCCGAGAAGCCCATAACTGTGGTAGTCTGCGTTGACAGCGTAGATTCTGAGGTGGTGCCCCAGTGTCGACCAAAAACGACAACTTCATGTAATTAACCATCACGGGCAGCATCGGATCTGCCATAGTTTTACTGCTGTCCGGGCCTCTCGATGGGGTGTCTCATTTTTGGTAGGGATCATCCCAGATCACGGGAGATCCCCAGTCCATCACTGGCATGTTGTAGGATGGAGGGCCACCTCGTCCACGATACGGACCGGCACCCTGTCCCCCCCGGGCTCTTCCTTGGGCGAAGTAACCTCTGTGAGGACAGTCTTTTACCCAATGTTCTGTGTCCCCACATAGGAAGCATACATTTGAAGTGCCTCGAGGTGGGCTCCCACGCCCCCCGCGTCCTCTCCATCCATTTCCCCCCCTCGGAGCTCCCCTGTTCCCCCCTCTGATCACCGGTAGACGGCGATTCGGCTCCCAGGGCGGTATGGGAAACAGGTCCGGGGATTCTGGAGCATCCATTCCCCATTGCCACATCAATTTCTTTGGTTCCTCGTTTTTCTCCTTCTTTTTTCTGAATTAACCCTTTGCCGGGCCTCTGACAGCTGTATTTTTAAAAGCTGAGTTTGGAGACCCTGATTCTGCTCGTCTTCCTTTTGCAATTGTTGCTGAACCCGAGTCAGATGGTGCACCAGATGTCTCTCCCACACTACAGAGTCGGCCCCCTGTAAATCACACATAGCAGTTTTTACCTTCTCCGGTACTCCCTCCAACACCGCCTGTCTATACCACTCCCTCTGGGGCCCTGGTTTGCCAGGATGACACCCAGTATGACGCACCCACAGTTCCTTAGTCTGATCTAAGAAGGTCTTTGGGTTTTCTTTCGAGTTCCATGCCAGTTTGGGCACGGCAGATGAAGTGGGTAATGGATATTTTTCTCTAATCACCCTGCTCAGGTCACCAGCCCATTGCGCAAACGGCTCCTCATCCTGCCGGCGCAAAGTCCCTGCTGCCCTCTCAAGGTCTCGTACATCTATACTGGTCAGGCACCTCTGAATAACCGCCCTAAAGTCTCCCAATGCCAATCTCTGCCCTGCGATCAGCTTGTCCAATTTGCCAAGCCACAAACCTCCTCCCTCTGCCACTGGGGGAAGTTGATCCACCAACGCCTGCACATCCCCGAGCCCGTACGGCCGATACTTCACTCTTCCTCCCGAAGCCAACAAGGGTGCTTGAAAATAATGATGCTGGTTTACCTCCCCGTCCTCCAGTCAGTCCTTTTTGTCCTCGCTGCTCTCAATGGATTGGGTGGACTGATTGGGGGGAGGTGGGGGACCCTTGGGGGGTCCCCATGATCTGAGCTTTTGGCAGTAGTTCTCACTAGGACCTGGATCCTCTAGTTTACCAGTCACCTTTCCAGCTGAGCCGTTCATTTCTTCTTCATCAGCCTCCTTTATCTCTGGACGCCATGTTCCTTCCGCCCAGAGGACAATCTGTCCTGTCTTTGGTTATCTTTGTGGGGTGAACTTCAGCAACACTTCCCGGTCTAATGTCTGTGGGTCTGTCCACCTATCAGTACTTACCTTTGTCTCAGGAGGTGTTTGAATATGAACGTTCCTGGGGCCTCCCTCTCTATGTGCTCAGGTTCACCAGGGTTTGATTGCCTATTGAGGAGGGGGATGAAGTCCTGTAGTTGGATATTGTCCTCAGGCCTCTCCACACTGAAGCAGAGTTGGTAGCCGTAAACTGGTTTTCCAGCTTTTTGGAGTAGCTCCTCTTAGCTGCTCTGATCTCCTTATTCAGTGTGTTCCTGGCCTGATTATACAAGACACGATCACCACTTCTGTAGGCATCTCCTTTGGCTTGACGAAGCTGTCTGAGTTTTCCAGACAACCACAGTTTGTCGTTGTTGTATGTTAAAAAAGTCCGGGTGGGAATGCACATATCCTCACAGAAACTGATGTAAGATGTAACAGTTCGTCCAGGTTTGTGGCAGCAGCTTCAAAAACACTCCAGTCAGTGCATTCAAAGCAGGCTTGTAGCTTGTTAGAGAAATTAAAATGTTACCCTCAAGTTGTTAATCTGCTTTACTTTAATGTAAGTCAAAAACACTTTTGAGTAGGGCCTGTTACCTCTTGCCTCTTCCTAAGGTCAGTCTGTTCTGACCTTCACTTTCTGATAAGACACTTAGTATCGAAACCCAAATGTTTTGCAGTTTCATGGGAAACTGCCTCCTCTTTCTTCTTCTATCACATGACTGTTTGTATCATAGTATTAAAATGATGTGCTGCCCAGCTAAGGGCCAGTGATCCTCATGCTGTACCAAGGTGCTGTGTGACTGTTACTCCTTGCAAGTAAAACCTCTATATAATCTTACCGAAGTTCGTCCTCTGAGTCTATTTGTTAAAGAATTTACCTAACAACTTGGGGGCTCGTCCGGGATTGCAATATCTCCTCTTCCTTCCAGGTTTGGACCTAAAAACCGTGCACGGGGGAGTCTTAAGACTCCTGACTGAAAGCCCTCCGCCCCGGTCCCATAAGGGAACGGTTTGGAGCATTGAGAGGCTAGGATCTGCTGTGAGGGGAGAGGAGTGACGCAATTGAACTTTAAAGGAGAGACCAGAGACGGACTCCTGTAAGGTAAGAGAATTTTAATTTGGTTAAACTGAGTGGAGCCTCAGTGGGTCTAATTCGAACAAAACCGTCACCTGAGTGGAGTCTCAGGGAATCTGTGAGATTTGAACAAAACCGTCCCCTGAGTGGAGTCTCAGGGAATTAGAGCCCGAACAAAACCGGTGCGGTGTCCCTGGAAGTTTCTGGTTCTCTGGGAGCCCCGGGTGGTCCTGGGTCCTTCAGGTCAAGCAAGCTGAGTAGAGTCTCAGGGAATTGCGGTCTCATATCGGGCTGAAGGGTTGGTGATTACAAAACGGATCACTGACTAAAAATATCATTGACTTGACTTGAGTGCTGAAATTCAAACAAAACCGAAACTTGTGTGGCCTACGGGACACTGGGTCAAACATGTTCGGGTAAAACCGAGCAGGGCTTTCGGGAAATCAGAAACTCGGGATGAACCCGTGGTCTGTGGGAGACCCAAAGTAAACTACCCCGTGGTCTGTGGGGGACCCGGAACAAAAAGGAGCCCCGGTGCGCGTCGATAGTGCTTTTGAGCATAACAAAACAAAATATTGGTACCATGGAAAGAATATAAAAACATAGAGATGATTAATGTGACATTAAGAGAGTTAAACAGCTGCTCAATCTCCTCCAATCAGATCAGTAACTAAACAATAACAGTAATTAAAATAATTTAAAAAACAAAAAAGGGGGGGGGTAAGGAGCCTGTTAAAATAATAAGTGTAGGCCTACAATAATTATAATAATAAATAGCAGTGAGTAAAAACAAATAGTAACTGAATATATAATAAAATAAAATAAAATAAAATAAAATAATAAAATGGGTAATAAGAACACTAAATTAGAAGAACTAGTCACCAGTGACACTCAAAATTGATGCATCAAAAGGATCCTAAAAAAAAATATAGAAAATTTTGAAAAATGGAAAAATAAATATGGTTTTACGGGGAAGTTAAATTGTGAAGGCTGTAGAAAGTGAGTGAAGGACATAAAAAGTAAGACTAAGGGAAATCAGAAGGATCAGAGAAAAGAAGGGCTGTTTGCAGCAGAAGAGATGGTTAAAGTTTAAAGTGGTTAAAGAAAGTTAGAGTAGACAGAGAGGGAGAGAGAGAAAGGAAGGAGAAAAGAGACAGAAGCAAATAGAAAAACAGGTAAAAGCCTCTTCACCAACATTGTATTTAGGGCAAACTGTTGAATTTACAGATGAACAAACAATGTCATGCTGTAGACCACCTCCTCATCCTAATAATCCACCACCGGCTCAGCTTCCTCCGTACGCCCAGGGAGAGGAGGGTGCTGTCGGTGGAGCAATATTTCCTCCCACAGCTCCTTCTGATCCCGTGCCTCAGCCTCAACCTCCTTATGCTGAAGATAGTGAGGGACTGCTGGCTTATTTTAACAGAGTAAAAGATGTTTAACACACAGTGGAGTATTGGTACGTGAAAGTGCTGCAGAAAAGGGGGATGGGCCTTATGCACAGCAGTTAAGAAATGCCTTCTTTAATGGGTTCCAACCTGACATTTCAGGTTTTATTCGAAAGCATCAGATTGGTTGGCAACATTGTGTCCTAACAGAGATGAAGAATTATGCTGTGCATATGGCCACTGTTCTCCAACAAAGAGCAAAAGCACAAAAGAAAGTTAGAAAAACAGCTGAAATGTTTTTCACTAACTATGATAATGAAATGGTTTCTGAGTGTTATTTTCAGGGAGACAAGCTATGGCTTGATGGCCGGGGCAGGGGGTGGGGACGAGGTCGTGGCCGGAGACCTGGCAGACGGCAGATAGTTGATCATGACTACTGCTACGTCTGTGGAAAAGCAGGACACTGGGCCAAGAGCTGCCCACAGAGAAAGAGACGCCCTGAGCACCAGGAGGGAAGAGCAGGAAACTCTGCATGACTAGACAGCAAAAAAGGTCAGATGCAAAATACACACACTGAACAGAATAAAGAGATACGAGACACACGTGCTTTTCTGAGGTGAGTAGCTGAACATCCGGGTAAGCGAATCACTTTTGTCTTGCAGGCGTGTCGTGTTGTGTGTGTTGTGTGGTTCGTCTGCAGACTGGCGGCAGACTAGCTGTGGTTTGGCACACCTGGGAACCGGCTAGACTTTGAACGGTTCACTGGCTGCTGCATTCCGGTGCTGGTCGGGTACCTTTCTGTTTTGACCGGTGTTTGTTGCTATTTCCTGACTTAGCGCTCGTTGGCCTACCGGTTAGCTTAGCTAGCTAGTTAGCTTGCTAACATGGCCTCTCCCTCTCTCTCTCTCTCCTGCTCGGTGTGCCACATGTTTAGTTATTCCTCTGCCTCCTTTAGCGATAATGATACCTGTATTAAGTGTAAGGTTCTGTTAGCCTTGGAGGCGAGGATCACTGATTTGGAAGCGCGGCTCCGCACCTTCGAACAAAAGCCAGCTAGCCTAGCCCAGTTAGCTGGTGTGGAGCCACCGAGCTCAGGGTCTGTTAGCGGTCCAAGGGCAGCTCCGGAGAAGCCCGGAGAATTAGCCTGGGTGACGGTCCGAAGGAAACATACTCCTAAGCAGAAGCCCACGGCTCATCACCTGCCTGTTCATGTTTCTAATAGATTTTCCCCGCTCAGCGACACACCCGCTGAGAAATCGACTCTGATAATTGGCAATTCCATAGTCAGGAACGTGAAAATAGAGACACCAGCGACCATAGTCAAATGTATTCCTGGGGCCAGAGCGGGCGACATCGAGTCAAATCTGAAGCTGCTGGCTAAGGCTAATCGTAAATATGGGAAAATTGTTATTCACGTCGGCAGCAATGACACCCGATTACGCCAATCGGAGGTCACTAAAATTAATGTTGAGTCGGTGTGTAACTTTGCTAAATTAATGTCGGACTCCGTAGTTTTCTCTGGACCCCTCCCCAATCTGACCAGCGATGACATGTTTAGCCGCATGTCGTCGTTCCGTCGCTGGCTGTCTAGGTGGTGTCCAGCAAACGATGTGGGCTTCATAGACAATTGGGCCACTTTCTGGGGAAAACCCGGTCTGATAGCAAGAGATGGCATCCATCCCACTTTGAATGGTGCAGCTCTCATCTCTAGGAATTTGGCCGAGTTTCTTAGCCGACCTAAAGCCTGACAATCCAGGGTGGGGACCGGGATGCAGAGACTCAGTCTAAAACGCTTCTCTGCAGTTTCCTTAGAGCCGCCGCCCCCTTTAAACCACATAGAGACTGTGTCTGCCCCTCGAACATATAAATCAAATAAATCAGAAGTTAACAGAAGAGGAGTTATTCATAAAAACTTAATAAAAATTAAGACCACTCCTCTTATTGAACAGAAAAACAGAACTGTCAAATGTGGATTATTAAATATTAGGTCCCTTTCTTCTAAATCTCTGTTAGTAAATGATTTGATAACTGATCACCAAATTGACCTACTTTATCTTACTGAAACCTGGTTACAGCAGGATGAATATGTCAGTCTGAATGAATCAACCCCCCTCAGTCATAAAAATTATCATGTTCCTCGAAGCACAGGTCGAGGTGGAGGAGTAGCTGCAATCTTCCAGTCAAACTTATTATTAAACTTTCATCCTCAGAACAGTTATAACTCATTTGAGAGCCTCACTCTTAGTCTCTCACATACAAACTGGAAAACACAAAAACCAGTTCTACTTGTCATTTTGTACCGTCCACCTGTTCCTTACTCAGAGTTTTTAACTGAATTCCCTGACTTCCTGTCTGATTTAGTGCTTAGATCAGATAAAGTCATTATAGTGGGAGATTTTAACATTCATGTAGATGTTGAAAATAACAGCCTCAGCATTGCATTTAATTCTATATTAGATTCAATTGGTTTCATTCAAAACGTTAATAAACCCACCCACTGTTTTAATCACACCCTTGATCTTGTTCTGACCTATGGCATCGAAATTGAACATCTAATAATTTTTCCCCCAAATCCTGTTTTGTCAGATCATTCTTTAATAACTTTCGAATTTAAAATGATGGATCATGCAGCGTCTGGAAGAAAATTCCACTACAGCAGATGTTTATCCGACAACGCTGTTAATAAATTTAAGAAAATGATTCCATCTTTATTTGCATCCATGCCAAGTATAAACATAGTGGAGGGCAGCTGCCTTAATCCTACTCCCTACCAAATTGATCATGTTGTTGACAGCGCTGTAACCTCACTGCGTGAAACGCTTGATTCTGTAGCCCCTCTGAAAAAGAAGTTAGTGATTCAGAGAAGACTAGCCCCATGGTATAATTTACATGTTCGTACCTTAAAGCAGGCATCACGAAGGCTGGAAAGGAAGTGGCGTTCCACAAACTTAGAGGAAATTTTTCTAGCCTGGAAAAACAGTCTACTAACATATAAAAAAGCTCTCCGTAAAGCCAGAACTGCATACTATTCATCACTAATAGAGGAAAATAAGAACAATCCCAGGTTTCTTTTCAGCACTGTAGCCAGGCTGACAAAAAGTCACAGCTCCGTTGAGCCCAGTGTTCCCTTAGCTCTCAGCAGTGATGAATTTATGAGTTTCTTTACAAATAAAATCACAACTATTAGAGATAAAATTCAGCAGGTGCTTCCTATACCTGCAACAAATGAATCTTCTACTACAGTAGCTCTTGAATCATCTGTAGGACCTCAGTTATGTTTAGACTCTCCTATAGATCTCTCTGAATTTACATCAGTAGTTGCTTCATCGAAATCATCAACGTGTCTCTTGGACCCCATCCCGACTAGACTGCTTAAAGGCACCCTGCCATTAATGAACTCATCTTTATTGGACTTGGTAAATTTATCTCTAGTATCAGGCTACGTACCACAGGCCTTTAAGACTGCAGTAATCAAACCTTTACTCAAAAAGCCTAGTCTTGATCCAGGAGTCTTGGCTAATTATAGACCAATATCCAACCTGCCATTTATTTCTAAAATCCTAGAAAAAGCTGTTGCTAAGCAGCTATCAGACCACTTACACAGGAATGAACTATTTGAAGATTTCCAATCAGGATTTAGAGCACATCATAGTACAGAAACAGCACTGTTGAAAGTTACCAACGATCTTCTCTTAGCCTCAGATAATGGACTTGTTTCGATACTTGTCCTCCTAGACCTTAGTGCAGCATTCGACACCATTGACCACAACATCTTATTACAGAGACTGGAGCATGTGATTGGTATCAGAGGAACAGCGTTAAAGTGGTTCCAATCCTATTTATCGGACAGATTCCAGTTTGTTCATGTCCATGATGAACCTTCCACACGAACAAAAGTTAGTTATGGAGTTCCACAAGGTTCTGTGCTAGGACCGATTCTGTTCACCCTGTACATGCTTCCTTTAGGATATATCATTAGGAAGCACTCTATTAATTACCACTGCTATGCGGATGACACTCAGTTATATCTATCTATTAAACCTGTTAACACAAACCAGTTAACCAGACTTCAAGCCTGTCTAACTGACATAAAGGCTTGGATGACCAGTAACTTTTTACTTTTAAACTCGGAGAAAACAGAAGTCATTATATTTGGGCCTAAAAATCTCAGAAATAACTTTTCTAAAATTATAGCTACTCTAGATGGCATAGCCCTGGCCTCCAGCACTACTGTAAAAAACCTTGGAGTTATTTTTGACCAGGACATGTCCTTTAACTCACACATAAAACAAATTTCTAGAACTGCATTCTTTCACCTGCGCAACATTTCCAAAATTAGGAACATCCTGTCTCAAAATGATGCAGAAAAACTAGTCCATGCATTTGTTTCCTCAAGGCTAGATTACTGTAACTCATTACTATCTGGATGTCCTAATATCTTAATAAAAAGCCTCCAATTAATCCAGAATGCCGCAGCCAGAGTCCTGACAGGAACTAGCAAGAGAGATCATATTTCTCCTATATTGGCTTCTCTTCATTGGCTCCCTGTAAAATATAGAATAGAATTTAAAATCCTTTTTCTCACATACAAATCCCTTCATAATCAAGCTCCTTCATACCTTAAAGACCTCATAGTACCATATTATCCCAATAGACCACTTCGCTCTCAGAGTGCAGGCCTACTTGTGGTTCCCAGAGTTCTCAAAAGCAGAATGGGAGGCAGAGCCTTTAGCTATCAAGCTCCTCTCCTGTGGAACCAGCTCTCAGCCTGGGTTCAGGAGGCAGACACTCTCTGTACTTTTAAGGCTAGACTTAAAACCTTCCTCTTTGACAAAGCGTATAGTTAGGGCTGGCTTCAGGCAACCCTGAACCATCCCTTAGTTAGTTATGCTGCTATAGGCCTAGACTGCCCGAGACCATCGGTGCACTGAGCTCCCCTACCCTACCCAAAAACAACCCAACCCAAACACGCCAAACCATAAACAACAACCCAACAACCCACACACCACACAACAAAAAAACACAAACAAAAAACCAAAAACCAAAAAAATAAAAAAAACCACCAACACTACACAACCACCACCACACCACTCCCCCCCACACACAAACAACACAACCACACCACACCTCAACCCAAACCACAACCAAACCCCCAAACCCCCCCCCACAACCACAAACCCACACCCCCACCCACCCCCCACATCACCACACCCACCCCACCCCCCCCCCCCCCCCCCCCACCCCCCACCCCCCCCCAACCACCACACCCCCCACCCCCCCCCCCCCCCCCACCCCCCCCCCCCCCCCCCCCCCCCCCCACCCCCCCCCCCCCCCCCCCCCCCCCCCCCCCCCCCCCACCCCCCCCCCCCCCCCCCCCCCCCCCCCCCCCCCCCCCCCCCACCCCCCCCCCCCCCCCCCCCCCCCCCCCCTTCTCTCCCACCTCATGTATATTCCACCATTGAATGTTACTAACCTTGTGCTCTCTCTCTCCCCTAGTTTGTGCTCTCTCCCTCTCTCTCTCCCCCTCTCTCTCTGTACCTTCTGCAGGTGTCCCTGGTCCTGGAGCTGTTTATCGCTGATGTGCAGTTACTGGCCCCACCAACTTGCAGTGTCTATTTGTTGTTTATTGTTGCTGTTCTTTTCTCTCTGCTCTATCCACTCACCCCAACCGGTCGAGGCAGATGGCCGCCCAAACTGAGCCCGGTTCTGCTGGAGGTTTTTTTCTTCCGTTAAAGGGAGTTTTTTCCTCTCCACTGTCGCCAAGTGCTTGCTCATAAGGGAATTGTTGGGTTTTTAGTTTTAGTTTTTGTAAAGTGCCTTGAGATGATTTGTATTGTGATTTGGCGCTATACAAATAAAATTGAATTGAATTGAATTGAATTGAATTGAATTGAACATCTGACTGAAGCTAAAGCTAACATTTTGAGCTTAGAAGGAGTAACTGAACTTATGCTGTATGAAGAAAAACCTAAAGTGACATCGTTGGTGCAAAGAGTTAAAATAAAATTCCTGTGTGACACAGGAGCTTGTAGGTCAGTTCTTAGTAATCCACCAGACAAACTCAGACTGACTACAAAAGAACACATTTTAGTAAAACATGTAGGAGCAGCATGCAGACTACAACCTGAGGAAGAGAAACTGTTCAAATTGTGGGTGAGCCCACACATTTCACTTGCTAAACCTTCAACTTCTGAGTGGAAAGATTTAGGAGCATTTGTAACCAGGGCTGAAGAGGTGGGGACCGCCTGGGAGCCAGTTCCAGGTGACCCTCATGTTTTCTACAACCACACTGTAGACACTTATAGCAGAAGACTGAACTGGTGTACAATCACAACAAAAGCTAAACATCTAAGTGTAAAAGAATGAGTAGAAGTGTTCACTCTAACAACAGAGGAAGAAGATCAATTAAAGGAAATTCCCTCATATTTATGGTCTACAGGAGCAGCAGATGTAGGGAAAATCAAAGGAGTAGAACCAGTTAAAATAACACCAAAAGCTACCTTCAGGCCCTTTTAAAGACAATATCCACTAAAACCTGAGGCTGCTGAAGGAATTAAACCAGTATTTGACTCATTACTAAAAGCAGGCATTATCAGAGATACCTAGAGCTCCACTGGTACCAGACCCACACACCCTGCTGAATGACGTCAAGCCCAGCTCAAAGTGGTTCACTGTCATTGATGTGGCAAATGCATTTTTCTCTATTGAAGTTGACAAACAATGATAATTCTGATTTGCATTTGAGTTTTCGGGAAAAAGATGAACTTGGACGTGGATTCCACAGGGTTATTGTGAGTCTCTTATTATCTTTTCCCAAGTAATGTCTGCTAACTTAGCTAAGTTTTCACCCCCTGCCAGAAGTCAAATACGTATTTGTATGTAAATTAAATTTTGATATGCTCTGAAACACAAGAACAATGCAAAACAAACACCATAGCTCTGCTTAAGTTTCTAGCAGAACAGAGACACAGAGTGAGTAAGAGCAAACTAGTTGTAAAAAAAAAAAACGGTTAGTTAGATACCTAGGTCACGACCTTTCACAGCAAGGGAGAGCTCTAGACTCAGACAGAAAAGAAGCTGTACTTAAAGCACCAAAACTACAACCTAAAAGACAGATGATGTTTTTCTTAGGTATGACAAACTTCTGCAGAGCATGGATACCAAACTATTCAGAGTTGTTTTGTCCATTATTGAAATTGATTTATGACACATCTATGGCAACTTAAAATTACTGAAATTGCAGAAAAAGCCGTTGATGGTCTTAAAAAGACCCTGAGCAGCACCTCTATTTTAGGACTGCCTAACTATGAAAACTGTTTTATGCAAACTGTTGATTGTAAAAATGGTCACATGACTTCAGTGCTGACAAAACAGGCCTATTGCTTATTATTCTGCCCAATTGGATCCAATAGCAATGCCTGTGTGTATTCAAGCTGTTATTGCAGCCTCCATGACAGGCCAAGCTTCAGCAAACATCATGTTGTTCCATCCTCTGACACTAAAGGTTCCACATGCAGTCTTTCCTGTTGTTGCAAAACAAGATAGCATACATGTCACCAGCTAGACATTTATCCTCATGACTACATTGCTTTCACAGCCACACCTCACAATTGAACGATGTACAACCTTTAATCCTGCTACATTAATGCCTATAGCTGAGGATGGTGAGCCACGATTGTGTTGCTGAAACTGAGAATAGAGTGTTGCCCAGGGTTGACCAAACTGACACACCTTATAAAGATGCTGAAATGACAGTGTTTGTAGATGGATCTTGTAAAAAAACAGAAATCAGATTGATCTAATTCTACAGGAGATACTGTTGTAACCCTTAAAGATGTTTTAAAGCTGAATCACTACCATCTCATTTATCATTGCAGGCAGTGAGACTAATTACCTTAACAGAAACTTCTATATTAGGAAAAGGAGAAGTAGTTAATATCTACACTGATAGCAATTATGGATTTTCAACTGTACATGTGTTTGCTCAGCAGTGGAAGAACAGAGGAATGATTACATCATTTGGTAAGACCATCACACACAAAGACTTTCTTTTCCAGCTGTTAGATGCTGTGCAGCTGCCTAAAGAGGTTACTAATTGTAAGTGTGACATAAATGTGAGGACTAGATATGATTTCTTTTGGTAATTGTAAAGCTGACGAAGTTGCTAAATCAGTAGCACAGAAACCACTGCCTTTACAAGCTACAGTTATAGTTGAACATCCTAATGAGCAGATACTTAAAGACATGCAAGATAGTGCACCTCAAAATGAAAAAGACTTATGGATAAGAAAAGACTAAAATAGATGACAACAATATTTGGAGATGTAAGGAGTAACAAGTAGTGTTACCGAGAAGTTTATTTAGATATGCAGCTGTTCTGACGCATGCTAATGTGCATACGTAAGCAGGAGGGATGGTAAGACTAGTAATACAAAGTGTTTACAACATACGGCGGGAAAAACAAGAGAA